>NC_143055.1:78291590-78594621 GCF_052426305.1 Pelodiscus sinensis
AGTATCTTTCTCCCCTTATGGGAGATATCTGCATAATTTAATAGGCATGTAAGCAATAACACTACAGAAATTCCTTTAAAACCCTTTGTGGTGGTTCAGATTCTGTGGTTTCTGTATAACATATTGCACTTTTAAAATTCTGAAAGAATGCTCTTTTCTGTGCACGATTTTGGAAGGCATGTCAATTTTTTAAATCTTGGGTTGAGTGCCGTACCTATCTTTAGAAATTTCACATTGTGTTTTATCACATCTCCAGCAAAAATGTTATTAAAAAAACTTGTGCTTGTTTATCATCCAAGATTGCTGTAACATGAAAAATATAGCAGAATGTGGATAAAACAGATCAGAAGCCATACAATTCTCAAAGAAGTTCAGTCACAAATTTAATTAATGCATTCTTTAAATGAGTGTCATCAGCACTGAAGTATGTCCTCTGGAATGATGATCAAAGCATGAAGGGCCATTTGAATGTTTAATGTATCTGGCACTGTAAGGGTATGTCTACACTACCACCCTAGTTCGAACTAGGGTGGTAATGTAGGCAACCGGAGTTGCAAATGAAGCCCGGGATTTGAATTTCCCGGGCTTCATTTGCATAAAGCCGGGCGCCGCCATTTTTAAATGTTTGCTAGTGCGGACTCTGTGCCACGCGGCTACACGCGACATGGACTAGGTAGTTCGGACTAGGATTCAGTGAAACGTGAAACGAGGAGTAACGGTAGTTCGAACTAGGAAGCCTAGTCCAAACTACCTAATCCGTGCCCAGATAATGGTGACGAGGAGGAGCAGGACCAGGACATCCTGAGCACACAGGTGACCCAGGACCCCTGAGCCTCCCTGAGGACATCTCCCAAGCATGATCTGAGGCCGGAGAAGGAACATCTTGTGATTGCCATCACAGAACACTAGAACTGGAAGGGACTTGAGAGGTCATCGAGTCCAGGCCCCTGCCCTCACCGCAGGACCCAGTACTGTCTAGACCATCCCTGATAAATATCTATCTGACCTGCTCTTAAATATCTCCAGAGATAGAGATTCTACAACCTCCTTAGGCAATTTATTCCACTGTTTAACCACCTGATAGTTAGGAAGTTTTTTCCTAATGTCCAACCTAAACCTCTCTTGCTGTAGTTTAAGTCCATTGCATCTTGTCCTGTCATCAGAGGCCAAGGAGAACAATTTTTCTCCCTCCTCCTTTTGACACCCTTTTAAGATACCTGCTATCATGTCCCCTCTCAGTCCTTTCCTTTCCAAACTAAACAAGCCCAATTCTTTCAATCTTCCTTCATAGGTCCACTATGACCCCTAGGTCCCTTTCTGCAGTACTCCTTTCTAGACAGTCGCTTGCCATTCTGTGAGATAGATTGTTCCTTCAGAAGTGAAGTACTTCGCATTTGTCCTTATTAAGCATTATTCTATTTACCTCAGACAATTTCTCCAGTTTGCCCGATAATTTTTAATTATGACCTTAATCTCCAAAGCAATTGCAACCCCTGCTAGCTTAGTATCATCTGCAAACTTTATAAGTGTACTCTCTATGGGTATGTCTACACTACAAAGTTAATTCGAACTAACGTCCGTTAGTTCGAATTAACTTTGATAGGCACTACACTAGCGCTCCGCTAGTTCGAACTTAATTCGAACTAGCGGAGCGCTTAGTTCGAACTAGGTAAACCTCATTCTACGAGGACTAAGCCTAGTTCGAACTTACTAGTTGAATTAAGGGGTGTGTAGCCCCTTAATTCAAACTAGTGGGAGGCTAGCCCTCCCCAGCTTTCCCTGGTGGCCACTCTGGCCAACACCAGAAACTCTACTGGAAACTCTACTGCCCCCCTCCCAGCCCTGGACCCCTTAAAGGGGCATGGGCTGGCTACGGTGCCCGTGCCAGGTGCAAGCCTGCCAGCACCCAGCTAGCAGACCCTGCACCTGGCACGGCTCGAGCCAGCCACCCGATGCCCCCCAGCCCTCCCCCTCTTCACGGGACCAGGCTGGCGACTCCCAGGAGCTCGCCCGGGACCGCAAGAGGCGGACACCCGCCTGGTCTAGTGCGGACATCGTGGACCTCGTCCACGACCTCCGCACTAGGCACAGGAAAGTGGACGTCTAGGGCAGGAGAGCTGTTACCCTGGCCACCCAGGAACAGGTGTGCATGAAAATCAAGGTGGTCCACTGAGACCCCCGACCCTGATCTCTGAGCTTAGAATGGCCGTACTGGGTCAGACCAAAAGACCATCTAGCCCAGTAGCCTGTCTGCCGACAGCGGCCAACCCTAGGGACCCAGGAGGGGATGGATCGAAGACAGTGACCAAGCCATTTGTCTCGTGCCATCCCTCTCCAGCCTTCCACAAACTTTGGGCAGGGACACCACTCCTACCCCCTAGCTAATACCACTCCATGGACCCAACCTCCATCACTTTATCTCACTTCTCTTTAAACTCTGTTCTAGTTCTAGCCTGCACAGCCTCCTGCAGCAAGGAGTTCCACAGGTTGACTATTTGTTTTGTGAAGAACAACTTTCTGTTATTAGTTTGAAGCCTGCTACCCATTCCTTTCCTTTGGTGTCCTCTAGTCCTTCTATTATGGGAACTAATGAAGAGCTTTTCTGTATGCACCCTCTCCACCCCACTCATGCTTTTATAGACCTCTATCCAATCCCCCCTCAGTCTCCTCTTTTCTAAACTGAAAAGTCCCAGTCTCTTTAGCCTCTCTTCGTATGGGACCTCTTCCAAACCTCTGATCATTTTAGTTGCCCTCCCCCTCCCACCCTCTCTCTTTCCCTCTCCCACCTTCTTTTCCCAGTCTCCCCGAGTTTTGTTCAATAAAGAGAGATTCTATTTTTGACCACACGTTTTCTTTATTTTGTACATCAGGAAGGGGGGCTAGGGAAGGGTAAGTGGAAGGAGGTGAGGGAGGAATGGGGTACGAGCCCCCGATGGGGAGGACTGGGCTGGCTCTGTGGGCTTCTGGGGGTGGAAGCTCTCCTGCAGCCCCCCAATTGCCCCCTTTCCCCAGATAGCAGCCTGTGGCAAGTGCAGCCGGTCTGATGGCCGAGTGCTGTGATGTGCCGAGTGTGGGCACTCAGGGCACTCCAAGCCAGGACTGCTTTGCAAGCGGGGAACCCCTGAGAACTGTCTGTCCGGGGTGGGGGTCGGGACTCTTTAAGCACAGCCCTCGGCTAGCCTGAGGCAGCAGCTCCACGCTCTAAGTCCTCATCTGATGCCCTGCCGGCACTACTTCCGGCCAGCCTTAACCCCGGTTCAGGGTCCACTTAATGTGGACATGCTTGTTTGAATTAGCAAAACGCTAATTCGAACTAGTTGTTTAGTCTGGATCCATTAGTTCGAATTAGCTTAGTTCGAATTAGCGCTGTAGTGTAGACATACCCTATGATATTAGATATGCCAATATCTAAATCATTGACAAAGATATTGAACAGAACCGGTCCCAAAACAGATCCCTGCAAAACACCACGTGCTGCCCTTCCACCGGGATTGTGAACCATTAATAACTACTCTCTGAGAATGGTTATCCAACCAGTTATGCACCTACCTTATAGTAGTCCCATCTAAGTTGTATTTGCCTTGTTTATTAATAAGAAGGTCATGCAAGACCATATCCCTGAAGCCTGAGAAGAGGAGAAAAACTGGCTGCCTTGTAGCAAACACACTGGACAGAGCAGTCTGCAGGCAGAGACCCAGGGAGCTAAATGCAACTCCAGGCAGGCTGCAGGGATCTTCAGGTTGAGGCCCTGAGGCAAGGGCAAAGAGGATGGTGGAGCTGCAGGGAAGTGGCCCAGGGACATCTACTGAGGAGTTGGAAAGGATGCAGCAAGTGGTGGCCATCTACATGGTCCCTGGACCAGAATCCTGAGGAGGGCCCAGGTCCCCTCTCACCTTTACTTGCCACTGAGGAAGAGGCTGGAATAAGGGACTGAGACATTCCCCCAGAAGTCAGTACAGCACAGCCAAAGGTCACTGTCAGAAAGAGGATACCACACTCATGGGAGTGACGTGAGTCCCTGGAAGAGAAATGGTGGCAAGATGCACCAGAAGAAAGCACACTGGCACACAGAGCTAATCTCTAGGACAACCAGCAGGAGGCAACACACTTGTAAGTCAAACGGCTATCAGAGGCATGGAAATACCTTGCAATGATGGCTACAAAATGCCATGCAAACACCTGTTCTCACTTTCAGATGACATTGTAAATATGAATCAGGAAGCACTATCTCCCATACATGTAAATAAACTTGTTTCTCTAAGCAACAGGATGTATAAGAAGTAGAACTGAATAGGCTTGTCATTGCTAAAGCTTTAAAAAAAGTTGAGTGTAATTATGTCACCCTCTCTCCAAACAATCTACATTTGTAAGTTGCCCTTTCACGATAAAGAGAATGCAGTAAAAATATTTTTACAGTGCAAACATTTGTAATAAGTGAGCACTGTAACTTGATATTCTGTGTTGTAATTTAAATCAAGATGTGTTTAAAACCATGATTAATCAAGATTAATTTCAGCTTTGTGTGAATTTCATTAATCAACATCCTTAATAAAAAGATATTAAAACAGAGACTTCTATATCCATACTATAGAATTATGAAGTTGGTTTTAAAGTTCTATACTATAAGCTTTTCTATAGGAACAAGTAATGTTTATCTAAAAATACTTCTTTGGCAAAGCAAAAACATCCTCTCTGTAGTACTACATCAATATTATTTTTCATAACCTATACCAAAACTGCATCCGAGTCTCCCAATCCTCCATAGAAAACTGTTATATCAACAAATTAATCTAACTTGATTATTATCACAAAGATAAAAATATAAACATTTGTTAAGGAACAGGTTTGCATTACTACTGTTTTCACATATGAAGATCTATGAAACTAACAAAATAGAATCACTATAAAACTCCTAATTTATTTTCACTAATGTCTCTATAAGACCAATCAAACTCTAAATTGGAGAAATGAAACAAAATCTGATAGCAGGGTTCCCAAATATTTATTGGGGATTTTACTTCCTTTGACAGAACAAAAAACTATAACAAACTTTTTAAAAGAAATCCTAAAAGTGGTACTGTACTATTCCTGGAGTTAAATCTAGTTAATTGTCCTTTTTAATTTGTCTTATTTATTTTCCAGGACAAAATAAAGAAAAATTGTATAGCCTAGCAGGTAAATGTGCCTTAGGGTAAGAAAAACGTATTAAAGCAAAGAACGTAGTGACTCATCACAACCACTATGGAAAAAATGCTATCTGCTAGTCACAGACTCCTTGGTAATATTTTTTTCCCACTCTATGGCCAATGACTCACCATTTGTCAATGAAGCAGAAAATGTAACTCATTGTATCTGGACATTTTCAGTGCCAAGGTCTTAAAAATTGATCTTCATCTGATGAATGTCATTAGCATTTTGGAACACCTTTCCTGTCTAGGAAAGGCTATACTTAGCACAGAAGGACATTTTGACCTTTGAAGACAGCATTAGCCTTTGTGACAGTTTTATCGGTTAACTTTGCAGAAACACTGGTACAGCCTTTTCCTTATACCAACCATTACAATTATCACTTCCCTCATATTGAAATAGAAATATACTCTACTACTCTATGATTTATAGATGTAATACAATGGGCTAGAGCACAGGATCAGGTCTTTTCGAGTGGTTGGTCCTAACACCTATATCATCTATTACATACTATCCCTCAACTGAAGGGCACCTTGTTTAGTTCAAGTGGTAGAATTAATTTAAAAAAGTAGAGTTGAAAGGGAGCTTGAGAGGTATCTAGACAGCCTCCATATGCCGAGGCAGGAACAACGAGACCATCTTTCACAGGTATTTATTTAGCTTTTTAAAAACCTCCAATAATAGGGATTTTATAACCTCTTTGAATCATAGAATTAGAACTGGAAGGGACCTTGAGAGGTCATCGAGTCCAGGCCTCTGCCCTCATGGCAGGACCCAATACTGTCTAGACCAGTGTTTCCCAAATGGTGCTCCGCGGAACCCTGGGGTTCCGTGAAGCGAACGTAAGGGTTCCGCGAGAACCTGAACGCTCCCCTCCCCCTGCCCATAAAGAGACAGAGAAGCCCGGTGCGCAAAGACGCTGGCTTCTTCCCCGCTCCCCTTTCAGACATCTCCCGTGTCCCCCGCTGCCGCTCTGCTTTTACCACCGGACCTAGCAGCAGCAACAGCTGCTTGTCCCGCTTCTGCCCGATCAACCCAAGATCCCTCTCCCACGTCCCCCGCTGCCACTCTGCTTTTACCATCGGAAAAAGCATAGTGGCAGCGGGGGATGCGGGAGAGGGATCTTGGGTTAATTGGGCAGAAGTGGGACAAGAAGCTGTTGCTGCTGCTAGGTCCGGTGGTAAAAGCAGAGCGGCAGCGGGGAACCCGGGAGAGGGATCTTGGGTTGATCGGGCAGAAGCGGGACAAGCAGCTGTTGCTGCTGCTAGGTCCGGTGGTAAAAGCAGAGCGGCAGCGGGGGATGTGGGAGAGGGATCTTGGGTTGATCGGGCAGAAGCGGGACAAGCAGCTGTTGCTGCTGCTAGGTCCCTTGGTAAAGGCAGCATGTGTGTGTGTGGAGAGGGGGGGGAGTACTATCAGTGAATGGAACACCGGAACTCCTACTCACTGTGAGGATCGGAACAAATCCCCATACACACTGTGAGGACACGTGGCTCCTGTGTGTGACTTTAAGTTTAAGAATTCAATCTAATATCAAAATTCCCCATGGATCGTTGGTTAAAAGAAGGAACTTTAAAGAGAAAAGTGAGTACTTCAAACTCCAATATTTTTACTGAAACCAGCAAGGAAACTACTGAGGCAGCTCAAGTTAATTATGAAAAATTTCAGCTGACTAATAAGAAACGCAGGTATTGTGAAGACTATTTGGCATTTGGATTCACAAGCAATGGAAATGAAGATGCTCCAGGTGCCCAGTGTGTAGTTGTCAGCCGACGGTCAGGGCAGTGTGTGTGTGTATGTTTCCGAGAAAAGGTTTAACGTCCGTGCCTTTACTGCTAGGACCTGGGTCCCATCGCAGAGGGTGGCCAGCAGGCCAACAGACGCCCCGTTATATAGGAAGAGCTTATTACATCTTAGATTTCAGCTGCTAGAATTCATAATTCCTTCGCAGCGGGCAGCCTTGGAGAAAGACTGAAAGATGCCCCAGTGGATCCTGTCACCTGGGAGTGACACAGATCCAAACGCCCAAGCTCTTCCTATAACTGTTCCTTTAGACCGGCTGAAGTTCTTTTAAATTGTGCTTGGTTCTGTTACAGCAACTGAAGGAGTCAGGTTAAAGCTTAAAACAGTTACAGGTTTATTTGAGGAAGCTTATAAATCATATGGTTGCAATGGCTATTGTTCTATTTCTTAACTATTAGCAAAATATAGGTCTTAAAAATGGTTACAAAGAAGAGAAAGATAGAAAAAGAGAAATAATGGTACCAAGTAACAGCTTACTCTTTCTATGTGTACACTCAAGACAGAGGACCACATCCAGGTACCATTTTTACCCCCTTCTGTGCCTCTCGACTCCAGCATGTCAGGCCAGGGCCGGTCCCTCAATTCCTAGGAAAGACGAAAATACGAGGTGGGCGTCCCCATAGAACCTCGGGAGGTCAAACACCTAACCAGACCAGCAGGTAGAGGGTAGAATGACACTGAAAGTGAGTGTGTGCTGGGCCCATCTTTTATACCCATTGGGTCACGTATTTTCTCTTTCTTATCTGTCATGCCAATTGATGCTGGTCTGTCTGCTGTGAGACCAGTTCTTACAAGGGAGTTGTGAACTTAATTTACACTTGTAAGAGAGAATTGAGATGATTAAAGTGGAAGTACAGGACATTGTTTTCTCAGTGGGAAATTCCCCTTCCAGGGACTATGTGTGTTCGAATCAACATAGGTGCCAGCCACAGCCTCGAGGCCAGCTTATTGACTTAACTGCTCTCTATCCACATATCTGTTTTTCAGCTTCTCAGGATCAGATGAGCCAGCATAGACTATGCTGATATTATTGCTCCTTCTCTGCCCTGTGCTTCAGAGAGGCAAATAAGATGGATGATATGGGGTTAGACTGTCTGGCCACAGTAGTGTGCAACAAAATATTATCTAATAGTTGTTTAGTACCTGCTAAATTGTGAAGACATTTTGAAACAAATCATCCAGAATACAAAGATAAAGACATTAGTTTTTTTAAGCAAAAGCTTGAATCGCTTGAAAAAAGTAAACTCTTCATGTCAAAAATTGCCAAATCTGATAATGAAAATGCAACAGAGGCGTCTTACAAAGTAAGCTAGCATATATCGCTCGCCGAAGAAGCACACACTATTGGGGAATCACTCATAAAACCATGTGCAAAAGATATTGTGATGTGTATGTTGGATCAGGAGTCTAGTAAAAAAGTTGAGGCTGTGCCACTATCAAACAATACTTTCACACGTCATATTCACGATCTTGCTGCTGACATCGAGAAGGAGCTTATTTTTCAGCTGCATTTATGTGATGCATATGCATTACAATTAGACGAGTCCACTGACGTTACAGGTCTTGCAGTTCTGCTTGTATTTGTCCGTTATGATTTTAATAGTTCTATTGAAGAAGACTTACTTTTATGTGAATTTTTGCAAACCAATACGACTGGTGAGAATATATTCAATTGTATCAATAACTTTATGAAAACACATCATATAAGCTGGGAAAAAAAGTGTTGATGTGTGCAGTGATGGTGCCAAAGCAATGGTAGGAACAGTGGCTGGCGCTGTAACATGAATAAAAAATGTAGCACCAAACTGCACCAGCAGTCACTGCATTCTCCACAGACACGCTCTGGTAGTTAAGAATATTTCTCCCTCTCTTAAAAATGTGTTGGACGAAGCAGTACAGATTATTAATTATATAAAAACTCGACCATTACAATCAAGACTGTTCAAAATTATGTGTGAAGATATGGGTAGTCAGCACACAGCCCTGCTTCTACATACAGAAGTCAGGTGCTATCACGAGGAAAAGTGCTGGTTAGATTATTTGAATTGCGTCATGAGCTCTCCGCAAATCTGATGGATCACAAATTCCAACTGTCTGATCGTTTAACAGACTTTTTGTGGTTATCTAGAGTTGCGTATCTTGCAGACTTCTTTACAAAACTAAATGAAGTAAATCTGTCGCTGCAAGGAAAGAATGTAAATATTTTTAATGCGAAAGACAAAATTTTGTCATTGTCACGGAAGCTACAGTTTTGGATCTCATATTTAGGACGAAATGATTTGGATTGTTTACCAACTCTGAATGATTTCCTTGAAGAAAATGGATACAAACTTGATGAAGATATTCACAGCGACATTGCAGATCATCTCCGCAATTTATACACGAACATCATTAAGTATTTTCCAAACATCAATGACAACAATAACTGGATTCGAAATCCATTAAGTTTAACAGAAAAGCCAGTCAGTTTTTCTACACAAGATTATGAAAACCTAATTGAAATCACTTCAGATGGCCAATTAATACAAAAATTTAAAGAAGTTGCTCTGATTACATTTTGGGGTGACTTATGTCAAAGTCAAGAATATTCATCTTTATCAAGACACGCAATTCGTCAGCTGTTACCCTTTGCCAGTACATACTTGTGCAAAACTGGGTTCTCGAACTATGCAGCAATGAAAACGAAATACAGAAATCGACTGAATGCTGCGCCAGATATGCGAATGCTTTCAGAAGCGAGATTAGCCCAAGAGCATATCTATCACCGGTGGAATTTTTCAAAGAAATAGACAGACACTCAATTTTGGGGCCAAACCATATATTGTAAACAAATTTAGGTAACATACACAGAAATTGAACAACAATTGGCAAGCCAACTCTAATCCAAGAAGAAAAGGAGATAGAAAAGTCACTCAGACAATAGGTATATACATTACAATTGCTCAGTTAGTTGACACTGCAGCCGTTGCTCACGACCTCTACATCTTCATAGAATCATAGAATCATAGAATAATAGGCCTGGAAGGGACCTCGAGAGGTCATCGAGTCCAGCCCCCCGCCCTCAAGGCAGGACCAAGCTCCGTCTACACCATCCCTGACAGATGTCTATCTAACCTGTTCTTAAATATCTCCAGAGAGGGAGATTCCACCACCTCCCTTGGCAATTTATTCCAATATTTGACCACCCTGACAGTTAGGAAATGGAAAGCCACAAAAGAGGAACAGTGAGGTGATCCCTCGAAGTCTATTCCCAGGCCTTAAGATAACACTCACAGGAATCACAGGAAAGTGACTATTCAGCACGCTCGTGGTAATCCAGAGGTGATAACGATGTTGGTCTAGCCACCACTACTCCTGGCCTAATACCCCAACACGGGAATACACCATATGCACAAAAATAGCCAGCTAGCTAAACATTGCTAACTCTCAATGATAACAATAGATCAACCTCTCACACACTCATACTCATAAGACAGACTTAGGTAAACAGACAGGACAAACAGACTAGCTCCACACGATACGGTAGGAACAAACCCAATGAATGAACCCGATCCTCTCAGACACAGAGAGTTATATTGCCTCAAAGGCGGGAAAAACTGTAGAGGGCTGAGTGCACTTAATGGTGACTTGTGCACACAAATTACCTAGGAGTGGTGTGCAGGTCTGAGGTGCCTTGTGCATAATGGGTGATGTGCATAATCTTAGAGGGTCGTGTGAACTCTGTTGGGATGGAGTGCACAGACTAGTACCAAATGGAAAGCGTAAATTAGGCGGGAAACTCTGAGGCAGAAAGAATGACCTTTGCCTCCTACCCAAAACGGAACCCATTATGACTCCATTTTGTATTTGCCTCACTATATCAACATCCCCATTACACAGTACAAAATCCATGGTAACAACATGGATTGGACAGAGACATCTATAAACAAAACGCTATGAAGACAGTGAAATCTTTAGCTTTGTTAGCAGTCTGTAAGGGAAGATGAGGACATCACATTGTCCTGAGTTTCTAAACTGAGAACTAGATCAGTGCCATTTTTATGATCAACCATTAGGTTTATCTGTGAAAAGAAGGTCAGGTTCCTCAAGGAGGAATAGAGTATCTGGTATTGCTTACATATTTTTCAGGATATTATGTGAATGTTCTTGTCCTAGCTTGTGTTCTTAGGTTCATTGTAACTGCATATGTCTATATTCTGAGAAGAACAGGTTGACTGAGTCTATTCAATCATGCTTGTAATCTATACTATGCTCTCTACTCTTGAAGACTTTGGAGTTCATACTAAATTGCATACTGAGAAACTGGTCACTATCAGTTCTGAAGGTTTTTTAAATCAATTGTATGATACTTTCATTCTAATATGTTATAAAAATTGTTATAGAATGTATGGTAATTGAAGTCATAGACACAAATGAATAAAAGCTATATGTAGATGAAGGTGCATAGAGCCACAGAAGACAGTCCAGTACTCTTACTGTCTCAGACTTCACAAAGGCAATAACAATATTCCATTCTGCAGATGCCATGTGCTTCCATGATGCTTATAAAATTGTCACACAATGGGAAATGAAGACATGGAGCACATGAACTACAGCTTTCATGAGGCACCATGGTGGCATCTCAGGGTTTGTTTGTTGTAAAATGTTAGGTTATTTTCAGTGGAAAGCATACAGTACTCATATTGAAAATTTTATTTAGCCACAAACCCCAGTTTTCTAATGAAATAGTTCTGGCCAGCTCTTCTAATGGACAAATTGATCACAGATTTAAGCCCAGACAGAAGGATTGTTGGATTCCAGGAAGGTGTTGGAGGAAGGGAAGAAGGCTTCCCTTACACAAAGCTGTGGAGCTGCTCCATGGAAGCGGAGATGAGCTGTTTGTATCTCTTAACAAAGGCCTACTGTATGGCAGAGGAAAAACCCAGAATACTTTGTTTTCTCACTGTCCCTTTGAGACTGCTGTTTGCCTACCTCCACCAACACCTTTGTGCTGGCACCTTGTGAATGTGCTTTGAACTATGCAGCTTGCCATGCAAGAGTGTGCATTCTATCTGCTGTCCCTTTAAATTGAACTCTTTCCACGTGCAGCAGAACAGGACCAGTTCTGCTGCATGAAGTAAGGGAACCAGTATAAAAAAATCAGCAAAAGCCAAAATCAAAGCTCATGTCAACTGGATGCATGTGATGAAATTGTTGATCCTTGATGGTAGTGACTTTTTATGTAAAGGCTGATGCTTTTTCTAACTGTTCCTTTAACAAAACATGCTACCTTCTTACAAAACATCCTTTAGTTTCACTAAATGGAAACAAACTTATTTGCATGTAGAGCTCATGCTTCAGGAGGCTATGTCCTAGAGTTGGTAAGAGAGGCTTCCCTTTTTTCTTTAGACAAAATAGTGTGACTAATACCTATGTAGTTTTAAAGGAGGATATTGATACAATAGGAATCACAGAAGTGTGGTGGAATGAAGACAATCAATGGGACACAGTCATACCAGGGTACAAAATATATCGGAAGGATGAAACAGGCCATGCTGGTGGGGGAGTAGCACTATATGTGAAAGAAAATGTAGATTCAAATGATATAAAAATCTTAAATGAGCCAAAATGTTCAATAGAATCTCTATGGATAGTAATTCCATGCTCCAATAATAAGAATATAGCAGTAGGGATATATTATTGACCACCTGATCAGGACAGTCATAGGGACTATGAAATTTTAATGGAGATTAGAGAGGCTATCAAAATAAAAAAACTCAATAATCATGGAGGATTTCAACTATCCCCATATTGACTGGGTACATGTCTCCTCAGGACAGGATGCAGAGATAAAATTTCTTGATACCTTAAATGACTGCATCTTGGAGCATCTGGTTCTGGAACCCACAAGGAAGAGGCTAACTATTCTTATGGAAATCGGTCACAATGTTTGTAAGCTCCCTTCCTGGCCTGATCAACAGAGCCCTCCTTTTCACTATGTACATTGACAACAATCATCCTGTCTCAACTAGCTACAGGACTCCCTGAGGAATATGAACTGTTACATGCATGAACGATGAGCTAACCTTTGCCCTTGATTAGTAAGGCAATTAGTCAGGCATAGCAGGGAGCAATCATGTTTATTAACCTCTCTACACTCATGTAGCTGGTGTCGCCTTTTACATGTTTCAAAACAATCTACTTTTGTTCACAAAGAGGCTATAGAATTCTTATCAGATATGTTGGCTTTTCTAAATACATACTTATACAAGCAACAGTGAAATAGTTGACCTATGGCATCCTTACTTGGGGAAGTAATTTCCTGTCCTCATAAGTACTGCTCCTATTCTTCTGCTACTGTCTTTTTTTTTTTTTTTTTTTTTTTTAATTTCATACTCTGTACTGGGTGGGCTATGGGAATTGTAACAGAATTTCCTGTATTATGATCCAGATATCATTAACACAGTGCTTCGAGCCCTGAAAGTATCACACTATGCTGATCTCAAACAGAACTAAGGCTTTTACAGCCAGTAAGTGGAAATTCCTGTACATTTTCTTTATCATACTTATGTTACCGTTCTGTAGTATTCCCCATCTTTAGAGTACAACCATGCAGAAGTTACTATGCTTTTGACCTAACTTTTGGGACTCAGCATTGACCCTGATCTGTCTTTTCTGAGCTTTGAGAGAACTAAATGGATTTCATAGTGCGATTAACGTAAAGATGACAGAATACGAAGTAGTGCTTTGAGGTGCCATCTATCTGAGTCTTGGCATGATGTCAGCATAATTTCGGTAAGCCCTATCAATGAAAGTCAGCTAATTAATTAGGTTAAATGTAAAGCAAGTTTTTATGCAATTCTTCCACTTGAAGAAATCATTTCTGCTACCATTTGGAATGGATGCTGTTCATGTGATAATTATGATGGGTCAAGGGGTAACTGCATTTTCTAGCAATGGCAAGGCTTCATAAAAGGACTTATTTATAGCAGATTCACTCAGTATATTTCCGGGGACAAGAAACATATTAATGCTCATGCTAATGCTTTTATTTGGTCCCTTTATAGACAGCACTATGCACAGTAGGACAATTTCATTTGTTATTTATACATCCTTCTATCCTTCCACCTATATGGTGGTATTCTTAGGTTCTATTGTTCTGGGTGCCCAGTAGTGTCACATATGCACAAGATTTCAGGAAAAATTGATATGAATTAATACTTGGATATTCCGTCTCAGCCTGAACTCCATTGCAAAGTTTAATTTAGAATAAGTGAGCAAGCATGGGAGTTAGCCAGTCCCATTGCCTTCAGTATTGCAATTTCCATGTTTAAGGGTTATTCAGGATCTTGCACTAAGAGTTTGTTGATTAAAAAGGAGACCCTTTACATGCACTAGCCTGTACTGTTGAACTTGAGTTTCCTATGATTTTGCTAAAATATCCATAGTAGTATATCATTTTAGGATAGGGAGTAATAAATCACTTCATGTTAGCCATTATCCATGACTTTCTTTAAAACATGGTACTAAGTAAGGATTTAGTATATCCAACTAATCCTTACATCTGAGCCATGTGCATCTCATTTGCTTCATTTGCTCATGATTTCTTTGCTTCAGTCTTCACGTCTGAAGACGTTAGGGAGATTCCCAAATCTGCACCATCCTTTGTGGTTGATGAATCTGAGGAACTGTCCCGGATTGAAGTGTCATTAGAGGAGGTTTTGGAACACATAGAAAAACTTAATGTTAACAGATCTCCGAGACCGGATGGCATTCATCCAAGGGTTCTAAAAGAACTCAAATGGGAAATTGCTGAACTATTATCTGTGGTTTGAAAACTATCCCTTAAATCGGCTTCTGTACCTAATGGCTGGAAGGTAGCCAACGTGACACCAATATTTAAAAAGGGCTCTTGAGGCGATCCTGGCAAATACAGACCGGTAAGTCTAACTTCAGTACCGGGCAAATTAGTTGAAACAATAGTAAAGAATAAAATTGTGAGGCATATAGAAGAACATAATTTGTTGGACAAAAGTCAATATGGTTTCTGTAAAGGGAAATCATGTCTTACTAATCTATTAGGGTATGTCTACACTACCACCCTAGTTCGAACTAGGGTGGTTAATGTAGTCATATGAACTTGCAAATGAAGCCCGGGATTTGAATTTCCTGGGCTTCATTTGCATGTTGCCGGGCGCCGCCATTTTTAAATGTCCGCTAGTGCGGACTCAGTGCCCGCGGCTACACGCGGCATGAACTAGGTAGTTTGGACTAGGCTTCCTATTCCGAACTATCTGTACACCTCGTTCCATGAGGTGAGGAGTAACGGTAGTTCGGACTAGGAAGCCTAGTCCGAACTACCTACTCCGTGCCGTGTGTAGCCGCGCGGCACTGAGTCCACACTAGTGGACATTTAAAAATGGCGGCGCCCGGCTTTATGCAAATGAAGCCCGGGAAATTCAAATCCTGGGCTTCATTTGCAACTCCGGTTGCCTACATTACCATCCTAGTTCGAACTAGGGTGGTAGTGTAGACATACCCAAACTGTTTAGGATAGTCAAGACAGAAGCAGACTGTGAGGGACTCCAAAATGATCTCACCAAACTGAGTGACTGGGCAACAAAATGACAAATGAAATTAATGTGGATAAGTGTAAAGTAATGCACATCGGGAAAAATAACCCCAACTATATGTACAGTATGATAGGGGCTAAGTTGGCTACAACAAATCAGGAAAAAGATCTTGGAGTTATTATGGATAGTTCTCTGAAAACTTCCACATAGTGTGCAGTGGCAGTCAAAAAGGCAAATAGGATGCTAGGAATTATTAAGAAAGGGATAGAAAATAAGACAGAATATCTTACTGCCCCTGTATAAAACTATGGTACGCTCACATCTTGAATACTGTGTACAGATGTGGTCTCCTCACCTCAAAAAAGATATTTTGGCCTTGGAAAGGGTTCAGAAAAGGGCAACTAAAATGATTAGGGGGTTGGAATGGGTCCCATATGAAGAGAGGTTAAAGCAACTGGGACTCTTTAGTTTAGAAAAGAGGAGGTTGGGGGGGGGGATATGATAGAGGTCTATAAAATCATGAGTGGTGTGGAGAGGGCGGATAAAGAAAAGTTATTAATTAGTTCCCATAATAGAAGAACTAGAGGACACCAAATGAAATTAATGGGTAGCAGGTTTAAAAGTTCTTCTTCATACAGCGTGTAGTCAACCTGTGGAACTCCTTGCCAGAGGAGGCTGTGAAGGCTAGGACTATAACAGAGTTTAAAGAGAAGCTAGATAATTTAATGGAGGTTAGGTCCATAAAAGGCTATTAGCCAGGGGATAGAAATGGTGTACCTGGCTTCTGTTCATCAGAGGCTGGAGAGGGATGGCAGGAGGCAAATTGCTTGATCATTGTCTTCGGTCCACCCTCTCTGGGGCACCTGGTGCTGGCCACTGTCGGCAGACAGGCTACTGGGCTAGATGGACCTTTGGTAGATGGACCTTTGGTCCGACCCAGTACGGCCAGTCTTATGTTCATCTACTTGATCCTTTTTAGACTTCTCCTCTCTATCTGTTCCAGAACCAAGCTAAGAGACTTTTTAATAATGGGTAGGCAAATCTCAAGCTTTCTTACCCACCTTGAATGTTTTGATTTACTCAGTAAAAAGGTATTTTAGTAGCTGCTGTTGCCTCATATAATTAAGACTAAGATTTTATCATTAATATCTTCAGTAAAAGTCAGACAGGTCATGGCCAAAAAAGAAAAAAAAATATGGATGCTATCACCTGTCCCTGACTTTTATTAAAAATATCCATGACTAACTGAAGACTCTGCAGTTCCCTGACCTCATGGCCCGTGGGGGATCCTGCAGCTCCTGGCCACCACAGGCTGAAGTAATAGAGATTCTATCACTTCTGCAACCTCTGTGACATAATTGTAGCTTTACATATAATCATAGAAATGTAGGGCTAGAAGGGACCTAGGGAGGTCATCAAGTCCAGCCCCCCTGCCCCTGCAATTAGGCAGGACCAAGTAAACCTAGACCATCCCTGCGTAACCTGCTTGTAAAAACCTCCAATGATGGGGATTCAACAACCTCCCTTGGAAGCCCATTTCAGAACTTAATTAGCCTTATGGCTAGAAAGATATTCATAACATCTAACGTAAACCTCCCTTGACATATTGAAGGCTTATCAGGTCCCCCATCAGCATTGTTTTCTGATGATTAAATATGCACAGTGTACTTTTTCCTCATACATCAAGTTTTCTAAAAGGCTTTAATTTTTTTTCTCTCTTCTGGACCCTTTCCAATTTTCCCACATCTTTAGTGAAGTACGGTACTCCACTATGACCTCACCAGTGCCAAGTAGAGCAGGACAACTACCTCTTCTTTCTTATATGCAGAAATGTTAATAAACCCCAGCATCATGCTTCCCCTTTTTCTATACCTGCAAGACTGACTCATTCATTCAATTTGTGATTCACTATAACCCAAAATCCTTTTCAGCATTACTGCTGCATAGTCAGGTATTCCACATTCTGTAGTTTTTGCACTGATTTTTTTCCTTCCAAAGTATAGCACAGGTTGAACCTTTGCGGTCCAGAATTCTGGTCTGGCAACATATGTGGTCCAGAAAGCACCACAGACATTGCAGGATGAGACAGTCTCAGCGGCAGAGTTTGGTGGTGGCTCAGAACAGAGCTGGCCGGCGGGGTCAGCAGGGCAATAGAGCCTGCAGGGCACCAGAGCCCGCAGCTCTAGGGGCAGGAAAGCCGGGGGTAGGGGGAGAGGAGTTTGCAGGGCAGCAGAGTCCACAGCTTGCAGAGTTGCTGAAAGCTAGTGCCTCCCTCCCCCCCAAAAAATTGCCTGGTCCAGCAAACACCCTTCTCCAAAACCAATTAGGTCCTAAGGGTGCCAGACCAGGGAAGTCCAACCTGTAGCTCATATTCGCCTTTATTGAATTTTGTCCTTTTGACTGCAGACCAATTCTTCCTTATGTTAAGATAATTTTGAATTGTAATTCTGCCTTACAAAGTGCTTGTAAACCCCTGATACTCCCCACCTCAATTTGCTGTCATCCACACATTTTTATCATTCTTGCCACTCGGCTAACTAAATCATTAATGAAAATATTGATTATACCAGACCTAGGATGAGCCCCCATGGGTTCCCACTAGATATATTCTCCCAGTTTCAAAGTAAACCATAGGCATCAACTCTGAGCATGGTCTTTCAACCACTTTTGAATTTGCCATATGGGAATTTAATCTAGACTTCATTTCTCTATTTTGCTCATGATAATGTCACATAAGATTGTGTCAGAAGCCATTCAAAAATCAAAAGTCATGATCCCAGTTACTCATTTCTGATCAGATAATCTGACAGTTTTCACAACTTATTCATTTCCAGCATTAAATACCTTTACATATCACTCAGAGATTTAGTAATTGAGTTAGAGTGATCAGGGGTTTAGAATGGAATGCAATTTTAAGTCACCACCTTGATTTAAATACAAATGGATGTTGTCTAGTGATGGGTGAATGAGAAAGGATTTGGGTTTGTATATGCATGCAGAATTTCTGAAGCAGTGCTGAGCTTATGATTTACAGAAGCTAGACATGAAAAACAAATGAAAAAGAGATGAACATCCTCGAAGTTAAAGATAGATATTTGCATCATTATTCAGACCTCCCAGTGCAGGACATAGTTCTGTGAATAAAGTCCAAAAATAATTCTGAATCACGAACAAATGCAATAAAGTCACAATTCACACGTGGACAGTTGGGGTAAAATTTTCAAAGATTTCAACTTTTGCGTGACTTTAATACCAATGAAGTTGGTGGGAATTTTATCATTGACATTATATGGGAGCACAGATACATCAACGCGGAAAAACTTTTAAAATTACTCCCGGTAAATACATTATTTGTGCCAACCCTTGTCTGTACCATTTTTTTGAGGTGATGGGGGAAATAATTGCCAGAGGCTATCATATGAACCTAAAGTTGTTTATATTTCACTAAACATTTTAAAGTATGATAACTTTGTTGAAGTTCTTTAACAATGTATGTTTGAGTTTATGTAATATTGTTTCTGATCATGTAGAGTCATAACATTTGCTCTGGTTATTTGCTAAGCACCTACACACAAATAACCAAAAGTTATTGAAGCTGTAATAATAAGCACCAACAAAAACCTTAGTTGTGGGTTTTGAAAGACTGACAGCTCAGGGTTGGAATTGGGGGAACCTCTGATAAAAAGCTTATATGAAAGCTCAAAAGCTTCATAGTTTTCAGTATTTTCCCTGTAATGATTTCACTTTATAAAAAAGCCCATTTATTTTTAAAGAGCTTAGCGGTAACTAGGCCCACAGACAGCAAATCCAGGCCCTAGGGTAGAACAGTCAGCAAGCCGTTATGCATGCACAAGCTGTGCCTGCGCAAAGTCTGCCTGACATTTGGACAGTGCTGAGCCAGCACTTGCTGGTGCGTAGAGAGCTTCAAAGTAGGAATAAGAGCCTCCAGAAAAGGGCGCTTTTTCCGGAGGATCGGGGCCAGTGTAGCAGCTCTTTTCCGGCTTTTTTAAAAGCCGGAAAAAAGCCCCGGACATTTTTATTTAAATGCCGCGGGGGATATTTAAATCCCCCGCGCATTTCCCTACTACGACTGGTGAAATTTACATGCCCCTTCCGGAAAAGGGGCCAGTGTAGACGAGCCCAAAGTGTATAGTGGGTGTCCTTGGGGACAGTAAAAGAAAATACAGGTGCAGTTGTCCTGAGCAGAGACTTAATTCCTTGATTTTTGAAAGTTTCACTTTCACTGGACTTGACATTCTGGAAGGGTTCAAGCTATCACCAGGCAACCTCAACTATTCAGTAATGAAGGGTTTTGCCATTTAATATATAAAATCTTCTCTAAACAAAAATTAACGTGGAGTAAGGTCTTAAATATTATTTCCTTCAAGTTTTTAATGACCAGAGACTGTAACAGTTGACCAAAATGTCAAATGTTAGAAGGTCAAAGAGAAAGAATAACTAAACCAATATAAGCTTCAGAGGGATAGCCAAGTTAGTCTAACTTGAAAAACTTAAAAAACAACAAATGGTCTGGTAGCACTTTAAAGACTAACAAAACATGTAGATGGTATCATGAGCTTTTGTGGGCACAGCCCGCTTCTGTGCATAAAGTGCTACCAGACTATTTGTTGTTTAAGTTTAAACCAAGTATGCATGGATTTCTCCGCAATCCTATTACTTATGTAGGTCAATTAAGCCCAAGACAGAGAGTGCAAAACGCTACCTGGTAAGAATCTACTGTTTTATACCCACTTTGCAAAGATGCGACTAAAATGGCACCAGACAACAGAATCAGGGTGTGTCTAGACTACCTAGTTTTGTCGACAAAAGTGGACTTTTGTCGACAAAACTATACCAGCGTCTACACTACCGCTGAGTTCTGTCGACATAACGTCGACAGAACTCAGCAGTTTTGTCGACGCTGGTATACCTCATTTTACGAGGCATAACGTCTTTGTCGACAGAGTTCTGTCGACAAAAGGGTAGTCTGGACGCAGGGGTTTCTTTTGTCGACAGAAAAAGACCTCCAGGGAAGCCCCCTGCTGGAGAGTCCTTCTTTAGGAAAAACCTCTTCTTGGTCCTGTCTGTAGCCATGTTTTAAAGGCACCGACATCTCTGGCAGGCATTGTGGCAGGAAGCTGGCCACAGAGAGACCCTGTCAGCCCAGAGCTCTCCCAGCATCACCTGCACATAGCCATGTGCGCAGCTCCAGCGCCACGAGGCCCCCAAGGACCTTCGAGGGAGCCAGCCCTGGTGACCACAGGCGACAAAAGGAGAGCCCCAGCCTGGTCAGGGACAGAGGTCCTGACCCTGCTTGAACTGTGGGGGGAGGAAGAAGCGGTGCAGGCCCTGCACACCCGGCGCAGGAACGCCGCATGGCTAAGGGGCTGGCCAATAAAGGGCACCACCCACGGACACTCCAGCAAGTCCGTGCAAAAGTTAAGGAACTTCGCCAGGGATATATGAAGGCGCGAGCGCAGAGCTCGGCGTCAGGTGCAGCCCCGGTGCACTGCACCTACTTTCAAGAGCTGGACCGCATCCTGGGAGGCCAGGAACCAATGTCTGCATCAGTGCTTGTGCAGACAGGCTTGCACACACCGGTGCAGCATAGCCAGCAGGAGGTCCCCATGGAAGACGTGGAGGAGGAGGAGGAGGCACAGGATCAGACAGAGGACACCCTGACCCTGAGTCTGCAGCCTGTCCCAGATTCAGGGGAAGCCTCGCAGGCAGCGTCTGATGCAGAAGAAGGAACATCAGGTGAGTGCAGACACAGAACAGGGGAGGTGGGAGCAGAGAGGATGCAGAGCAGTGTTCACATCTTGGTCCTCCCTCCTGGACAGCTTGCATCTCTCTGTGCATGTACAAGCAGGTGGGCAGGTGGTGGGTAAGAGGGTGGGGGCATGGGAGACCCAAGGTGCAGCAGGCCCCTGTCCTACTGTGGCTGCACACTTATCTGGCCTGGACAGCCACAGTGGAGGGCAGGAGTATCCAGGGGGTGGAGGTGGACATTGTCCTAGCCACAACGGGTCCCCTGTGCAGCCAAGGCGGCTGGCAAGGCCAGACGTGGCCTACCAGTAACAACATTCCCATCCCTTGTTGTATGGACTTGTGTGTGAATTGCTAACACTCATCGGTTCTCCCTCTTCTTCTCCACAGCCGGACCTGCTGCTGCTGTCCGCCGCTCAACCCCTGTGCCACCACCCACCCGGTCCCACAGCACCCGCAGGCACTGGAGGACGTACAATGACCTCCTCAAGCGGCATGTGGTGGCCATGGAAAAAATGGAAAGGACCATGGCCAACATGCAGGAAACCATGGAAAAAAGAGCAAGGGAGGAGGCTCGGTGGCATACTTCCCTGCTGCAGGACTTCCTCCCAGAGTGGCGGAGTATGTGTGCCACTGTCCGGGAGTCCTTGGCTGTGCCAGGTCCTCTCCCCCTGGGGACTCCTCCTGGCCATCCAGCTCCAGCCCCCTCTGACCCCTCGTCCTCCTTCCCTGCCCCCTCTGACCTCCCTTCTTCTCCCTCCGCCCCTGCCACCCCTTCCTCTCCCTCAGCCCCTGCCACCCCTCCAGCCCTGCCCCTCCCCCCCACTGCAAGGGAACAGTCATTATCAGCCCGAGGATCCTCGAGCCCGAGGATGGCTGGGTCCACGGACCAGGGGTGGCAAAGCCTTGCGACCCAGGCAAGGCCGCCATTAACCTGAAGGTGTCTGCCCTCCCTCCCTCCCTCACTCACTCCAGGTTGGAAATCCATCCTCCCTCTCTCCCTCCCTCCCTCCCTCACTCCAGGTTGAAATCCCCCCTACTACCTCAGTAATAAACACATGGTATTAGTTAAACAAAGAACTTCATTTTTCACTGTTGTTGAAGATTTATATTTTGTATTACAGATATAATTTCTAACGTTACTTGTTTATAAACATATTTTCGAAGTTTAACATGGTGTGTGCGCCTTAACTTTTCAGAGGATGATGCAGGGATGGATTGTGGGAGGGAAGGTTTTGTGATGGGTGGGAAGGCCCACAGACCCCATTGGGGATACCTTGGGGAGTCATACGGCTCCAGGTGAGAAGTGCTCACGCAGAGCCTCCCAGATGCGAACCACCACCTGATGGGCTTGGCGAACAGCAGCTGTCCGAGGCTGCGCAAACCGCCTGCCCTCCACTTCAGCCATTGGCCCCCAACCTGGGAGGAAGGCCTCCCCTTTGCTCTCCACCAGGTTGTGGAGGATGCAACATGCTGCCACCACCTCTGGGACATTGTGTTCCCCCATGTCAAGGCGAGTTAGCAGACACCTAAACCTTCCCTTCAACTGGCCAAATGCGCATTCTACCTGTAAACGGGCGCATGTCAGGTGCGCATTAAACACTTCCTTGCTCGGGGTCAGATGCCCTGTGTATGGCTTCATAAGCCAGGGCATGAGGGGGTACGCCGCATTGGCCACAATGCAGACCGGCATCTCTACGTCCCCAATAGCAGAGGTTCGCTGGGGGAAGAAGGTTCCTGTCTGCAGCCTTTCGTACAGATGTGAATTGCGGAAGATCCGAGCATCATGTGCCCGGCCCGACCACCCCACACACAGGTCTGTAAATAGTCCACGGTGGTCAACCAGGGCCTGCAGCACAATGGAAAAGTACCCTTTCCTGTTGATAAACCGGGCGGCTTGATGGGGTGGTGCACGGATGGGAATGTGGGTTCCATCGAGCGCTCCTCCGCAGTTTGGGAATCCCAGCCCTGCAAAACCAGCTATGATCGTGTCTAGGTCTCCGAGGCAGACAATCCGATTCAGCAGCTCTGAGTTGATGGCCCTCACCACCTGCAAAAATAGACACATACAAACAAACACAGATTATGAAGTAAGAGGGGTTGCCTAAGTCCTTTGGCGACCCCCCTCCCCCAGTGATTGCTCCTAGTACTATGATGGTGTGAGGCACAGGAGCCCTCCACCACCTCCCCTCCATTGCCCCCCACCCACCCTTTTTTGGTTACAGTCCCCTTACGGACTGCCCTCCCCCCATCCCCAAGGGACTTACCTCCATCAACACAGCACCAACAGTTGATCTCCCCACACCAAACTGGTGTCCCACTGACCGGTAGCTATCAGGAGTGGCCAGCTTCCAGAGGGCAATAGCTACTCTCTTCTCCAGCGGGATGGCAGGGCGCAGGTGGGTGTCCTCTCGTTGCAGCGTGGGGGCAAGCCAGTTGCAAAGCTCCAGGAAGGTGGACTTCCGCATCCTAAAGTTTTGGAGCCAAGCCTGATCATCCCACTGCTCCATTACGAGCCGGTCCCACCAGTCCGTACTTGTTTCCCTCCTCCAACATCGCCTGTCCGGGAAAAAGTTCGGAGGCAGGAACAGTGCTGCTGCATCCTGAAGGAGCGGCTCCAGTCTGGGCTCAGGTTCTGGACCAGGCATTAACAGCATGATCATCTCATGCAGTTGCAGCAGCATATGAAGCACCGTGGAGTGGGGCCAGCGCCTGGCCAGGGGAAGCTCTCGCTCCATGGTAAACAAAGGTTAGGAAAAACCTTCCAACAAAAAACCCACACTGCTGTGCTGTGCCAGGAAGCAGGGCACTCCAAACAGGCACTGCAGAACCTTTGCTATCCCTGCAGGCAGCTGCAGCAGCAGAGCAATGGCTAGTCGGGGGGGGGGTGCCCCTTTTAGCATGCGTCTCTGCAAAGTGCAGGCAGCTGCACCAGGAAGTACATGCTGCCCCTGTGACCTGGCAAAGGAGTTCCGGGTACATTCTTCTGTCGACAGAGCGTCCTGCAGTCTGGACGCTCTCTGTAGACAAAGCAAAAACTTTTGTCTATAGTTTTGTCTATAGCTTCCGTAGTCTGGACGCTCTTTGTCAACAGAAGTTTTGTCGTACAGTATCTGTCGACAAAACTTCTGTCGACAAAGCGCGGTAGTCTAGACGTACCCTCAGGCCCATTGTGTGTGTTTCAGTAAGTAGTTTTCCCCTACTCGTCTTCCCACCCCCCAACCCCGGCCTAGGATAAAAAATTACATTTTCTGTCGAAGGAAACATTTTTCTGATCAGCTCTACTTAAGGGAGTTTTAGTTGAGCAAATGAAGAGATAGTGACAGGAGGCTCAGCTAATCCAAACAAAATGATAGAACACCAAATCTGAAGATGAGAACTCCAAAGTAATCAAACAGATCAAACTGAAAAAACACAGGCCAAGTTTGCTTAAAGAATCTATTAAGAGATCTTCCCATCCTCCCTGTTTTTTTTCTGCATTGTCATATTTCACTGTTTTTTCCTTAATGGACCTTTAATCATAAACAGAGCCAGCCAAATTCCTTGTCTGTGTAACCCCTGTTTGCATGCTTGAATTGACAAGATTATTGGGGAGAGGGATTACTCCATATTACATTGATGAGGAAATCTTTGTGAAAGCAAACAATGATAAGGGAGAGTTACATTTTGGTTCGGCTGTATTGACTGTTCTTATTGTCTACTGCTCTCACTATTTAGTCACGCTATTTGGTCTAAATAAAGAAAAAAGGAAAACCTCTCTTACCAACTCTAGGACACAGCCTCCTGAAGGATTAGCTCTACATGCAAATAAGGTTTTTTTTCCATTTAGTGAAACCAAAGGATGTTTTGTAAGATGGTAGCATGTTTCGTTAAAAGAACAGTTAGAAAAAGCATAAGCCTTACATAAAAAGTCAGTACAGTCAAGGATCAACAGTTTCATCACAGGCATCCAGTTGACATCAGTTTTGATTCTGGCTTTTGCTTATTGTTTCATGCAGCAGAACTGGTCCTGTTATGCTGCACATGGGAAGAGTTCAATCTGAAGGGACAACAGACAGAACGCACACTCTAGCATGACAAGCTGCATAGTTCAAAGCACATTCACAAGGTGCCAGCACAAAGGTGTTGGTGGAGGTAGGCAAACAGCAGTCTCAAAGGGACAGTGAGAAAACAAAGTATTCTGGGTTTTTCCTCTGTCATACAGTAGGCCTTTTTTAAGAGATACAAACAGCTCATCTCCATCTCCATGGAGCAGCTCCACAGCTTTGTGTAAGGGAAGCCTTCTTCCCTTCCTCCAACACCTTCCTGGAATCCAACAATCCTTCTGTCTGGGCTTAAATCAGTGCTCAATTTGTCCATTAGAAGAGCTGGCCAGAACTTTTCCATTAGAGCAGGGGTCTCCAAACTACGGCCCGCGGGCCGGATGCAGCCCGCGAGGCCCTCTCATCCGGCCCGTGGAGACCGTCCCTGGGGCGCCGCCGAACGGGCCCTTCTTGCCGCGGTGGGGGGGCCCTGTCAGGGGTGTGCGGCGTGTACTCACGCCGCGCCGGGGCAGGAGAAGCGGGCCGCTCCGCTGACAAGCGGCCGCGCGGCGGCAAACGGCGCAGGGGGCGGGGGTTAGCACGGGCGGCGTTCCCCCGCCTAGACTGACAGGGCAGCCGGCCAATCGGGGGCAGGATGGGCGGTGGTGGTAACGCCCGCCTGGCGACGTGCGGGGGAACGTGAACCCCCGCGGGAACTTTAAAAAGGTGACCCCTGATTTAAATCGATATTAAATTCTTTCAGATCTCTCCTAAAACACCAGATCTAGTGCCTAAAATCAGCTTCTAGGTGAGGAAAAATGTTAATTTTTAATGCTTCATTTGTCCCTTGCTCCTTTTAAGTATTTTTCTCACTCTCTGGATTTCTTCTCGCTGGCCTGAAGGGTGAGTTTTCCCCAGTGCATTAATGCAGTGCCCCATAGCATGTGCCTGGCATGCTGCTAATTTGTTTTTGGAACAAGTACAGGCCAACAACTTGACGCACTTTCAGCAGTGCAAGGTCTTCATGGCTGAAGCAACAGCTGAGTTCCCCACGTCTGAAATATGTGAAGAACAATTTGAGAACAAACTTGTCCGATGATAATCTCAGGTCACTGTTGATGTTAGGGACAACAAATCTAAAGCCAGAAATGTCTGCTATTTTGGCATCCAGGAAACAATTTCACCATTCACACTAATACAGGTGTTCATGAGTAGTGTATCAATGTGTTATTAAATAATAACTGAATAAAATAATATTAAATAAATAATTGAAAACAACATCCATGTTTTGATTGTTTTTTATTTGGACCTCAAGTGTGTAGTCGACCCCCGAACTGCTGTTTGATAGTTAATGCGGCCCTCGGGCTGAAAAGTTTGGAGACCCCTGCATTAGAGAATTGAGGTTTGAGCCTAAATAAAATTTTCAATATGAGTACTGTATGCTTTCCACTGAAAATAACCTAACATTTTACAACAAACAAAACAAACTCTGAGATGCCACCATGGTGCCTCATGAAAGTTGTACTTCATGTGCTCCATGTCCTCATTTCCCATTGTGTGACAATTTTATAAGCATCATGGAAGCACACGGCATCTGCAGAATGGAATATTTTAATTGCCTTTGTGAAGTCTGAGGCAGTAAGAGTACTGGACTGTCTTCTGTGGCTCTATGCACCTTCATTTAGATATAGCTTTTATTTATTTGTGTCTATGACTTCAATTACCATACATTCTATAACAATTTTTATAACATACAAGCATGAAAGTATCATACAATTGATTTAAAAAACCTTCGGAATTTATAGTGACCAGTTCCTCAGTATGCAATTTAGTATGAACTCCAAAGCCTTCAAGAGTAGAGAGCATAGTATAGATTACAAGCATGATTGAATAGACTCAGTCAACCTGTTCTTCTCAGAATAAAGATATAAGCAGTTACAATGAACCTAAGAACACAAGCTAGGACAAGAACATTCACATAATATCCTGAAAAAAACATAAGCAATGCCAGATACTCTGTTCCACCTTCTTTTCACAGATAAACCAAATGGTTAATCATAAAAATGGCACTGATCTGGTTCTCAGTTTAGAAACTTAGGATAATGTGATGTCCTCATCTTCCCTTACAGACTGCTAAGAAAGCTAAAGATGTCTTATTAGCATTTTGTTAACACTGTAAATGGATGCACTTTATGAACTATACAATACTTAATTTCAGTTTAAACAGACAAACATTTCTTGCCTAAAAGAAAGCATGTTTTTCACCTTTCTGGTGACCAGTCCCTATTCACAGAACTTATTAAATACACATGCCCCATCTTTTTGCAATGATCATAATTACCACTGTGACACAGGCATTTGTATTCACTACATGTGACATTCTTTTGGTGAAACCAGGGGATCACTGTACCTCTAAGACAGCTGGCATCCAGAGGCTCTCCTATCATAGAATTTGAAATGAGGTTTTCCCTACTTCAGTGGGGAACCACTGGACTACAGGAGATGCTGATGTACCTCCAGCTGAAGTTTTTCCACTTTCCTTAAAAATATGCATTAGGCCAGAGAAAGGGAGAGAGAGACACTCTTAGATCCACAAAGGGACTTAGGCGCCTAGAGTCCAATTTGAGTTTGATTTATGCCATGGATGCCTCCTCTGTAGATAAGATCTGAATAATTTATTTTCTATTCTGATGTTCATAGCAAGGTTAACACACAAAAAAGAATGGATCTAGGAAAACTGATACCATGCCAGTTATCAGAGGGGTAGTCGTGTTAGTCTGAATCTGCAAAAGCGATAAGGAGTCCTGTGGCGCCTTATAGAGTAACAGATTTATTGGAGCATAAACTTTCATGTGCAAAGTCCCACTTTGTCAGATGCATCTTTAAATCTAATTATTTGTGGGGTTTTTTTAAAAGGTACAGGAATGAATGAACAGGAGATTGCTGCTCTCCTTGTGCAGGTTATCTCCTGTTCATTCATTCCTGTACTTTAAAAAAAAACCAAAAAAACAAAAAATTAGATTTAAATATAAAATCTCAAAGTAGGTTTCAAATCAATGTAAACTTCATGTGAGTGAATTCTGATAGATCATATCAAGTCTATGCAGACAATAAAGTCTTTTTGCATTGGGGATACAGCTATTAGAGGAACTAAAGAAATGGGAAGTTTGCATTTTTCATTTTCCTAACAAACCTCTTGTTAATCATTAAAATAGCTATGACATCTTAAAACACTTATGATAGGTCTAAATTGGCTAGTTTTGTTCAAGAACATATGCAAATGAGGTGCGGCGATGAATATTGCCATGTCTCATTTGCCTACTTAATGAGCCACCATTTTTGCGCACGGGGCTTTTGCGCAAGAAGGAGTGGTCTACACTGCTCCTTCTTGCACAAAAACCCCCTCTTGTGCAAGAGCCGTTCTGCCTGAAAATAAGTGGCAGAATGGCTCTTGTGCAAGAGGGTTTTTTTGCGCAAGAAGGAGCAGTGTAGACCGCTCCTTCTTGCACAAAAGCCCCGTGCGCAAAAATGGTGGCTCATTAAGTATGCAAATGAGATGTGGTGATATTCATTGCCACACCTTATTTGCATATGTTCTTGTGCAAGACTGGCCAGTGTAGACATAGTCTTAGGAAACTGTTTTCTATCGGCACTGAATGGTTTTCCAGTATTTGACATTATAACAAAGATTTTTGGAAGAGCCCACCAAAGACTTTCATGCAATAAACTATAACCACTTTGAGATGTCATAAATATTTCATGTACTTGCATGGCCCAAATTCTATTTTCTTAATTAATGAAGCTCCATTGTATTCTAAGACAACCTCTCCTTTTCCGCCTTCCCCTAAAAAATGACTACAAAAAATGATATAACAAGTATCCTGGGGAAAATTGGGATAGCTACATTAACCAGAAGGTACTTTTGATGGAATGGAGTAGGCCCTAAGGCCTCCAGAGGGGGCCTCATGGTCCTGCTACACTTCACCCAGGGAAAAAAAGTCAGCAGAGAGGTCCTTTGAGCAGACTAGAGGGGCTGTGTGGGTTTCCTGTTAGAGCTGGTGAAGAATAGATGGTGTTCTGGGACAGGCAGCTGAGTCTCCATTGGGACAAGGGCCTGAAATAAGGGTGAAGAATGTGTTGGAGTCATGGGGTAGCGGCCCAGGGAATTATAGCAGCAATACAATTACTTAAAGGGACATTACAGACAGCTGCTAAGTTCCACTCCACACACCCAAATAAATCTCCCATTACTCACTGGGGGAAGTGTCCTGGGGAAACAGAACTGTAGCAGCCCACCTGGAGAGTTGTGGCCTGGTAAGGAGTCATGGGCCACCACTCTATTTTGTACTGGGGACAAAGTTAAAGATACTAGAGGGCAGTGAGAAAAGCCCCTATTGGATTTGTGCCCCAGAAGGGGTTTGCTTTGTTTTACATATTGTGTGACTCTGCTGGCGGGCTGTCACCAAAGAGCCACTGCCACTAGAGAGAGAGAAAACAGGCAAATGCCTCTCACGGATGCCAACTGACCAAGTGCAGTGCTGTACTGGTATATTTAAAAAAAAAAAAAAAAGCCCTTGCAGTTTGCCTTGTGGCATTACATGTACCCTAAGGATCTGGATGGATTAAGCTCCTGTGCAACTACTCCAATGCAAGTCACCCTTATACTGGCAAGCTTGCATGTAATTCTGCTCTAGGGATGTAAAATCTCATAAGCTGGGGCAGGTGCTCCACTAGCTGAGATGGCAAAGCAGCCCCTGTCCACAGTGGGCCCTGTGGGGCTGGAGCAACCCCCTGCCCACAGCAGGTGAGAAGCTACTCCATCTGCCACCAGATTAATCATTCACATATCTATTCTGATCCTTCTCAACTCTCCCTCTTTTCAACTGCTATCTAGCTTTACATCCCTGCCTCTCTTCAGTTACTCTTCCATTGTTATTCATCTGTATGTAGAAATATTTGCTTGTAATAATAAAGAGTAAAAGTGTCTTGTAGAATGTGGGTGTCTGTATTTTAGAGGGAAAGATCTAAGGAAGTTCTGCCATTAATTTCTTCAAAGATATTTAAGATTAGTTTATCAAAGTGCTATAAATATATCCTTTCCCCAATCTAACTTGCATTTATGACATTGTTTATGCCACCAACACACTTTTCTGAGTTGATTGGTGTGACAAGTTGTCATATTATTTACTTCTGATGTTGAAATAACAGCACTGTATTTTGTAAATAGGTCACAAGTTGGGAAAAAGCTGAATGCTAAAATAAATGAAGGGCCAGGATATGAATTTAAATGAACTAAAACACTTCAGAAATCTTCTCTGCTTACTTAGAATAGCCTATTTCTTTTTGGCTCATTGTTCACTACTGATAAAATGGATATAAGGATGTTTTAATATAGAAATGAAGTATTACAGAGGTCAAGAATAGAAGTGCTGTTAGTTCAAATCCAATTTGATGTAAACCTAGACTGTACTTTTTGTGGTGGATTGGTTTAATAGGTAAATAATTTGTCTCATTTTATTTTGAAATACTAATTGCTAGTGATGGGAGGTTTGGACCTGATAAGAACTAGGGGCCACCAAATGAAACTAATGGGCAACAGGTTTAAAACAAATAAAAGGAAGTTCATCTTCACACAGTGCATAGTCAATCTGTGGAACTCCTTGCCTGAGGAGGTTGTGAAGGCTAGGACTATAACAGGGTTTAAAAGAGAACTAGATAAATTCATGGAGGTTAAGTCCATTAATGGCTATTAGCAGTATGGGTAAGGAATGGTGTCCCTAGCTTCTGTTCGTCAGAGGGTGGAGATGGATGGCAGGAGAGAGAGCGATTGATCATTACCTGTTCGATTCACTCCCTCTGGGACACCTGGCATTGGCCACTGTCGGCAGACATAGTACTGGGCTGGATGGACCTTTGGTCTGACTCAGTATGACCATTCTTATGTTATGTTCTTATCTTGCAATGTGCTTTGTGTCTCCTGAAAGGTGATAAGAAACTTCAATACAAGCCAAGGAGACTCAAGGACCACCTTGCATTGTCATATCCTTGGTTTGAATAAGCATCCAAGACATGTTTATTCAAATCTTTCTAGTTGTAGGGCTAAAGTTTCACATGGTCTAGCAACTGCTAAGATTTCTGATATAGTCATATGCCACTGTGACAGACCGGGCCGTGTCTGGGCACAACTAAGGGCGTCCGCTCAGGGCGAGTTGCTCAAATCCAGGGTTCCTTAACTGTGACAGACCGGGCCGTGTCTGGGCACAACTAAGGGCGTCCGCTCAGGGCGAGTTGCTCAAATCCGGGGTTCCTTACAGCCCCCGACTGGCGACCTCTCCACACAGGCCACGAACCAGTCTCACCGAGCGCTTCAGCTGCCTGCCAGAAGCCTCCCGAGCAAAACCCCTCCGACACCCCAGCAATATCCGTGCCCCAGATGGCCCCGGGCCTATACACGGGTGGGGGGGGTCCTAGCACCCAATCCCACCTACCCCGAACAAGTTCTGTCCGGTTCCAAGAAACCAGCCACAGATCCCTGGTCAATTTACCCTCTGGATCTTACCCACAAATCACGCTGGGCCAATCCTTTAGAATCTATATCTAAAGGTTTATTATTACAAGAAAGAAAAGCCTGAGAGTAAGGTTATTAAAGTACAGTACGTTACATGCACCGAATCTCCCAGCCCTCGATGCAGGCTCTAGCAGAGATGTTGCAGCTGCTGGTTAAAAGTCCTTATTGCACATCCTACGATCAGGATGGGTTCACAGGTCTTCCGGGTTCTTCAATCCCTGCAGTGCTGCCTCTGGGATGAAGTGCTGAGCTGAGAACAAAATGGCATCGACCACATGGCCTCTTTATACTCCTTCCTGGCCTCTTCTAGTATGTAGCAGGTCACCTGGTCCTCAGCCTCTCTGTGTTCCCTGCTGGCTGCTCTCAGGACAGCCCCCATTCTTTGGGTGTGTCTTTGGCCCATTGAGAACCATTGTCCCACAGGTAATTAGCATGTCCACAGGCTCCACAGGCTCGGCCCTGCCCAATGCTTAACCACATGCAGGGAAATCTTCAGTTTCCACACAGATTACAGATCTACACACACAGACATTATATACTCACATAAACAGTGTACACAGGATCAGAAAACAACAAGCTCCCATTCAATACCCCACATGGCTCCCTTTCATACAGATTTCTGGGGCCAACACCCCCACCTAGGGGTGCAGCAGCGATCTGGCTGCTTCCCTCCAATTCGGTAATGTGACAGCCACCCTACTGCCACTTTGGTTTTGTCCATGCTTTCTATGAGAAAGCATAATCAAATACTGGTCACTACAGTATCCTGCAGCCTCTTTGCTGGGAGAAAGGTAAAAAAAAAAAAAAAATTAGTCATCTTTGTTTTAAGCAGGGCCTGCAAAAACAGAACAGGTTGGAAAGTTACAAGAATACTACTGTTGGTGAAGCAAATATTTGCAAATATTTGGCAGAAGCCAAATGTAAAGGCTCCTATGTGAAATTTTAAAATTGGAGGGAAAAGTAAAGACAAAGCACATCCTACTCCCATTCCACTTAGAAGGAATGCAGCATCATTAAGTATGTAGCAGCTCCTAGAAATCACCAAGGAAGATAGACTAGAGCCTCCACATGGATGGCTGTTTTCTGAAGCTGATCTCCAGAAATAAGCATATGCTCTTCTGGGGGGAGGAGGTGGGAAGAGAAGAGATGGGAAATCTAGTCCACAAAAGGAGTTAATTGCCCCATTTGAGACCCATGTAATCTGACACTCCTCCACCTTCACCATTTCTGAACACAAACATTTAATAGTGCTGATCCCAGTTTAGAACCAGAAAAGAGGCAGAGAAGGAAATCAGGATAATGTTAGCAGAGTTGCTTAAAATTGGATGATCTGCTGATCAAGTCTCAAATCTGGGTTTGGATGTAAATGCACTTGTCGTAAACAAGAACATATATATGGCCCATTCATCTCAACAGACGGTGATAATCTATGAGTTGTGCCTGGATATGAAACTTCTTTCATGGCTTATGTGTCCAATATTAGATTTGCACAGTCAATTACAATAGCTACATGCCAGTCTACTTCTGTTTTCATGAGTCTGAGACTTTTTCCTTCTGAGGTGGAGTTCTTTTGCATGACTTACACAGGTCCTATCGAAAAATGATGTGCTCTGTTGTAATAATTGTCATCAGGTGTTGCGATCTGATGACGTAGATTCCCAAGAGCTTGGATTGATGTTAAACCTTTTCATACTGTTTTTACATATGCTTGAATCTTAACTTTGGCCTTCCTCTTGCCCTTGCTCCACGTGTTAGTTCACCAAAGAGGATGTCTTTGGGAAGGCATTTATCACTCATTCTCCTCACCAGCCAAGCCACCAGAGTCTTCTGTTGTTTAGGAACACTATGAGACTGGGTATGCCAGCTCTTGACAGGATATCTACATTTGAAACTTTGTCTTGCCACTTAATATTCATAATTTTGTGAAGGCAGCGAAGGTGGAAACTGCTCAATGGAAGCTGCATGCTACCCGGCACGTCTTCAGGTGACTTTTCAGAGGTTTGCTGCAAAATAAGTGTGCTTTTGTCATGCGAATATGCAGCCGCAGACCAGCAGAGGCAACATTACCAGGGTGTGATGGGACATTGGGTGGTATCCAATGCTCTGACTAAAAGTCACAAGTGCCCAATGACGATGTTGTGACATGGCGAGTGCAGCCCACCATTAAATAAGGCTGCCCTACCCCCCTCACTCTGTTGGTTGAGGGTCTGGGATACCTGGGTCCCTGGTTTACTTTGGATAATCCGATTGACGTATGAACCTTGATTGGTCGCTGGCATCGAAGGGATAGTGACTCCTTATGTCATCCCAGGGAAGAGAACTCTGACAGAAACTTCCCCACTGCCTTGTGGGTAAGTTCGGGAGATCCAAACAAGAACATAGTGATTTAACTAATGTATTAGGGTGGATAAGGCCTCACTGCTCCCTGGTGGAGGCTTTGTGGCCCTGTCACACACCAACCCAGAAAAGAGCAGTAGAGATATCCCTCAAGATTCCTAGAGCAGCTGTGTCAGAAACAGCCAATCAGGGCCCAGCAAGCTAATATAAAAAGTGGCTGGACCAAAGCCACTGTAATTCTTTGTTGGAGCTGTAGGAGCATGGATGGTATGGCTAGCTGGCAGAGCACCAGGCAAGGTGGAGATGCCACGAGCCAGGGAGAATGAGAAGAAGCCCTAAGTTGGTTGCTAGGACTTTATTTGGAAAAAGCCCAGAGATAAGACAAAGCTAATTTATTCCTATGCATTATCTTGTCACACTCTAGGAAAAGAAGAAGAGGACCAAGAAGCAGTTGGTAGGGAACAGTGTGAGAAGAGTTTATAGCCACTAGAAAACACTCCCCTCTAGAATCTAGAAATGAACCCAGGAGTCTTAAATTAACGTTCCTCTGCTCTCAACTAACATCATTAAATCACACGTGCCTCAGCCTCTTCTCACAGCCGAGGACAGCCTCACCCTGCCACCAGCTATTAATGTTAGTTCAAGTGGCAGGAGTTTGTTTTGTGGATTTCAAGGTTCCAATCCTGCTGATGATTCAGGTGAGAGGGTCAATTTGATTCTACATGACTAAGTAGACAATTATACATAACAATCTGCATCAAAGAAAGCTCATAGTCAGGTACTCAAAAGTTAGGCAATGCAATAATTCAGTGTATGTAACCTTAATTTGGTCTCCTTGGGTGTGACATAGCAAAAGGCATTTCACGAGACATAAAGGATCTGAAGACAAAGGGATCTGGGGTTGGCTGATTATTTAAATCGCCACTTCATTTTGCTATGTGTTGTAAACTCATCTACATGGCTCCATCGACAGAGCCATGGGCTACATCTAGACTGGCCACATAAGACGGAATAGGCATTCAAAGCAGGCAAGACAGAATAGGGAAATCCGCAGGGGATTTAAATATCCCCCGCGGGATTTAAATAAACATGGCCGCCGCTTTTTTTCCTTGCAAGTATGAATAAGAGATCCTCCGGAAAAGGGCTTTATTCCGGAGGATCGCGCCAGTCTAGACGCTCTTTTCCGGCTTTTCCCCAAGCCGGAAAAAAAGCGGCGGCCATGTTTATTTAAATCCCACGGGGGATATTTAAATCCCCCACGGATTTCCCTATTCTGACTTGCCTGCTTTGCATGCCTATTCCGTCTTATGTGGCCAGTCTAGACGTAGCCATGTAGTCTAGACATACCCCTTATGTGTACGCATTTTAATATATTCTGTCATTGCATGAGCACATCCATATATTCCAGAGGACACCTGTCTCATTCAAAGCACAATAAGGAAGGTGCTGACTCAGAATTTTGTAGTTAACATAGTTAACACTTCTATGGCCTATAGGAACCCTTCCTCATTTACAGGAGAAGACGGAAAGTCTGTAGTGAATGAGGGAAGAGACTGTACTCAGAGAAGGATGTTGTGGTGGTAAAGGTTGTTGAGTTTCTACCCAGGAAAACTGGATTCTCTGCTACAGAAATCCTATGTGATGCGACACGAGTCACTTGAACCAAAATTTTCACATGGTTAATTGTGTTCCTGATTTCAGATGTCTCAAGTAAGGCAACTAGAAGCCAAAATGTACAGGAGTGAGCTTCAGAGGGGTTGCCAAGTTAGTCTGTAACTTGAAAAACTTAAAAAAACAATAGTCTAATAGCACCTTAAAGACTAACAAAACATGTAGATGGTATCATGAACTTTCATGGGTACAACCCACTTCTTCAGATGACTGGAGTATTAAAAGTCCAGATCCAAGAATAAATAAGAGAAGGCGGGAGGCTGGGGGGGAGGAGGAGGAGAGGAGAGAAGAAAAGTTTGTCAGGAGTGAGCTGTTAATGCTACAACTGAAGTCATACTGGGACTTAGTTTTGAGTATATACAGTCCTTATGTGTCTCTAATTGGACATACAAAGTTAGTGGACACTGACAATTTTGTCTTTAATCTCTGTACCTCTGTCTGTACAAAAGACATAATAGTGCTTCTCTGCACAGAGGTATTAAGATAATTCATACATTAAATGAAATATTCATACTATGATGAAAAGACTCCTGAAGAAATTGATAGTTCTGTATTCTGAACAGGTTTTGAATAATGTTCTGTAAATAAAGTCTGGACCAGAAATTTAACAAGGACGAAGAGAAATATTGAATAACTCATTCTCATTCCGAGAGCAGCATCCATCCTGTGTGCTAAATGAGACAGAGAAAAAATAATGTGATCATATAATTGAATACTATCATCATGCATACTCACAAAGAAAGCCAAAGTTAGGCTGTGCAGGCAATCTTAATTCTCACATTTTTAATTTCAGTGCTTGACTTTGCAACCTTAACATTAACTTTTTTTTATTTAATTTTGTAAGATGTACGAGCTGCTATATGCTATTTGGATGCTTACATTACATTGAAATTGATAGGGGAGCAGGAAAAACAGTGTGACCCTTTCCAGTTATTTCAGTGGTCTTAGCTTTGTATTCCACCTGTTAACTCATTATGAATTTAAGTAAAATAAGTTATTGCATACTTATATTAATAGAGACAGAATATACCATAAAATAGCAAATATAACCCCCATCCATGTATAACACGCACTCGTGTATTACCTGCGGTTTTTCTTTCATGTGTAAAAAAAATATTAGATTACCCACGGATGTATATAATCTGCAGAGACTTCTGCCACCTTCATAAAAGGTGGTCTTTGATGCCACCGTGGGAGATGTGGCAGCAGTGGAAGCGCTGCCACCTGGGCCGGTGCAGGAGCCCCGGGCACTTGACCAGCAGCACCGAGGTGAGGAGGTAACCGCCCAGAGTAGAGAGCAGACACAAGGCGATGGCCATCCTGCTGACAGCAAGCTGGCCAGCTTGCGGGAGGGGAGCCACGCTCACACCCAGACCCGCCCCACACAGCCAGAGCCAGGCACCACCCACCCTCCTCTGGGCGGTGGCAATGGAGTAGCACGGGCATGCTGGAAGCTCGTCAGGCTCTTCCTGCCCCCCCTGCAGCCGAGCTAACCCAGTCCTAATGAGGGAGTGGGCAGAGCCACTTAGGGGCACTGATGCTCCCGGGGGGACTCCAAGGAGTAAAAATCAACTTGTATAAGATGCAGACATGTATATCCCCCGGGGGGGAGGGCAGGGGTTGTAAAAACGTGTATAACCTGCAGGTTATATTCGCTAATTTACGGTATGTGTTTTCTTATCCAGACCTCCTTCAAGTGTGAAATGACGGTATGTAGCAGGGATCCCAGCATGGGATTGTTTACCAAGTTGCATTATCAAAGCCTTTGTGGTGTTGCTGCCTTTTTTAAAAAAAAAACAAACAAAGCCTTAATAAACAGAAATAGCTTTACTAACTGAAAGCATATTGCTAAACTTTGACAAGAATGAAAGTAAACACCATCCCAGACTGAACACAAACAAGGAGGCAGAATCAGGTTAGTGATACTGCTGCTAGTTATCACTAGTCAAAGAAAATAAGAAACAATACTAACAATTAAAAGAATGAACGCTTGTAACACCAAGAAGAAGAAAAAATCATGTAGCCTAAAAATCTTTAAATAGATTGCCATTATGCATTAATCATAAATGATTATCACAGACATTACTAGAGGACTGCACTAAAGCTGTATAATTAAACACACCCACATCTCCATACTAACATGTTTAGACTTTTCAGTCTCACCTCAATTCTTTTTTTTCTGAGTTTATTATGCCGTATAGTAAGGATATTTACAACATCCCTGAAATTTTTCCCCCTCAAAAAATAAAGACTCTACTGTAGCTCCAATTTAGTGCAGTGTTCGTCTGAGACAGAAACAAAAGAAGCACTTTCAATTTCCTTATCATCATGCATCCTGAGGGAATAATAGAATTCCTCTAGAAACCTGGTATAGCCAAGATTTTAGTCTTATCTATATTTCACTTTGGAATGATAAATACATCTTATTCCATGATAAATAATCCTTGAATGTTCAGCTGGCATAGAGCCATAGCAAAAAGAATTCTGCATAAACCACATGGACATTAATAAAACATGTAAGAAAATTAGAATGTTTGCTGTGAAATATATATGATTTGCATCAAGATCTCAGCATCATTAAATGCAAAGTCTTATTCTCATTTACAGTATGGTGCCTTATGTTACTCAGCATGTGGTACAGGAAACAACATGAAAGGACTCCACATTTGGAAAACTAAACCGATCCTTTAACAATTTATAAAAGCTGCTGCAATTGCAGCTAACATTCAAGTCATGTGCATGTATAAACTGAGTTCTTGGTGTCTCATCTAAATTCTCTCTCTATAACCTATGCTCCTCCCTCCAACTTCCAGGCAGGTAACTACAATTTTAACTGCTCTAGCAACATAAAGAGGCTTAAAATTAGCAGAAATTACACCACCGAAAGTCCTCTTTACACTTCTCTAGCACTGTCAAGAAGCCGGCTCATTCTGTAGCAAAGGGACATGTTTTTTTCTTATTATATAAGTGATAAACCACAAGTAACAAGTAATACAGTGGTGCTGCTGGAAACTGAACAACAAAAACCACTGGGCATTTGAGATACAAAAAGATGCAATGAAAATGAAACAAGTTTTGTGACCCCCTGAGTATAATTCTTATATTGGTGAACATTTACGCAAACAAGTTACCCTATTGTAATAATATTAAATCCAAGTGAAACCCCGCTTTCCACATCACTAATATAAAGAGTCAAAGGGAGGAGAGGTTGAACCTCTCTAGTCTCGCACCTTTGCAACCTGACAGTGCTGAACCAGAGAACTTGCTGAATTATGTGAGGCCAATACTGTCTAGCAGCATTACCAAACACTTCCACTGCTCACTGGGCTCTTAGAAGACATTTAGGAGTGTAGCAGGGTCAGTCCCACTCCTGGGTCCCAGACCCTTGTTCCACCACTATCCCACAATTTAGGGGCCACGGTACAAGTGGACATCTGACTAACAAATCATGCTGGGCCACAGATGTTGCCGGGCGAGAGAGTGCTGGACTAGAGAGGCTCAATCTGTACTCATGAGTGTTCACAATAGGAGAAAAGATTATATATTTTGTTCTTTAGAGTAGCTAACATCAAGCAATACATTTACAGGATCCATTCTATGTATATTAATTCCATAATAAAATGTAGAACAAACTGTGTTAGACAATCATCCTCTCTTAGCTCTGGTCTACACTAGGGAATTATTTCAAAATAACCCACACTTAGGTTGAATTTATAAGCGGAGCAGCCACACTACCAAGCCTGTTATTTCAAAATAATGGGCCACTTATTTCAAAATCTGTACTCCTGCTTTTCTTAGGGTATGTCTACACTACTCCGCTAGTTCGAACTAGCGGGGTAATGTATGCATACCAAACTTGCTAATGAAGCCCGGGATTTGAATTTCCCGGGCTTCATTAGCCTAAAGCCGGCGCCGCCATTTTTAAAAGCCGGCTAGTGCGAACCCCGTGCCGCGCGGCTACATGCGGCACGGGCTAGATAGTTCGAACTACGTAGCCATTCTGAACTATCTGTACTCCTCGTGGAACTCCTCGAGGAGTACAGATAGTTCGGAATGGCTACGTAGTTCGAACTATCTAGCCCGTGCCGCGTGTAGCCGCACGGCACGGGGTTCGCACTAGCCGGCTTTTAAAAATGGCGGCACCGGCTTTATGCTAATGAAGCCCGGGAAATTCAAATCCCGGGCTTCATTAGCAAGTTCGGTATGCATACATTACCCTGCTAGTTCAAACTAGCAGGGTAGTGTAGACATACCCCCAGGGAATAACATTAATTTCAAAATAGTTATTTTGAAATAGCGGTAGTGTAGACGTGCCGGTGCCACTATTTTGAGATAACTACTCCCCAGAGTACTTTGAACTAATTACTCCCCAGTGCTTCCTGGGGCTCTAAGTCGAGGTACCCCATCCCCATTAAGGGAGCCTGTCTTTGTCTAATTTTGAGGCTTCCCTGTATTGGGGATACACTGTTTTGATTTTGTAAAATATGAGTTAAGTTGAATTTAGTTATTTCAAAATAATTTCCTCATGCAGACATACCCTTACTGAGTTATAGAACCCAAAGCTGTAAGTATGAAAAAAAGGTTTCTCTGAGAACAGCTTCATTAGAAGTGTTACTCCAGTTAAGAATCCTATTTAGTTTCACCAGCTGTTAATTATTGGTGGATTGGGGGAAAATGCCTTAAAAAAGGCATTTTAAAAAAATCAAAGCAATGAAGTGTCTTCAATTCAAAACACAGTAGTCAAGGTGATCCAACAAGAAATCATGATGAAGAATGTAAAAATCCATCACACTTATGAAAAGAACCGAGGCAGTGGTACTGAAATGGGACCAAAGGGTTATGAATTGAAAACTTTATTGCCCCAAATGTCGTGTTTTCCAGAATCATCTGTTAGTTTGGTTTTAAATTAGAACTGAAAATGGATGTTTCCCGCTGTAAATGGGCTTATGGGATATTTTGTTGACATTCTGTTTGTTAAGTAGTTAACCTTGCAAGGTATATTGGTTATGGTTTTACCACTGCAGCATTTTGTTTTAATAAAGACTCTTGTTACTGAAAGTAAATGCATATGTTCTCACTTTATGTCCGCGGGAACTCTCAATCCATTACCATTCACTACCCCCTTTAACTCATTTCCTTAGGTCTAAATGAGACTTATTTCCATCCAGAATTATAAGTAGTGAAAGGAAATACTTAAAAACACTAGGAAGAAAAAAAAATCTCTTTAATCTATTCAAAAACAGCACCGAGTGGTGTGAATATGGGCTATGGAACAATTTTAAGAAATGCTCTTTTTAGTGTGAAATACTTTTCCACAAAGTAGCCAATAAAACTCTTAAATGCCTCATACTCCTTTGTTACAATGTAAATAGTATAAATAATAGTTTCCTTCTTTCTTTATTGTAAGTAAATTATATGCTAGTTACAATGGGGTGAGGGCTCCAACTGGGCGTGTGGGCTCTGGGGTGGGGGATGAGCCACTTGGGGTGCCGGGGGCTCCAGGCTGCATTAAGGGATTTGGAATGTGTGAGGAGGTTCAAGGTAGAAGTTTGAGGTGAAGGGCCTGGGAGAACATATCGGTGCAGGGGGGCTCAAGGCTGGGGCAGAGGATTGGGGTGGGGTGCTTACTTGAGGCAATGGTGGGGGGAGGAAACAGGTGGTTCCACACGACCTGTGATCACTGGCTAACACTGCAACTCTGTAACTCATATTGGCTGGCAATTGTGGCTAAGGAGAGCTGGGGTGTGGAGAAGGGCAGAGTCTGCAGGAGAAAGCAGTTCTAGGACAGAGCTTCCCTGTTGGTGCTGTGTTCATTGCAGTGACACAGCTCCAGTGGGCAGGAGAAGAAACAGCAGTGCATGGAACCATTCCCCTCTACCCTACCACCACGCAGAGCAGGCCAAAAACACAGCATGCAGGGGCTTTAATGGGCTGCACCCCTGAAGCCCCTTTCTTAATCCATCTCTGCTTGGGCCCTTCTTGCAACAGGTGTCATCTGTTCCAAACACATTTTGAAGAACACCAAGTTATACTATTGTCACTCAGAACTGCCATACTACATGTCGGCATTATTAAGCAAATCAAGATTGCACAGGCATAGGCCAAAAGTCACCCTTGAAAACATGGGCTTCTTCATTATTCTTTGTGTTCTATTTAATACCCTAGGAATGTGGTAAAAACTGAGCAAAATGTATTTAGTTAGCCTAGGAAACTGACAAAAATTTGCAAGGTGACCATTATGTTTTGTGTAAGTAACCCTGTAACATAACTAGTTTTGTCAAAGAAGTTTGTTTGAAGAAATTATTAGTGCACATGGTTTATGATAAAATACCACCTTTTAAATTTAAAATGTTATCATGGCTTTTTACTGCCTTGAGGGCTCGTATGTTCTCCCTTTCCATCTGGATAGAGTCATACATATGCTGCCAGAATTTCTTTCAATGCGGAAGATGAATGGGTAAATAAGAACACATATTGTAGGAGGGCATTAGGTCAGCATGCATTCTATAACCAATCTTATAGTTAGAGATTGTGCATATATATTTGCATCTTACCATCAAAGTGAAAATAGACATTACACAATGTAAACAAGTCATTATTCTGATCCATATTAATACATGCCAGATGTAAGGGAAACAAGAGAACACTTTCTCAAGCTACTGTTATGGCCAAGTCTAACTTTCCAATAGAGACTTCTCCAGAGATCAGTTCCTTATGCTCATAAAACAAATGAGCTTGTGTGAACCTGTTCTTGGAGGCTGCAGAGTTAAACTATGCATGACTCTTGACTGCTCCTAGCATGAACAAATTGCAGTGTTCCATGAGTAATTTTTACCTTTATTCTAATATTTGGATTCTCTTGTGGCTATTTAACTTTGTAGCTCTACAATCTAGCATATTCATAATGCATAATTACTCTAACACAGAAGAAGGAGGAAAGTCTGGTTAGATGTAAAGAATCAGCACTCTTATAAGGCTCACTTCAAGTTTTAGAAGCAACAGGCTTTTCTTCATAAGGCATTTCATTATGTCCATCCCCTTATTTTATAATATATAGGTTCATAAGGCAGTATTAGTTCATAGCCATAGCAGAAGATAAAAATATTAAACCAACATATCCCCCTAAAATTTAAATAACACCTCTTTATATAGAATATTTTACACAGATCTCAAAATAGTTCACAAGAGATAACCCTATTGTTATCCCCATTTTACAATCTAAGAAACAGGGATAGAGGTAATTTTTCTAGGTTCACTCAGCAAGCCTATGGCAGAACCAGAATTTGAACTTTCTTTGCCCACATCCCACTCCTATACACTAGGCTACATGATTAACTGCTACCGCTTTTGACTATAGTGCCTGCTGTTGTTCTGCATAAGCACAACTAAATTGTACTGCAGCCGGTCAGCACAGTATAGCCCACCAGTATTCGTACCTGAAATATTCAGTACTGGAATATTTACCCAGTATTGCTCGGGTCCTTAACTGAAATAAGTTTTCTTTTTCTTCATTTAAATACTGTAATTGTTCTGGAGTGAGGCTGGGGATGAGGGGTGTAGTATGCAGGCTGCCCTGGGAAGAAGACCCCAGCCCTCTCTCACCACAACGGCTTGGGGGCAGGTGAGAAGCACCTGTCCATGGCTGCTCCAGCTGCAGCGGGCACAACGAGGGGAGAGATGCATGTCCCCCTGGCTGAGGAACAGACAGACATACAGACAAACTCTCTGAAATATATAGTAGATCACTGTCCCTTTCTCCACCTCTTCCCCCTGCTTGCCCATTGGGGTTATAGCTGTTCCAGTCCCCATCTCTGGCCCCTTGCTGATCCCCACCCTCCCCGGAGGCCATTCTACAGTGTAACTGTCCCTTCTACCAAACCTTCCCCTTTCCGTTTTATGAGAAACAATCAAACTAATTCCAGGCACATCCCATTGTCCTAGCACAACCAAGCCCTGGCCTTGCTTTAAGTTATGACAAGAGGAAGATGCATACCAAATTTGGTGGCCCTAGCTCTTACAGTTTAGGACGAGTTCTTGAACAAATGGACTCACAGGGATGGCCAGATGCACATTTCTAAAATATTCAATAATATTTTTTCCATCTATGCAACCTGCTCTGAGTCCAGATGAGAAAATGATTGATAAAGCCCAAACATCAGCTGCCAAGAAAAAAAAATGAGTTCATAACTAGGAAAGAGAAAAAATGTGGCATTCTGTGACTCTGCCAAGAGAAGAAAGTTGTAAGAAACCAAAACAATTTCTAGAAAGGAGTATGGACTCTTTAGAATCTGATATAAATTAGCTATTGTTGGACCGTGCATGGGAAGGAAGGGGGAAAAATGAACCCATGAGGTGTTAATATCTTACTAACATACAAATAAAACTAAACAAATAAAACTAAAGAGCAATACTACTTCATAATATTGACAATGCAAGTGATACTTTGATTTTTGGTGTGATTTTGATCAGAAGATTTCATTATGATACATTACATTTTACTTTATAGTGCACTCAAGAGCAGACTGATGTCCTTTATATCAGTCGACCCTTTGTATACATACACAACCACCAAACCATAATTTTCTTGTTGCCAGTGAATGAGAAACAAAACATCTCATTATATTTTGCTAACTTGAGCATATCTAATTGATGGCCAACATAAGCCTTTATTCCTAAGTGCCTAATTTATATAGACAGAAGCTATACAAATTGCTTACATAAAAGTTAACATTTTCAACTCCTGGACTTGTTTCTCCAAAAAGAACCGGAGTATTTCAATCATAACATTTTTGGAAAAGGGTTTCACTGTCAATGATCGGACCTTCCTGACTTATAATACAGCTCTCATCAGGAAAAGTATTTTTTCCTTGAACAGTTGGCACTTTAAATAAGAGAAGTTATCTATATATATCTTGATTCACTACGGCCTTCCGTGACCTTGGTTCATTGAATTCAGAATAACCTGTTCAGTCACAGATTTCTGTTCTTAGGCAATAAAATTTTCTGTAATTATGCAAAATTATATTTCAAATTAGACAGTGTTGAGTAGCACATACTAAGCAAATGTATTTTAAGATTAAAAAAAACCTCTTAAACACAGAGTATAAACAAACACTTCTAATGCATGTGTGGAACTTTAATCCCACAAGAAGTTCATTGTCCCCAGGTAATTGTTTGCTGGAGTCTTTATAGTAAGGGTTTACTAGCTGCATCACTATTGATGGGATTGAAATCTAAACAAATTTTTGCCTACCTAATGGTATTATTTTATACAGGGTGAGTGAGGTACTATCTTTTATTGGACTAACTTCTGTCAATTAGGGTACATCTACACAGTACCCTAAACTCAAAATAAGATAGGCAATTTGCGCTACACAAATTACACAGCTTATTTTGAAATAGGCTGTATCAAAATTTGTCGCTGTCTACACAGTACTAAATGTCAAAATAACATGTTATTTCAAGCCATCCCTTAACCCTCATGTGACAAGGTTTATGGAGATGGTGAAATAGTACACCCGTTATTTCGAAAAATATTTCAAAATAATGGGCGCGTTTCTAAGAAGCTGGGTAACTATTTCAGGATACCTCAGTTTCCCAAAAAAAATTTTCTGTGTAGACATACCCTAAGAGACATACTTTTGAGCTTCCATAGGGCTCTTCTTCCAGTCTGAGAAATGTACTCAGTGTCATAGCTAAAGATAATATCAAACAATTTAGCAGAAGTAATTAGCACATACTTTAAAACAGCATCTTTCAAAATGGTCCACAAAACCACTTTGAGAAACCTATTAACTGGCCGTTTTGGTATGCCTACTTACCAGTGCTTCAGCCATGGAGCCTCGCAGCTCCTATTGGCTCCATTTCGCCATTTATGGCCAAGAGGAGCTATAGGAAGTGGTGTGGGCCAGCTGCTGCTTCCCACAGCTCTCCTTGGCTGCAAATGGTGAAATGGAGCCAATAGGAGCTGCGAGGCTCTGTGGCAACAGCACCAGTAAGTAAACACACCAGAGCGAGCAGTTAACAGGTTTCCTGAAGTGGTTTTTTGGACCACTTTGAGAAAAACTGTTCTAAACAGACCATTCAAGGGAAATTAATTAATACCCTTGTACTAATAGGACAAAAAGGGAGGTTACAGATTGTAGTAAAAAGCCATAAGTCCAATATCTTTATTAAAATAATGGCTTTGATACCTAGCCAAGTTATACATTTAATCTCCACATCTCATTTGTTTTTTAAATGTTGTGCTGGTTTCTTTGGTGGCTGAGACCTGGGTGTGAGATATAGACTCATCATCTCATCATGGCTTTGTGAAGAGTTTTTGCCCACAGGTGTTATGATGTGATTGTCTTATTGTTCTGTGTGTGGATTCATTTGAGAGCATATTGATGGAATGGCTTCAACCACATAGTTTTTACTAAGCATTTAGTGCACTGAATGAGGTAGATCACATATTGATAGGCATGTGTAGGACACATGATTCTTGAAATGTGCATTGATCTTTGTAAGTGTGGAAACAGGTCTGCACATTTGCAGGTGATGTTCTGGCAGGATCTGGTGCCGCTTTGAAATGGTGCATCCTAGTCTATGAGGAGATTGCTTCTGATGAACTTTTAGAAATTGGGGGTTGTATGTAAGCCAGAAGAGCAGAGGTCAAGAAAGATTTTTTTCAGGATGGGAATCCCATTGAGTATGAGTTGTGGTTTGAGGATACCCTGTATAGGCCCCAGCATGAGGCAGTGGGTGACACTTGGACTTGTAGTCATAGGAGGTATTTTTTTTATTGAAACAGGTATTTGGGTGGCCTCTTTCATGATGTGAACTATTTCTCTGGTGGAGTGGGAATGTGATTCTAAGTGTGTAAAGATTTACATCCTAGACTCTCCTCAGAGCACATTCTGTGTTATCTGAGTGCAAGGGAGCCAACAGCCTTCACAAGCCCCTGGGCAAGGTGGGGGAGGGGACACCTTTGGTGGAAGGAGGCAACACCTTTGGTGGAAGGACGGGGCCTCAGGCAGAAGGGGCGTGGTTGGGGCAGGCAGACCTGAGTGCCACCTAGAGCACAGCACTCTCCCCAGACCTTAGAACTGTCCAGACCACACTGCACAGGGCTTTGATGGGGATTTAAAAGGCCCATAGCTGCGATGGCTGGACCTGTCTGAGTGCCAGGCTGTCAGATTTCTTGGTGTGTTTGGGGTGGTTATTGAGCTTTGAAGTTAGGACTGGTGAGCTGGGGATTTATTATATCTAGTTGTCCAGCACAGAAACTGATTGTGTTGACCAGTAAGTTGATGCTGGTGTGGGAGCATTCCAGAGAGTTTTATGGGAGGACGATGTTTGTTGAAGTTGTGATGGAAATCGGACTTTGTTTAGCTCATCTTCTGAGTGGATGACATTATAATTGACATGGTTTGGGTAGATTACTGGTTCTGAGGTGCATATGTCCAGAAATTTCTCATTGGCCCATGAAGAGGGCAACATATTGGGAAGCCAACTTAGAATCCACAGCTGTCCCCATGGTTTGGACAAACTGTTGAGTATAAAATGATTACACGTAAGGAAGAAATGAATACATTTTTCAATGTGTTTGGGGTAGATATTGAAGGTTGTCTATCTTCTTGTAAATACCTGAATTCCTCCATTGTGAGGGATGTTGGAGTATATGAAAATGATATCTATGATAGTAAGAATGGTGTTCTGAGGTAGGTTTTTAATGTTGCAGAGTTTATGGAGGACATTGGTTGTGCCCGGGAGAAAGCTGGCCCTTTGTATGACGAGTGGCTTGATGTTGTAATATCAGACTCAAACTTTCAGGAAGAGTGTTATGCCGAGATATGATGGGTCTGCCTGGATTTCCTTGTTTGTGTGGCTTGGGGAGTACGTGGAAGATCTTTGTAATGGGTGTGTGGATGAATTTGAAGCTGATTCTATGGGGACAGCTTCAATTATATGCTTAAATTCCTGGATAAAGTGTGATGTGGGGTCTTCTTTGATTTCTTTCTAGTAGGTGGAGTCAGAGTGGTCAGAAGACCTCATTCACATAATCCTTGTGATTACAGACATGATGACAACCACTTCATTTGCTGATTTGACTTCTGGGACCGCATAGCTGATAAACTCTGTTTGACACTGTTTTGCTATGAGACTCAATGACTTTCCCAGACATAAGGGAGAGCTCTGTGCAGCTTGAAAGTTTTTCTCTTACCAATTGAAATTGATCCTCTAAAGAAATATAATCTCAGACACCTTGTCTCTAATATGGTGCAACTGACACAGCTACAAAACTGCAGACAAGGATTTATGGGGAAAAAACAGTCCTATGGTATTATAAAAAAAATTCACTCTATTGAACACAGTATAATTAAACAGAATTCTCACAGGCTTATAAAATATTAGCACCATCAGGTCGATGAGCACTAATGATTTTTCAGGAAGTCTATCTTTCTGGTTCCTTAGGAAGACCTTAAGAAAAGCTGAATATTCTTAAACCACTATAACAGTGCAATATGTGATACCTATACCTATAGCTTTAAACCTATAAGCTGTTTTTTTTAAAGATTTACCCCATTATACATACACACACCCCTCTTTCCCAGCTGGATCCCAAAATACTTTATTACATGATGGAACAAATTTCAGCCCATCATGGAATTTGTTCCTAGAATCATGGAACTTATTCCCACATAAATGGAGTATTATAAGTTACTAGTGTGACCATGACAATGCACAACAAAAGGAGAGAAAGGATTGGCCACTGGAGAAAATCCTTTCTCTTTCAAAAAAAGCAGAACTCTAGTTTTTCTTGCACAGTTGTGCTCTAGTAGGGGAAACACACCCTTCGAGAAAATATTATTTTTGGATACCATTATTTCCCTAACTTACACACAATTTATACTAGCTAAATATTTTAAGAAAAAGAAATTTTCACTTGAAGGAGGGAGTAAAGAAACTTCCAAGTATTAGCATTCAAACCTAAAAAAAAACCCCATATCACCACCTTCACCTTGAAGGTAAAGGGATGAAAACCTACCAGATCCCCATTACTCTGCTGTTAGTGCAGAATAGGGTAATGTCCTGCCCACTGCATCATTCTACTTCTCACAGCCTCACAGAAGCTCTTGAGAGCTTGGGCTCTACAACACAAGGAAAGGTAAATCAGACCCAGAGGCTCTGTAAAGTTACGTACAATTCTAAATGGATAAGAAGTCTAGGATAGCAGTGTAAAACACCTTTAAAAGGTATTTGTGTATGAATACCCTAAATAGGTCCTCTTATTCCTCTACTTGGCAAGGAAATTTGGGAGTGTAATAAATGCAGAAATTTGCTGGTTAAATGACTTATTAAACCCACCCCATTTACAGGTTATGCAAACCAGTTAGGATGTGAGAACTGTGTTCCTAACACCATTACATGTAACAATTTTATTCACTTTCAAGCATACTGAAGTTGATCAAACATCACTCATTCTTTTTGGAACAATCAGTCTGGTAAAAGCATCTCAGTGTAACACTGGGCTAAGAAACATTTTTCTTGTGGAGCATTAATTCCCACGGCGGGGCACCAGGGACATTATTGGAATACCAAGGGACTAGGAAATTTTGGGTGAAAAAAAACTTATTTTGAAATAACTCACAAAACAACTATTTTTGAAATAGCGTTTCCACACTACAGGGAAGGCTTGAAATTAGTCCAACGCAGGATCCCTTATTGTGGGCACACTACCTCCAAGTAGAGCCCCAGGAAGCACTTGGGAGCTATTATTTTGAATGACAATGGGGAGCAGTTATTTCAAAATAGCAACAGTGGAGTGTCCACAGCACCACTATTTTGAAATAACAATTTTGAAGTAAGCGTGATTCCTAGTGGAAAGCAAGAGTTATTATTTTGAAATAACCAGCTTGTTATTTCAGAATAATGGGTTTCGTACTATGGGTGCTCCACTTGTTATTTCGAAATAACTCCCTGCTGTAGACCAGGGCCGAGAGATTTCTCATGTCTGTGGCATTTTAACAAGGTATACGATGGCAACAGCTGCAGGCTACTGTCCTGCATGTCCCCTTCCTCTAAGAAATAATAATATTGTTCGTTCCAGTCCAGTGATATTTAAGGGAGACTTTTCTATTGATTCAAAGAGTACCACAGGGAAGGAACTCAAAGTTGCAAATTTTCATTAAGTCCAGTAAGATCGAATAGAATTTGTTTCATAGGAAGTATTCTCTCAGAAAGAGGCACTCTCCTGTTGAGGTAGCTGTGAACTAGTGAGCTGGGTCAAAAGACCTGGGCCTGAATACCTCAAGTTTCCCATACCCATTGATAAGTGCTTTGAGACCAAAAAAGGCGTGACTTAAGTATACCTTCTCCCCTCCCCCTAAAGAAAACAGGAGTGCTGGGCAAAAGCTTGCATTAAGCTTTTAGATTTCTGAATGTTTCATTAACAGGTGTTGGTTCACTTGGATGGCTACATGTACTGTAAATCCAACCTCACAAAAGGACATTTGATGAGATTTTGTGCTGCACCTCCAAGAGGCTCAGCACAGAACTTGCACTTAAGTGAAGAGGATGGATTTAAGGTGGCTACAAACTCTGAAGTGTAGAAGTAGTTTCTGGTGCAATTTAGCAAGCCCTGGGAGCTTCTAGAAGTATCCTAGGGTCAGCAGCACTGCTCAAGATCTTCACAGGGTTGTGTGTCATGTTCTTGCTCAGGCATGCTACCATGTCCCCATCATGTGTATGGCTCCCATGTGACAAGACTTTCAAGGGAGTCCCTTTGGTGTGCAGGGAGAGAGAAAAGCTTTATGGCTCTCTCATGGTTCCTGCCTCTGATAAATTCTCCTCTGGCCATATCTGGGGCTTTTTTTGTGACACTGGACCTTTTTACCTGGCATGAAAAGAATCCAAAGCTAGGATGCAGAGCTAATCCTCTTAAATGACAGCAGAGTTAGGGCAAAGCCAAACACTTCTGAAAATCCAATCCCAACAAGTCTAGTCTTAAATGTGGGTCTTCTACTTCACTGGCCGCTGGAAGATTCTCTGAGCCTTAGCTGTTCAATGTTTGAGCATAGTTACTTATGTCATTTTCAAAATTCAGTAATACGTGACTTAATCTAGGTAGGTAACTATGAATGTGAATGACCACTTTAATTTTTTGCAAGAGTTGGGGCAAAAAATCCTTGCAAGTAAAATAAAAAATCCTATATTTTCTTTTCGGTTCTTCTAAGTGAGATAATGCTGCAACTAGCTTTTCTATTGCAGACTTTATCGAAAATATTAGGGTTAAAACTGAATGTGAAAACCAACTATACATTCAGGTAAGATTAAAGTGTGAAGAGCATATACTGAAGGTTTGACTGAAACCACAGTTTTACTGCTGTTTGAATCTCAGCTTGACAAAATGTAATTCAGACAACTACCAGAGTGCTAATGTATCCAAGTGAACCACGTGTTTCAGTGTCAGATCTAACACTTAAAAGTATTTTTAAAAACTACAGAAAAGATATCCCAAGGATATGGAAGGAAGGAAGAATAACCTACAACTCTAACATCCCTCCTAGACTATTTGCATTCACTGTTAATTGGTCTTTTTTCATACAGAAGAGAGTCACTACAGATGGAGCATTAACACCTGCAAGCTCTTGACTGGAAGCATATACTATATATTATGCATATAGTTTTGCACTGAAGAAGTCTGTTTTCCTCTTTCAACAAGATTTTTATTTCCTATCCTCTCTTGGGTTCCTGGAGCCTAAAGTGTTAGCAGTGGCATATTCTGTTTATCAGGAGCTTTTAGAAAATAATATTAGCAACCTTGTCAGTAAACTGAAAGCATTTAATTGAGCAGGGGCAAGGTTTTAAATTTATGCTGATTAACTGAGACTCCTTACTGCTAATCACATGCTGTACTTTTCTAACCTGACCTTGAAGAAACATTTCAAAGAGGTGCATGGAGGAAAGTACAAAAGAACCCTTTCACAATTTACTACCCATGAAGTGTTAGCTTACATTTAAATTAATATGTGGGGCTTGGACCTCTGCTCTACATAACAGTCCCATTAGAGTTAGAATTTACAGTTTTAAAATGCAGAATAAAAGTTACTCTTTAAAATGGGGTATTTTTTTCCTCAACAGAAAAGAGATAAAATGAATATTTAATACTGTCAGCACAACACAACTGTGGATGTTTACGTAATAGTTTACTTTGCAATGGTTTAAAACCTCTAAATATATGGTAGGATGTCATTGAGTTCTCACTGGAAAATCTGTATGCTTTTGATCCTTAAGAGTTTCAAGAAAAAGTCAGATTCATTAAAAGAATGTACAAAAGCAGAACTTAGCTCCAAACTTGGGATGTAAGGTGAGAGTACAACTAGAAATGAAGTTGAACCGGATCACTTTTTTTGTTGTTTACATTTAGGCTACGTCTACATTGGCATGATCTTGCACAAATACTCTTTAACGCAAGAGTTCTTGTGTTAAAGTATTTGCGCAAGAGAGCGTCTACAATGCCATGTGCCTTTGCGCAAGAGATGTGCTTTTGCGCAAGAGCATCCATACCAGTGTAGATGCTCTCTTGAGCAAGAGAGCTCCAATGGTCATTTTAACCATCGGGCTTTCTTGCGCAAGAAATTCATGTTGCCTGTCTACGCTGGCCTCTTGCACAAGAACAGTTGTGCAAGAGGGCTTATTCCTTGAGAGGGAGCATCATAGTTCTTGCGCAAGAAGAACTGATTTCACATATTAGAACGTCAGTGTTCTTGCATAAGAACTCCCCGCCAGTGTAGATAGGCAGCATGTTTTTGCGCAAAAGCGGCCACTTTGGCACAAAATCGCACCAATGTAGACTAATAAATGTGAAAATAGCCATTTTAAATTTGTAGATTCAGACAGAAGGACAAGGAGAACTAAATGATTTTTAAAAGGCAGGTGTGTTATATATCTATACACTGATCCTGAAACTCACAAACAGTAGAATTTTGTTTTAATTCAGTAAAATAAAGCTGAGAGTGGGTGCAAATCAAGTTAGACACTAGTGATAAACATCATTCAGTGTAAAGAATTAAGTCAAACCCTTGTGCATCTAGAGAGACTCTACAGGGGTCTAAAAGTAACACCAGATGTATGGTAATGCTGTTCTCCCATCCTTTTATAATTCAACAGTATTTTGTGAATCCCATTTCATGCCCACTCCCCCATCTCAATCATCACTAGAGAAGACAGAAAAAGTTTACTGATCTGAGGAAGTCTATTCTTCTTAGAAGAACCTAATAAATAAAATCAAGCTAACCACCTGTCACAAAGCAACCAACATGTGTAACTAGATGCTAAAATTTGAAAGGCGGTTTCTCTGGAAGGTGAAATATACCACAGAAATTAGATGGTAAAAGATGTTAGTTTCTTGGTAATAAACAGCCACAAACCTCTTTGATCATATCTAGTCACACACATGCCTTCCTCCCCATGCAGTCTGGTATTTAATCAAAATGAGGTAAATCAAAGAAAAGTTTTTAATTGGTGTTTTAACTATATGATTAATGAGGCCTTTTTAAAATGAATGTCTTTCTTGATTAAAAACCCTCATTTGAGGAAAAAACCCTCAACTATTTACTAAATGGAGTCATTAAGTAGAATAAGCTAAGTTTAGCATTTTCACAGGAGTGGAAAAAAGTCACCTGAATGATGTATTACAAATTGTTGACAACTAGCGTGGAAGTAATGAAACGCCATCAAACAAGTTCTAACTCAAAAAGAGTAAGTAGCTTGCTTTGAAACATACTGTACCACCAAAGTAAAAGTAACCTACAACAGAACAACATTAATGATAAGATGGCAATACTGTCAAGAAAAGTGAAGTTTATTCAAAAAGCAAAGAATGTGAATCTTAACCTTCTCCTTTGTTCAGAAAGAAGATAGGAAGCTGTGGGCAATCTTACCAATTTGGCAGCATACATATGCACCACTCCTCAGGATTTCAAAACTAGGCCTAGTTATATACAAAAGATTTGCTGACAATGTCCAACTGTTCATGTACATAGTTTCCACTAGCATAAGTGCCCTTTTGCCAGTGTAGCTTATACCAGTTTCTTTAGAAATATAAGGTATTCCTGGCTTTTTTGGGAGGAAGGGGAGGAATAACTATATTTATACTAGGGCATTTCCCTGCATGGTAAATATGTTGGGAAGGGAAATCACACCCTTAACCAACATAGCTAATCCAGCAAAACATTTAAATATAGATCAGGCTGTAGAGCCAATAGTTTGCATCTGACCCCTAGTAGAGTAGACAGTCTCCTGAAGGGACTATAGCATATTGTTCCATTATTTTCAGGAATAATTCAGCTATAAGGTCCATGGTGATTTTCAAAGTTTCCAAATGGTAAATGCCCTGAAAAGTAACCACTCAAAGGGGAGGTGGCTGAAGAAACTGAACAGCTAGGTCAAAAAGTGCCATTTCAGAAGTAAAGGCATAATGTTAGGCTCACAATTTAGAAGATAAAAGGTATTAATGGCATGGCAAATAAATAAGTTGCACAATCCACTATTTCCAGTATTTGAGTATTATACTTATAATTTCAAACAATAGAATGCATAAAGACGTTGGGGAAAAAACACAATCAGCATATTTGCTCAACTGTAAAGCAGTGGAGTCATTGGCCCACCTTCTTCTGGTACAAACCACTTATGTAGGCCTTTCTCTAGTCTACCTTGCTCCACCACAACTCCCAGAAAAACAAATGTTTAAGGCTAGGTCTATGCTGCACCTTTTTCCAATTTTTTTTTTTTTTTTTTGGTAGAGGCTTTTCTGAAATATGACCCGTTCACCAGCCATTCTATGAACTGGAATTTTTCAGCCTATAGCATACACATTATTGGCATAAAAGCAAAAGGTACTGTGTCAAACCGTAAGAGTCCATATCAACTAAGCACTCTTGGACAAAAACATGATTTTAGGGAATGAATACTTTATAAAGACAAATATTTATTTTGTTGTTCAGTATGGAACATTTACATTAAATCTTTTCATGTCATGTGAAATCAAAGCTGCATTCTTTCCTCATTCCCACTGAGGATATTTTTTGTGAGGTTTTTGTTTTTTTCCCCTCTCTAATTAAATAAAAGTTGGAAGATTTTTTCATATTGCTATGTTTTATAACAAATATTCAGAGATTTTCAGCACTATATCTTCAGAGTTTCCCCTGTATTATCTCCAGGAAGTGACTGGAGAACCTAAATTGATAAGAAATTTGTTTAAAACAATTTAAGAAAAATGGGTTGCTCTTCGGCCTATGTAAATTAGTGTAGCAGTTTAGAAGTCAGTGGAGCTGTTCGCATTTATGTTATCTGATGATCCGCCTCAATATATGGGATTTTATTGTGATTAACAAAACACAGTTGTATACACACAGTGGAGAAACAGTATAGTTGAAAAAAGGTGTTACAGAAGTGGTGAAAGTAGCTAGAATATTAGGGCTCAGCATACACCTCCACTTATGCTCCGGAGGGGTCTCTGTGCATTTATCATCCCCCTTTCTATATGAAACAGGCGAGAAAGTGAAGGAGATACAATTTGTCTAAATGCATGTGCTCTTATTCCATCAAGAAACAGTACTTTATATCATCCATTTTGCTTTTCAGAAATCATGGCATTTTGATGGCTACAATAATTATTAGACATTTTAATATGCATATAGTCAAGGCGCGCGCACGCGCACACACACACAAATACACACACACACACACATATAACAATCCTGAAATTAAAAAAGGCTTTAAAGCAAACAGCTTTCCAAAGTTATCCAAAGTTATCAGAAAGAAAAAAACAACAACAAATGGTCTGGTAGCACTTCATAGACTAACAAAACATGTAGATGGTATCATGAGCTTTCATGGGCACAGCCCACTTCTTCAGATAACTGGAGACATTTCTATCACAGCAATGGTTATTTTAATGGTTGCTTGGAAGGATTGCTGTTTCAAAACACTTTCCATAACAACTCCCCTTTTTATTCCTTGATAACTTTCCAAAACTTGTATCATTTTAGGATGAAGTTTCCTGTATATGCTCTCTGAAAAATAATGTGATATGTGTGTGCATGTCTGTCTATATAAATTAAGCAACAGCTATTAAGTCAGAATTCTTTAGTTTTGAATATTAAAATCTCTCTCTCTCTCCTTGTCGAACTAAGTTTCAACAGCAATTTTGCTACAGCTCTGTCCAGAAAATTGATTAGAATTTAAAACTTACATGGATGTCAGAATCTTCCACCCACTGAAGGAAATACAAGTTTGTATTTTGCTTCTGTGATTGCATGAATAGGACTTAGATCCTTTTAAGGAACATATACATGATTAGCTTTGGCTTGGGAGTGGTGAGAGGAAATAAAAAGTAAAATAGTTAATCTATGGAAACCACTTCTGAGCATGCTCCCTGATCCCTTGCTAAGATTTCTGTACACTTTTTTTTTGGCTATGTTTACACTGGCCCCGTTTTGCGCCAAAAAAAATGTAAATGAGGCAAAGCATGGAATATTACCACACCTCATTTGCATAAGTAATGAGTCTCCTTTTTGCGCAAAACCCCCTCTTGCGTAAGAGCTGTTCTTCCTGAAAAAAGTGAGGAAGAAAGCCTCTTGTGCAAAAACGGAGCCTCATTAATTATACAAATGAGGCATGGCAATATTCACCTCATTTGCATATGTTTTTGCACAAGAGGCTATAGTGTGGACATAGCCTTCAAGTTTTATGCTGACTTCATTACTAGAGTACATGAACACCTTTTAGTAGTTCATCTGGGGCTTGTCCACACTAGGAAATCATTTTGAAATCAGTTATTTTGAAATAACTCCTGAAATAACTATTTTGAAATAGCATGTTCACACTGCAGGGAAGCCTCAAAATAAGTCTGTGGCAGGCTCCCTTAATGTGGACATGCTACTCCAAGAAGCACCGGGAAGTAATTAGTTTAAATGACTCTGGGGAGTCTCCGGTCATCTGAAGAAGTGGTCTGTGCCAATGAAAACTCATGAGACCATCTACATGTTTTGTTAGTCTATAAAGTGCTGCCAGACCATTCGTTGTGTTTTAAGTTTATTCTGTACAGACTAACTCAGCTAACCTCTGAAGCTTCTGCGGAGTAGTTATTTCAAAATAGGAATTTATTTGAAAATAAGTATTATTCCCTCATAGAAAGCAGAAATTATTCCAAAACAACCAGACCTTTATTTCAAAACTAGCCAATTAGCCCATCATAAGAGGGGATTTTCAGGTCTCTCCTCCGTGACGGTCTTCTCTCCTGAGCCTCCCATCTCTCGCTCCGTCTCTCTCTCTCTCCTCCTCCTACTGCCTCCCCCCTCTCTCTAAGCTCTCTTCCGCCTCCTGCCTCTTTCTCCATCTCTCTCTTTCTCTTTTCCTCCTCCTGCCTCTCACCCCCGAGCTGCATGGGGAGCGCGGACCCCAAACAGCTGCTTGCGCCACTTGCTCCTCCGCGGCAGCCAGGCTGAGCGGCACAGAAGTCAGCCAAGCACCACTGCAGGAGGCAACAGCACCGCCCAGAGGGAACAGCCAGCATTTCAGCGTTACAGAGTCACAGACATTGGGCTACTATATATATGATAACAGGCTTGGTAGTGTGAACACATTGCTTATTATTTAGAAGTAAGGAGGTTATTTTGAAATAACTCCGCAGTGTAGACCAGGGCTCAGTGACAGGACTTCAGCATCTGTCAGGTGTGGTTAATTCTCTCCCTAATAGTCTCCAATGAAGTAAAGAAACCAACAAAGCTTCATGAAACCTCTTCTTTTGGGACATTATTGCAGAGTCTGCCTGTCTGACCTAGTGGATAGAGCAGTCAGAACCAAAGTGCAGAGTCCAAATTACAAAGCCAATTCTCTGAGAAAAAGGTCAGAGCCAAGAGTCAGAGTTGAGGATTTGAACAGAATTACCTGGTGTCAAAGAAGGTAAAAGCAGGGCTGCTTCCAAATATGGGAAAAGACTGGAACAAGGCTGGGTACAGAGCCATCTCTGTTTGTGTGTGTGTTCTAGTCCATTGCCCTAACATTCTCACTAGTCCCTCTTGGGGAAAAAATATTCCAAGTAGACCCAATTTTTTTCATTGAGAAACATTCTTTCAATTGAATATGGCTGACAATGTCAGACTATGATTACCAGGTTTTGTGTGTGTACTCATTACAGGGTCCATCTTTATTTCTTTTTCATGAGTTTAACTTGTCATTTAAGGCACAATCTTCTGCTTGCAAACTTAAAAATAAGTAATTCCCTTTTCCCATCATGTCTGTGGATTGTAGTACTGTATTATTGATGACTTTTGAGTATGTGTCATAAAACACTTGCCATTTTGTTTCAAGTTCAGAGTTCTTTCCACTCCCTTGCAAGCTCCTTTGTGACTACACTAATACATTTTTCTCTACTCAGGAATATCTTAATATTCACCTCCTCATCTTTTTTAGATCTTGTTTGGTTGCTTATCCATTTCATTTCCAGATATTCCAATAACTTGCATGTGCTATTTCTGGTGTTAGGAACATTATGCCATTTCTGATTTCTAGAGCCCTTGTTCTGATAATCATAATGCCTTACAAGCAAATCAGATACAATTACAGCTGCAGCCAGTCACACATCTCTTACCCAAGTTAGTGCCAGTGTTATCCCTATTAGTTTAGCCATCACAATAATCACAACATTTGATAGCCTTTGAGTTTTCTGAATCGCTTAGGGTATGTCTACACTACCCCCCTAGTTCGAACTAGGGGGGTAATGTATGCATACCGAACTTGCTAATGAAGCCCGGGATTTGAATTTCCCGGGCTTCATTAGCATAAAGCCGGCGCCGCCATTTTTAAAAGCCGGCTAGTGCGAACCCCGAACCACGGGGTTCGCACTAGCCGGCTTTTAAAAATGGCGGCGCCGGCTTTATGCTAATGAAGCCCGGGAAATTCAAATCCCGGGCTTCATTAGCAAGTTCGGTATGCATACATTACCCCCCTAGTTCGAACTAGGGGGGTAGTGTAGACATACCCTTAATGACTAGGAACACAGAAGGCTGTTTCAAATCTACCTGAACAGTCATCTTTTGATTCATCCATATATATGTGGTAAATTTGGCCCCATTTTTCATACATAACATCAGAAATTTCACTGGTCATAACGTATGATTTTATGGTATTGCAGATAGACTTCCTCTATTATTGGCATTGCAGATACCATTATTGGACCTAACCAATTGAGTTATAAGATTAAGAACACATATTCCTGCTCATCCAGAAATATAATTTATGCTATCATGTGCCAAAAGTGTCTGTCTGCTATGTACATTGGACAAACGTCTCAGACACTTTGCCAAAGAATCAATGCCCACAAAACAGATATTAGGCAGGATCACAAAGAAAAAAGAGTTTCTTGCCATTTCAACCAGTAAGGGCATTGTCTCAATGGCTTGATTACCTGCATCCTGCTTCAAAGACATTTTAACACTGGACTTGAAAGAGAATCCTCTGAACTGTCATTCATGCTTAAATTTGACACTTTACACCTAGGTCTTAACAAAGACACTAATTACCTTACCCATTACAAAGACAGCTTCCCCAATTACCACCTCTAATATCATTAGCTCACAGACATTTACTCCCCCTCTCATCCCCCTTCTGTTCTGAAATTTGATTTGTCCTTTTCATATATGTTCATTTTTTTGAGTGTATCCTTTGGTATATATGGTCATACCAATTTTCTTCCACTATTTGATCTGAGGAAGTGGGTCTGGCCCACGAAAGCTCATCACCTAATAAACCATCTTGTTAATCTTTAAAGTGCTACATAGTCCTGTTTTTTGTTTCAGCTAGACCAGACTAACACAGCTACATTTCTAAATATTTTTAGTTCTCAATTTTTTTTTGAACTATGTCTCTCTGCCCCCTTTCAATTAATGTTATGAGGAAGTCTATGACAATCCATATAACTTTATCTTAAACTCCCAATAATTTTCATAAATCAGTTGTTCATTTCTATTTGCATTATTCCCTTTTACATTTGCCCAGAATGTTAGATCTAGTAGTTTCATCCTTTGATTCACAAGTGCTTCTCCAGTGGTTGTTTGCAGCACACATATTGGTGTGGTCATTGCACCATACCAATTGTAGAGCTAGGGCCCAGAGCAGTTCCAGCTTCCTAAAAATTGTTTAAGGCCGAACTGAAACCTTGATATCTGTAGTCTAAAACTGATCTTATCAATGTTCTATACATCATCATCAATACTGTTCAGTACCTCATTTGTTTCCAACCACACTTTTAAGTTAGTTCATCCTACTTTTACTCTTTTGTATGTTATTATCTCTGTGACCTTTCCAAGTAACTTTGTCATCAAACACTACTCCGAGGGACTTAAACTTTTGAACTGTCTTGATTTTTTCACCATAAAGTAAGTCCTAGTCTTCCCTAATTTTCTTCCTGGTTAAAAGCATTCCTGTAGTTTGTGTATGAGAGAATTTAAATTTCCAATCATTTCTGCACTTAGAAATTCTCTGGGGTGATTCATTTGTCTTTTCCACAGCTACTTTAAGTCTTTTCTGCTTTTCCATACAGCACAGTTGTCTGCAAAAAAGGAAATATTTATTCCTGTCTGCACACTTTCCAGGAGGTAATTTGTCATAATGGAAAACGAAGTAGAGCTAACAATACTCCCTTGTTGCATTCCATTTATAAGTTTTTGATTTTGATAACACTGTTCCCACTTTGACATGTGTAGTTATGTCACTTAAAAAATCCCTTATCCACCAAAACATTCTTCCATTTATTCCAAATTTGACTAGGTTTTATAGGAAGCCTTCCCTCCATAACATGTCATATGCTTTTTCAATGTCCAGGAAGACCTATAATGTTCATAGTTCTTATGCTTTTTATACTGCTATTTCTAGTCACCCTATATGAACAACTGTGTATTTTTCTTTTCTGAAACTACTTTATAGCTCAGTTATAATATCGATGTTCTCCAGGATTCTACTAGTCTTACATGTATCATTTTTCCATAATTTTCCCTGCACAAGAAATGAGGTCTATAGGATTATAAGCATCAGGTTTTGTATGTATTTTGCCTGATTTCCTAAGTAATATTTCCAATATTTGTTTCCATTCCCTCAGTAACTATTTAAACTCCCTTCTGAAGAGTTGAAGCATTTCATAACTCACTTTTTCTGGAGCTGTATTATTCCTTTTTCTAATGCCTTTGATAAGCGCCTGCATATTAATTTTTTTGTATAATGCATCGTCAATATATTCTCTGCAGATATTTATCAATTTAAAGTTTTGTTAAAAAAAAACCATACCTTTTTTCCCTTCATGAAACTTACTGCTTTGATTCATATAATCTTTTGGATTTCTTTTGCTAAAATGTCTGGTTCTCTAAGCTGGAGACCTCTGTTTCATTGTTTACAAAAAGACCAGGTATACACATATTTGTACTTAAAATTCTATTCATTCTTTGACTCGGTTTATATATTCCTGGAAGCTTTGAATCCTGGTTTAATTTCCCACAGCAATGTCTCTGATATTTTTGTCTTTTTGTTCATCCTTTGTGCCATCCCTTAACTTATTTCAAAATTAAGTCATTTCTGTTCATTATGTGTTTGGCTTATTTGTATGCCTTTTTTCTTTTCTTGATTAATAATTTGCAGTCCTCATTCAACCTGGGAAATTAATTTCTAAGTCTGGGAGAAATAAAATGTTTTGTAGATGGTAAGATCAGCTTTTTCTGTGATTCTTTTACTATGTTGTTCTAGAAGTCTTAGATTTTACTCTTCTACAATCACTCAAATATTTAATACATTAATCTTGAAAAGGCCCCAATCAGTTTTTTGAAAATTCCAACTAGGAACCCTTTTTGTATTTTCCACATTTCCTCAGTCTTGGTACTCAATAAGGATGTTCACTTCCTATTCCATTTTCTTTAGGAATTTCCCAGCTGCATTTACTAGCTATACTATTTGTTGCAGTTCCCAAATCCAAAACAAAAAATGCTTCATCTACTGTTTTATATCTTGTAGGCACTCTCATATTCAATATTTTCAGGTAATGCCTAAGAATAAATTGCTCTTGGCATTTACAATTTAGGTCAATTTTCTTACTTCTCCTTAGCTCATTGTAATTATTACAATCTCCACAATTTATGAATGTACTTTGGAATTAACTACTTTTTCTAATTATAAAATAACTAATTATACATGTATTTTAAATATTATAAATCTATACATAATGGTTTTTTTGTTCTGCATGAGAATCTCAATAGTGTTATATTCAAAACCACAGTTTTTGTACAACTGTTTCAATCCAAGTCCCTCTTCTATAAATATACAGAACCTTCTTCTAGTACCTGCTCAGTCCCACAACAGAATATTGCATGTTGGCAGACTGAATACAAGATTACTTATTACTCATATTTCTTGCACACAAATTACATGGGGCTTTTTTCCTGTTTCAAAGATGGCTTTCTTAAATTCCTGTCCATGCATCATTAAACTTCATGCATTCCAATTAAGGATTTTAAAACCATGGATTATAAACTGTATTTTGCCTTTTTTAAAATAACATGACTGCCACGTTGAGATATTATCTATGTTTAGATATTTTTCTGTTGATTTTGTTATTATTTTAATCCTTTAATTTCCCCTCTCCTCCATCATCTGAAAGATGCAGTCAATACCTCTACAAGAAATGTGATGATCTCTTTATCATTTGTTAATCTTTAAAGTGCCACCAGATTCCTTGTTGTTTTTGCTGAAACAGACTAACACAGCTACCTCTCTGAAAGAAACACATTGTCTCCCATTCCTCCCTCCCTCCCTCCCTCACAAGTGATGTTTTCTGCTGCACCTGTTCATCTTGTTTCTTTCTTATGTATTTTTCTTTTTAAATTTTTTTTGCAGAAGCTGCTTTTGGAAGCCTTCATATGTACTAGATTTTAAATTATTTTAATGTTTTGTATTTCTAACTCATTTTCCTAGTGCTCATCCTATATATGCTGCACAGTTGTTTTCTCCACAATTGCTACACTTAGGGTCTGTTCCTTCAACAGTGTTCTCATGCGAGAGATTTCTTCTACATTTACAATACCTCATTGTTCCCTTACAAATAGCTCCCACATCTCCAAACCATTGATAATGATACCACCTCATAGGAAGGTAGGGGGAAATAATAGTTTAAAAAGCCATTTGGATTCTATCTGAAAATGTGACCTATTTAAGCATTATATATGAAGCCACAGATGCCCAATTTTCTCTCTCTTTCTCTGTAGCCATTTAGGAAACAATACTTTATCTTCATCTATACTCTCTTGATATCATTTTCAGACAATCCTAGTGATACTCCTTACCTGACCCCTCTTACTTCCATCAGGATTTAGACAGTTGACAAGGAACCTCCATTTTCTTTCAGGTGTCAGTTTTAAGCAATTTTTCAGCTTGTTCCTTATGTGTATATTCCATCAATAGATGTCCATGCTGCATTATTTTATTTCTTTGTGTCATAAACACTTTGGCTATGTCTACACTGGCGGGTTTAGTGTGCCAGAAGTATGCAAATGAGGCTAAGCATGGAATATCACTGAGCCTCATTTGCATACCTAATGAGCCACCATTTTGCAGAAGAGGCTCTTGTGCCAGAAGGAGCTGTCTACACTGCCCCTTCTTGCGCAAGAAAAACCCTCTTGCGCAATGCCGTTATTCCTGAAAGTAATCAGGGTAGCAGCATTGCGCAAGAGGGTTTTTCTTGCGCAAGAAGGGGCAGTCTAGACAGCTCCTTCTGGCGCAAGAGCCTCTTCCGCAAAATGGCAGTTCATTAGGTATGCAAATGAGGCTCAGTGATATTCCAAGCTTAGCCTCATTTGCATACTTCTGGCACAACAACATGCCTGTGTAAACATAGCCTTTGTGTTAGCCATTCTGCTATTTTCAGAGGATTAAGATCTCCTGTTTTCACATCTTATGTCACTGATTTGACATTTTTGTTTTTCATTTTTATGCATTCATTCCTGTTCAAAACCTGATACAACTACAACTTTTTTTCTCCCCCACGTTTCCTGTTCTGAGGCCATTCCTCATTCCCTGTGGTTTCTCCTATAATGCAAGGCAATTTTCTCTCCCACCCCCCTGGCTGGCATTGTCAATTTCTGTATTCAACCTTGCTTCACCTGAGGGCCACAGACTGCTGCCTTAAGGCATGTTCTAACAGCTCCAACTCCCATCACCATTGATCCTCTACAGCTGCTGAGGTTAAGAGCAAGCCACCGGCTGCCTTAGCCAATCAGGGGGGTCTTTTGAGCCCCAGCTGTGTTCATTGGTTGCCTGACAACTAGGCAGGCACAGCTGCAGGCCCTTATGACTGAGGGAAAGAGCCAGGGTCTGTGGTTCTCTTGTTAATGTGGAGATACTAAGTCTGGGGGAGAATTGTTTAATTAAAAAGCATATCAGCGTTCTTCAAAAAGAATAACAGTATTCCATGGATGATGTGCTATTATGATCTTTCCTCAGTTTTGAGTACATCAGATCATATTATTCAAATTAAGCTTTCATTTAAAAAAAATTAAATCTGACCTTTTTTCCACTGTGAAAGCACATCACAAAGCACTCCTATGTGTTGTTGCGTCTGGCTGCCAGAAAACTATTTTCATCCACAGATCCATTCTTAGGCATGTGCTTAAATGTTTGCATGAATAACTCGTATTTACTTTACAGAGATTCAAACATGTGCTTAAATGCTGATGTGAATGGGGATGGACTTAGTTATAAGTGATTGCTGAATTGGGACTTAAGACTATGAGGGGGAGGGACTCACACTGCAAAAAAAAAAGTAACATTGTCCTTCAATCTGTTAAATATCAGATTGTATGCTGCTTCACCCTCCTATTTTGATATAACTACTTGTTTTTACAAGTAAGACAATGATGTGGTTGCTTTGTATTAATTAGCCTACTCTGGTACCTTGTGGTGTTAAATGTAAACTATTGCTGTAGTAAAAAGTTATACTTTTCCATTGCATTCATTATTTAAATGGTTGAATCACTAATCTTCACTGTCTCTGGAAAACATCCTTTAATTTATTATTTGGAAATCAATATGACAAAATCATTTAGACAAATGTTCCACTCCTTCTGATGGTAACAAATTTGGGCCTATTACAAAATAATGAAACAATTTAATTGAGTTTAAACTTTTTATATTTGCTGGTTTATAATTAATAATTTGTGTAGGGACAGTATGAATTAATCTTAAACTGTTGTTCATGGAAGCAGAAAACTGGAGCAGAGAGAAATTCAGCAATTATTGAACTATGCCAACCAAGAAATCTGGAAGGCCAATATGCATGTAAGTCAAGAATACTGGGCCGAAGAGAAAAAAAAATGCTGGAGGAAAGTGATTGATTCTCGCAGATTCTCTCTCTCTCTCTCTCTCTCTCTCTCTCTCTCTCACACACACACACACACACACACACACACACACACACACAAAGAACCTACACCCCATCCACACACAACACAAGTTCAGAGGTTTCAGGGAGAGGTTTTTGGAGATGGAAGTGACCAAGAGTGGGGTAAACTGCCCTCATGCCAATTTGTAATTGACATAAATCCACTTAACGGTTTATAGAACCCTCTGATTTGTACCTCTGGGGAAGGAATTAACAGGCAAACATGAAGAGACTGTTACTGGCCACAGAGCTCAGCTCCTGCTGTGGTTGCCCTGTGGCAGCTGGGAGCGCTGGGCCCTTTTGAATTTCCAGGCCCTGGGCCAATTGCCCCTTTGTCCTCTCTTGTCAGTGGGTTTGGACCCAAGTTCCCAAACTGGAGTTAGATAGCTCAGGACCTCGAGTTCAGTGCAAAACTCTCAGGTCCTGATCCACTGGGATTGAATTTAACAGGACTCTTTATTTGTTAATATAGGCACGTGCATATTTTCAGGATTGGAGTGCAAAATTGGAGAACAGTGGTTTAAAGCATCCTTCTTGTGTATGATAGATGCTCTAAAAATTAATTAAAATATTGAAAAAATATCAGTGGAAACAACATATTCCAAAAACTACTGACTGTAAATTAATTTTCTCATGCTTCTTTGTCATAAATCACTGTGAAAAGTAATAAATATGTCAGATTCATCCCTACTGTGACTATATTAATGTCAGTTGAATTATACTGATGTAAATTTGGCCCATAGTGTTTATAACATTAGTACATAAACACAGGCATGTTTCAGATATTGGTCATATGATTTTAAATTTCAAAATAAATCAATATAGTGGAGGATGAGTCAAATGATGTCACCTTTTCCTACCAATTTTCTTTAATTAAAAAAAATGTAAGAACAATGCAGACTGATTAATTTTATTAACTACCTACCAAACAGTTACATAAGGAACAAACAAGATGCTCCAGCAATTCAGGAGCAGAAGTCATGAAGACTTGATCTAAAGCTCACTGAAGCACCATCCACAATACAACAGGTTATAGACACACTATATACTGTAAAAACAATTTATTTGGATAGTTCAAAAGTAGAAGTAAAAGATTTTTAAATAGTCCTGTGACAAGGATCACTCACTAGAGTAGCATCTCCTGCTGGCAGTCATGGGGATTGGTTATTCCAGCTACTGTGCTCTCTATACAGGCAGTCCCCGAGTTACGCGGATCCGACTTATGTCGGATCCGCAGTTACAAACGGGGCTTTTCTCGCCCCAGAGGACTGGAGCGGCGGGACGCCCAGATGCACCACGGTCCGCCGCCCCCATCCTCCGGGGTGAGAAAAGCTGCTCCCCGTCTCCCTGGTCTGCAGGGAGACGGGGAGCAAAGCCTTGGAGCACGCCCGCAGTGGGACAGCCCGGGCGCGCTTGAGCTGTCCCCCTGCGGGCATGCTCCGTGGCTTTGCTCCCTGTCTCCCGACCAGCAGACCAGGGAGATGGGGAGCAAAGCCTTGGAGCACACCCACAATGGGACAGCCATGGCGCGCCTGGGCTGTCCCGCTGCGGGCGTGCTCCAAGGTTTTGGTCCCCGTCTCCCTGCAGACCAGGGAGACGGGGAGCAAAGCCTTGGAGCACGCCCGCAGCGGGACAGCCCAGGCGCACTTGGGCTGTCCTGCTGCGGGCGTGCTCCGCGGTTTTGCTCCCCGTCTCCCTGGTCTGACCAGCAGACCAGGGAGATGGGGAGCAAAGCCTCGGAGCATGCCAGCAGTGGGACAGCCGCGGCGCGCCTGGACTGTCCCACTGCCCGCGTGCTCTGCAGCTTTGCTCCGCGTCTCCCAGGTCAGCAGACCAGGGAGACGGAGCAAAGCCATGGAGGACTTGAGCGGTCCCGCCCCCCCCGTCTCCCTGGTCTGCTGGGGGGGGGGTGCAGCTAGTGCCCCCTCCTCCCAGCAGACCAGGCTTTTCTTGCCTACCCCTGGGGTAGAGCAGCTGGGGGCTGCCGGGTTGGTCCCGCAGCGCCGCTCCGGACCAACCCGGCAGCCCAGCTGCTCTGCCCCAGGCATCCTGATTCAGCCGCTGCTGGTCAGTTTCAGCAGCGGCTGAATCAGGACGCCTGGGGCAGAGCAGCTGGGGTGCTGCTGGGTTGCTCCAGTAGCGCTGAAGTGCCGCGCTACTGGAGCAACCCAGCAGCACCCCAGCTGCTCTGCCCCAGGCGTCCCCAAGTCAGCCGCTGCTGAAACTGACCAGCGGCTGACTGCAGGAAGCCCGAGGCAGAGTTGCTCTGCCCCAGGCTTCCTGGAATCAGCCGCTTATCAGTTTCAGCAGCAGCTGACTTGGGGACGCCTGGGTTTCTTAAGTTGAATCTGTATGTAAGTCAGAACTGTCGTCCAGATTCAGCCGCGGTTGAAACTGATCAGTTTCAGCAGCGGCTGACGCCAGTTCCGACTTACATACAGATTCAACTTAAGAACAAACCTACAGTCCCTATCTTGTACGTAACCCGGGGACTGCCTGTAGTTGGTATCTCTCCAATCTCTTCACTGTCTGCAGACCCCGCCTCAATCCAAGTACTGCAGTATCCTCTTCATAATTCGGCCCTCTGGCTGCATCACCATCTATGTTTTTCCCCCTTTCCAGGAGTAGGTATCTCATTCCAATCCTGTCACTTCCCCAGCAGGAAGGTCAGTGGGGGAGATCGGGCCCATCCACTACTCTGGGCCACATCCCATGGAGCCTGTGGATGGCAACTTCTTGCTGCATATCTTTAGCTTCCATCTTCGTTACTTCAGTTACCTGAGCCATTTCCCTGTAGCACTAACACTGCCTTTTCCTTCTCCTTGGGGCTTTGAGCCAGCTAGGCCTTCATACAGTCAGTCAGGAGCTCCTTCTTGCTCCCCCAGTCTTGGCAGGTGGTCCAAGACACTACCCTATTCTCTCAGAAATATAGTCCTCATTCTCTAAGCACCTTACAGCTCACTTATGTGAGCTCACTGGGCTCTGATTGGCTGTTCCTCCAATTGACTGCATCCTGTGCAACCTGCCTAACTTGCTTTGAGGACTCACTCTCACTGCCCCTCTCTGAGATAGGGTGTTGCAGGCTCATGAGGCCTCCAATAACTTGTTGCTCCTTGGTGTGAGGTGAATACACCCATTAACAGATCCCAATTCAGACTTGCCAAGATAACAGTGTTCAGCCCATGTTTTCAGGAACCATTTTTAAACCCTGTTTTCAATAAAAGTTTCCTTCTGGAAGAATATGTCAGCCCTGAACATATAGGGAAACATGATGTTCAATTTCTTTGAATGCAAGAGGTCTCTAGAGTTAAAAATATGTTGACAGGAGATCTTCAGAAAGCGCTAATATCTTAAATAGGGAAAGTCATTTGGGATTCTGCCACAGAGTCTGTTGAGATGAAAACCATCACAAAGAGGAAGGTGGAGAATTGAAAGAGAGGGAGCTGAAAGGTGGGAAGTTTCAATAAACTATTCCTAGACTTAAATGTGAATGAGGTGAAAGGTTCCCTTTTCAATTTATTAGAAAGGGAAGCTGAATAAAATGATGGTCCTAGTTAAAGCAAGTGGGGAAAGGGACATTAGAGAGGTAGGTTTAAATCTTATGGACAATTTGTTGATGGAAAAAGCACAGACTTGTTTTAGGAGGGTTGTTCTCCAACCTCCCAAAAAAGAATTTTGTCAGTTGTGATAGCTGTTAACAAAATGAACGCTAAAAGAATTAAAGAGACCAATGTCACAAATGTACAACGGCAAAAAATCTAACTAGCCCAAAGACAAACATTCATTTGAAATTCAACAGATAGTTTCCGAGTTGTTAAAGTTGAAAGGTCCCTTTACAGTTCCAATAGAAACCTTTCTCCAAGTGCATGTGTTGACAGGAACTACTTATTAGTATCCATCTCTATTACAAGATAGCTTCTCCATTACATCAATTGAAATGTGATAAACTGCTTGCTACTAGCAGGCTTAATTCCTCTGCTATAATTTATGGGTGAATTTTGTCCTTTTATACATCCACTTTTCTTCACCTTTATCATATAGCCCACCAGAAGTACAAAGGATAATGATACCTCCCTTCCCCTTAATTATGAGCAGTCTGTTCTTTTATTTTCCTAAAGAAATTGTGTAATCTAGTAACTGGAAAAAAATTAAACAAATGTCATATTTCCTTTTCTTTGAACTACCCTTTGTCTCTCTCTCTTTTAACTGGTGGGAGAGGGGGGACCACTAAAAAAAATCCCAAGATGACTGGCAACCAATAAATTAATTGTTTTACATTTATTATTGCAAACAATTATTTAACTATTTATTATAATCAAAAGTATGGTTATCTTTTCTAAGAGCAGTATTATAAACCAGAAAACAGATATTGTGTGTTGGAATCTTATGGTTTCATGAAGTGGGAGCATAAAAACTTTTAACTAATTTTTCAGACACCTAAAGATTGTCTATGTCAAGGAGCCAACAATTGAAAATGATAATCATCTTTTTTGTGAAAGGAAAGGGGGGAAACAGAAAGGAGGAGAGTCTGGGATGAGTTGAAAGGCAGTGACAAGTTGCACAGTACTTGCTTTTCATTTGGCCATTAGCCGAAAGAACCCAAACCTCTCTGCAAAATATTATTTGTGCGATGAATCTCTCCGGGTATGTCTACACTACAGAGTTAGTTCGAACTAACGGACGTTAGTTTGAACTAACTTTCATAGGCGCTACACTAGCGCTCCGCTAGTTCGAACTAGGAAAACCTCATTTTACGAGGATTAAGCCTAGTTCGAACTAGCTAGTTCGAATTAAGGGGTGTATAGCCCCTTACTTCGAACTAGTGGGAGGCTAGCCCTCCCCAGCTTTCCCTGGTAGCCACTCTGGCCAACACCAGGGAAACTCTATTGCCCCCCTCCCGGCCCCGGCCCCCTTAAAGGGGCACGGACTGGCTACAGTGCCGTGCCAGGTGCAAGCCTGCCAGCACCCAGCCAGCAGACCCTGCAGCTGGCTCGGCTCGAGCCAGCCACCCGATGCCCCCCAGCCCTCCCCCTCTTCCCGGGACCAGGCTGGCGGCTCCCGGGAGCTTGCCCGAGTCCGCAAGAGGCGGGCACCCGCCTGGGCTAGTGCGGACATCGTGGACCTCGTCCATGATCTCTGCACTAGGCACAGGAAAGTGGCTGTCTAGGGCAGGAGAGCTGCCATCCTGGCCACCCAGGAGCAGGTGTGCATGAAAATCAAGGGGGTCCACTGAGACCCCCGACCCTGAGCTTACAATGGCCGTCCTGGGTCAGACCAAAGGTCCATCTAGCCCAGTAGCCTGTCTGCCGACAGCAGCCAACCCTAGGGACCCTGGAGGGGATGGACCGAAGACAGTGACCAAGCCATTTGTCTCGTGCCATCCCTCTCCAGCCTTCCACAAACCTTGGGCAGGGACACCACTCCTACCCCCTGGCTAATACCACTCCATGGACCCAACCTCCATCACTTGATCTCACATCCCTTTAAACTCTGTTCTAGTTGTAGCCTTCACAGCCTCCTGCAGCAAGGAGTTCCACAGGTTGACTCTTTGCTTTGTGAAGAACAAATTTCTGTTACTAGTTTGAAGCCTGCTACCCATTCTTTTCCTTTGGTGTCCTCTAGTCCTCCTTTATGGGAAATAATGAGGAACTTTTCTGTATGCACCCTCTCCACCCAACTCCTGCTTTTAGAGACCTCTATCCTGTCCCCACTCAGTCTCCTCTTTTCTAAGCTGAAAAGTCCCAGTTTCTTTAGCCTCTCTTCATATGGGACCTGTTCCCAACCCCTGATCATTGTAGTTGCCCTCCCCTCTCCCACCCTCTCTCTTCCCCTCTCCCACCTCCTTTTCCCAGTCTCCCCCAGTTTTGTTCAATAAAGACAGATTCCATTTTTTAACACAATTGTCCTTTATTTTGTACATCAGGAAAAGGGGCTAGGGAAGGGTAAGTGGAAGGAGGTGAGGGAGGAATGGGGTACGAGCCCCCGATGGGGAGGACTGAGCTGGCTCTGCGGGCTTCTGGGGGTGGAAGCTCTCTTGCAGCCCCCCAATTGTCTCCTCTCCCCAGATGGCAGCCTGCGGCAAGTGCAGCCGGTCTGATGGCCGAGTGCTGTGATGTGCCCAGTGTGGGCACTCCGGGCACTCCAAGCCACAACTGGTTTGCAAGCCGGGCACCCCTGAGAACTGTCTGTCCGGGGTGGGGGTCGGGTCCCTTTAAGCGCAGCCCTCGGCTAGCCTGAGACAGCATCTCCACGCTCTAAGTCCTCCTCTGATGCCCTGCCGGCACTGCTTCCAGCCAGCCTTAAGCCCGGGTCAGGGTCCACTTAATGTGGACATGCTAGTTCGAATTAGCAAAATGCTAATTCGAACTAGTTTTTAGTTCTAGACGCGTTAGTTCGAATTAGCTTAGTTCAAATTAACTAATTTGAACTAAGTTAGTTCGAATTAGCGCTGTAGTGTAGACATACCCTCACAGTCTTTGATAACTGAATTGACTTGCAGGAATATAGAACTGTACTTGCTATTTTCACCAATACTGCACAAAACAAACAGCCACTGTATTAAAATGCATACTCAAATTCTAACCCAAAAAATGAGATTTTTTTTCCATAGGATTCATGTAAAATGTCATTGCAACATCATTATCAAAAGGAGAGGAAGTACAGAGAAGAGCAACACAAATATTTGGCTGTAGAGATTATGATCCTCCCACAAGAGTGCAATCATATAGAAGGATTTCAAGGAGCCCACAATAGAAAAGTGAGAGCTCGAAAACAGGTCTGTTCCTCCTGTCAATAGGGGTAATTGGCCAGCCAGTAAGCAGAACATCTGGATGTAGGGAGTTCCTTAGCAACTGCATGCTAAAAATAAAAAGGTTTCACTGCCAGTCAATTATGCAGGGATTATCTACAAAGCCAAACCTGATTTTTCACTGCCCTTACTACAGATATGAAAAGGACATACATTTTTCATGTGAGTCATAGTGTGTCACATTAATATGTTAATGCACTGCAACATTCGTAACAGTAAATATGAGTCACATAAGTCCAGTGGAGGAGCTAAGACACACTAGAGGTACTGAGATACTATGGAGATAGGAACCAAAGAAATGCTCGCATATGCTAATTTTATAGCTATATATTTACATATTTGTTTTCATGGTAGGATTGTGAGAATTCAGTCTTGCCCGAGGTCCTTCTGAAAATCTACAGAAAATCATAGAATAGAATAATAGAATCATAGATCTGGAAGAGACCTCAGGAGGTCATCGAGTCCAGCCCCTTACCTAAAGCAGGACCAATCCCAACTAAATCATCTCAGCCAGGGTTTTATCAAGCTGAGACTTAAAAACCTCTAGTGATGGAGATTCCATCACCAACCTAGGTAACCCATTCCAGTACTTCACCACCCTCCTGGTGAAATAATTTTTCCTAATATCCAACCTAGACCTCCTCCACTGTAATTTGAGGCCATTGCTCCTTGTTCTACCATCCGTCACTACTGAGAACAGCCTCTCTCCATTCTCTTTGGAACTTCCCTTCGGGAAGTTGAAGGCTGCTATCAAATCCCCCTCACTCTTCTCTTCTGCAGGCTAAATAAGAACAAATCCCCCAGCCTCTCCTCATAGGTAACGTGCTCCAGTCCCCTAATCATTTTGGTTGCTCTCTGCTGGACCTTCTCCAGTGTGAGCGCATCCTTTCTGTAGTGGGGGGCCTAGTACTGGATGCAGTACTCCAGATGTGGCCTCACCAGTGCAGAATAAAGGGGAATAATCACTTCTAGCAATGCTCCTCCTAATGCTCCCTAATATGCCATTAACCTTCTTGGCTACAAGGACACACTGTTGACTCATATCCAGCTTCTCATCCACTGAAATTCCCAGGTCCTTTTCTGCTCAACTGCTACGTAGCCAGTCGATCCCCAACCTATAATAATGCTTGTGAATCTTCCCTCCCAAGTGCAGGATTGCACTTGTCCTTGTTGAACCTCATCAGATTTTTTTTGGCCCAATCCTGTAATCTGTCTAGGTCACATTGGACCCTGTCCCTGCCCTTCAATGTATCTACCTCTCCTACTAGCTTAGTATCATCTGCAAATTTGCTGAGGGTGCAATCCTTCCCTTCATCCAGGTCATTAATAAAGATGTTGAATGAAAACGGCCCTAGAACCGATCTATGAGGCACTCCGCTTGAAACAGACCGCCAACCTGTCATCAAACCGTTGAGTACTACCTGTTGGATCTGACAATCTAGCCAGCTTTCTATCCAACTTGCAGTCCATTTATCCAATTCATATTTCCTTAACTTTCTGGCAAGAATATTGTGGGAGACCATATCAAAAGGTTTGCTGAAGTCAAGGTATATCACTTCTGCCAAATTCCCCATGTCTACAGAAGCAGTTACCTCACCATAGAAGCTAATCAGATTGGTCAGTCATGACTTGCCCTTGGTGAATCCATGTTCACTATTCCTGATCACATTCCCCTCTTCCAAGTGCTTAAAATGGATTCCTTGAGGATCTCCTCCGTGGTTTTTCTTGGGACTGAGGTAAGGCTGACTGGTCTGTAGTTCCCTGTATTTTCCTTCTTCCCTTTTTTAAAGATGGGCACTTCATTTGCCTTTTCCCAATAATCTGGCATCTCTCCTGGTCTTCACAAGTTTCCAAAGATAATGGCCAAAGGCTCTGCAATGACATTTGCCAACTCCCTCAGTACCCTCGGATGCATTACATCCAGACCCATTGATTTTTGTATGTCTAGCTTTTCTAAATAGTTCTTAATCCGTTCTTTCTCCACCAAGGGCTGCCCACCTTCTTCCTATACTGTGTTGCCTAGTGCATTTGTCTGGGAGCTGACCTTGTCTGTGAAGAAAGAGGCAAAAAAAGCATTGAGTATTTCAGCTTTTCCCACATCATCTGTCATTAGGTTATCTCCCTCATCCAGTAAGGGCCCCACACCCTCTCTGATCCCCCTCTTATTGCTAACATGCCTGTATAAACCTTTCCTGTTACCCTTCACATCCCTTTCCAGCTGTAATTGCAATTGTCATTTCACCTTCCTGATAACTCCCCTGCACTCTCAAGCAATATATTTATACTCCTCCCTAGTCATCTGTCCAAGTTTCCTCTTCTTATAAGCTTCCTTTTTGTATTTAAGCTCACCAAGAATTTCCCCAGTAAGCCAATCTGGTCACCTGTCATATTTGCTTTTCTTAGTGCGCATCGGGATGGTTTCTTCCTGTGCCTTTAATAAGGCTTCTTTAAAATACTACCAGCTCTCCTGGACTCCTTTCATGTTAGCATCCCAGAGGATCATGTTAGCATCCCAGAGGATCCTGCTCATCAATTCTCTGAGGGTATGTCTACACTACAGCACTAATTCGAACTAACTTAATTCGATTTAGTTAATTCGAAATAAGCTAATTCGAATTAGTGCATCTAGACCTAAAAACTAATTTGAATTAGTGTTTTGCTAATTCAAAATAGCATGTCCACATTGAGTGGACCCTGAACCGAAGTTAAGGATGGCCAGAACCAGTGCCGGCAGACAGTTCTCAGGGTTCCCTGCTTGCTTGTCTAACTCGATGAGGGACAGCAAAGCAGTCCTGTCTTGGAGTGCCCTGAGTGCCCACACTCGGCATATCACAGCACTCGGCCATCAGCCTGGCTGTACTTGCCGCAGGCTGCCATCCGGGGGATCAATTGGAGGAGCCCGTAGAGCCACCCTAGTACTTCCCATCGGGGGCTCGTGCCCCATTCCTCCCTCACCTCCTTCCACTTACCCTTCCCTAGCCCCCCTTCCTGATGTAAAAAATAAAGGACACGTGTGTTCAAAAATAGAAACTCTCCTTATTTAACAAAACTGGGGGGGAAGGGATTAACCTCTGGGGAGACTGGGAAAAGGAGGTGGGAGTGGGGAGAGGGAAACCTGGGAGGAGGGAGCTGGAATGGGGAAGCCAGGGGAAGAAGGAGGAGGGGAAGTATAAAACTATGGTACACCATATCTTCAGTACTGTGTACAGATGTGGTCTTCTCACCTCAAAAAAGATATTTTGGCCTTGGAAAGGGTACAGAAAAGGGCAAATAAAATGATTAGGGGTTTGGAACAGGTCCCATATGAAGAGAGGCTAAAGAGACTGGGACTTTTCAGCTTAGAAAAGAGGAGACTGAGGGGGGATATGATAGAGGTCTATAAAATCATGAGTGGTGTGGAGAGGGTGCATAAAGAAAAGTTATTTATTAGTTCCCATAATAGAAGAACTATAGAGAGGATGGACGAGAATACAACTTGTACTTCAAATTCCTTGATCCTTCTTCCCAACACTACACAATCTGCAGGGACCTGCTCAAGGTCATTCTTGGCTGTATATTTAGCTCCTACATGGAGAAGCAGGAAGGTGTAGCGATCCGAAGGCTTGATCAGATTTGGAAGACTCTCGGTCACATTCTGAATTCTAGCTCCTGGTAAGCAGCACACTTCTCGAGATTCCAAGTCTGGACGGCAGATGGATGACTATGTCCCTCTTAGGAGGAAGTCCCTGATCATGACCACCAGACTTCTTCTCTTGGGGGGGGTGGTCATGGAACCCCAATTCCTAGGACTACGTATCCCATGCCTTCTGGTAGATAAGATCTCCTTCTGATCTCTTCCCTGAGAGGTCCCTGCCAAAGCATTCTCCACAGTAGTGCCTGTGCAAAGAGCCTGAAAGTGGTTACTTACCTCTAGTGGAATAGGGGATACCTGAGTTGGCTTTCTTCTCCTGGAGGTTACATGCTGCCAGTTTTCTCCCTTGTTCTATACTGCCCCCACTAGTTCTTGTGCCTGCAGTATTAAATGCTGCCTTTTATTGAGGAAGTCTACATCCTCTCTGATGGACTGTAGAGTTGATATTTGGTCTTCAAGTCCTCTAATTTTTTCTTCCAAAATGGTGACTAGCTGGCATTTAGTGCAGATGAAATCACTTCTATCTTCCAGGAGGAAGACAATCATGACACATGCTGTGAAGGTAACTACAGCAGACCCATCACTATCCATATCAGCCTTCCTTCAGAAAGATTCCTTAGATGTTTTGAAATGTCCCCTTGAAGGGCAGAAGAGAAACAAACTTCAAGAAAAAGACCACCAAACACTATGGGGCTCCCCCAGGGTGAACTCCCAGGCAAACTCCCCTGTTGGCTGCTGCCCTGTTCACTGCTTGTATGATGAAGTCCATAGAAAACACCTTCGGCCTTCTAAATATTGGTTGAACTTCCCTTGTTCAGGTCCTGAGTGGTCCCAAACCACAGAGTTTGCTGGACAAGGGGAGATCAAAGCTCCCTACCTGGCTACAGGCTCTGCTCACAGCGGTGGCTGTGCTCCCTGCCACCTACCACTGCCTTCAGCCCCTCACTGTGCCAACCCTGACAGGGGCTGCATCCCCCACACAAGGGCCGGGGCTTGGAGATGCGCCCCCCCCCTTCTCCCCGGGCACAAGTCTGGGTTGCACATCCACTAGCCAGCCCCGCTGACTCTGGCCCTGGATGGGGTTGCCCTTTCTACCACTAACACCAGCCAGGACTACCGACCCTGCTGTCCCCAACATCAGCTGGGGCTGTGTTCCCCGCCACCAGCCCACACCGGGGCTGTGTCCCTTCCATCCCTCAACATGCCATCCCTGACCGAGGCTGTGATTCCCACAGCGCCAGCTCTGGGTGGGGCTGCACTCCTCCCCTCAACAACCTCAGATGGAGCTGCACCCCTAGCCACTGACCCCACTGCCTCCAACCTGAGCTGGAGATGCACTCCCCACTGCCAGCTGAACCTGTGCTACTTTTCTGAAGCTGACCAACCGGGGCTCTCTGGTCCAGTAATATCCATGGTTCTACTGGACCATGGATGTTGCTGGACAAGAGAGTTCTGGATTTTAGAAGTTCAATCTGTATAGCTAATGTTTATGAGGAAGCCCCGGGGATTGGGAGAGGTAGAAATCAACTAAGAAAAAGAGGGACAAGTAAGATGGAAGGATGCTGTCCAAATTTCATCAATGCAAGTTTCTAGAAGTTTGGCTTATGTTCAAGTTCTAAAGAGGAACACAGACCAAACTTAATTTAGAATTCATTGCGAGTATCTCAGATATCTCCCAGGTTCTTCTTTGATGATAACCTCTCACAGAGCAACATCCATTAGTAAAGTTTCAAGACCTCTGGTTGGCAAGGTATTTCATATGAGCCTTGCAGATAATGGCCTAGTTTCAATGGTACATGATTTAGTTATCTCCCATTTGACCTACAGCGCTGCAATATATCTAGGCATGATGCCATCAGCTTTTAGGAAACTCCAACTAGTACAAAATCCTGCAGCAGGTCTCCTCAGTGACATATACTACTAAAATAACCTCACATCTGTCCTCCCTTCTCCACGCTGGCTTACTATGAAATAGAGAGTCAAACTCAAGACCTTGTTTATTATCTTCAAGGGCCTCAATGGCTAGAACCCAGAAAATGTGAACATTGACAGTAAAGAACGAGTATGAAGACCGTGCCTGACAACTCTGCTCTTCAGGCAGAAGAACTTTCTACTAGAAGGGTGCGTCTAGACTGGCAAGATTTTGCGCAAAAACTTGCCAGCTGTCTACACTGGCCGCTTGAATTTGCGCAAGAGCACTGACTTTGTAATGTACAAAATCAGTGCTTCTTGCGCAAATACTTTCATGCTCCCACTCGGGAAAAAGCCCTCTTGTACAAGAATACTTGCGCAAGAGGGCCAGTGTAGACAGGGAAGAACTGTTTTGCGCAAAAAAGCCCCGATGGCTAAAATGGCGATCGGGGCTTTCTTCTGCAAAATCACGTCTAGACTGGCCACAGATGCTTTTGTGCAAAAGCACTTTTTGCGCAAAAGCATCCGTGCCAATCTAGATGCGCTTTTGCGGAAATACTTTTAACAGAAAAACTTTTCTGTTAAAAGTATTTCCGCAAAATCATGCCAGTCTAGATGCAGCCTGTGTGTAAAACACCTATGTCCAGGAGACAGAACTTTCTCAGGGACCATTCAAAGATTGTGAAACTAACTCTCACAGCAGCACATAAGGCCTATCATCTACTGATCCACATGCAAAAACATGTCTCTTTAGCCTTCCTTTCTATAATGTAAATGTATACATCATGGATATTTTTAAAATGTCACTGAAAACAAAACACACAATTCTCTTGAAGAGAGGATAAGAGAAAAAACAAAACTCATGTGATACTACTGGACACAGTCAGATACGGTGGTGATGATAGCAAAATAAGACCCTATATAAAATAGTATATAGAATGGAATCTCTGGGCTTGCTAGTACAGAATGTGTGGATGTGGTTTACTGCTAGGAAAATGCCACAAGTTGAAACTTTTAATGTTTTGTTGTATTGTATGGGTGACATGAACTGAATATACAGACCTCTTTAAGAACTTGACAGGGACTGATTTGGGTGGCATTCCACTTGCTTACAAGAAAGCTTTGTCCCTTTGGGATCAGCACAATGATGATGATAGAGTGTACTGTTTATTGTGTTACTGTACTGTATAGTGGAAGGGCAGCTGTGATGGTGTAAAAAGGCTCAGAATGCCTTAAAGCTGGCCAGGAAAGAGTTTTCCCTGGTGCAAACTTTGCACACGGCAGTTTACGTTATAGTATGAGGCACCTGCATCAAGTCCAAATGTAGGGGCATTTCAGGGGAAGCCTGAGCATAAAATATTGAAATAATTCTGAGAGGTACCCTGCACAGCTGGGACATGTTGCTGTAACTTAGGCTATACCAATACTACAAGTCAGGGGTGTGATTCCCCTGCTCATGTACACATACTCACACTAGCTCTCATTGAGCTAGCATGAGTAAAAATAGCTATGTCATAGCAACACAGGTAGAGTCAGCAGAGGCATGACTGAGCCATACTGAGCACAACTCCATTTGAAACTGGTATGTATGTACAGTGGAGTCACGCTTATCCGACCTTCGCTTATTCGACATTCCGCTTTATCCAACAAAGCCAGAAAAAACTGGGGTTCAGCGAGAAACTCCAGCCAGCCTAGAGCAGAGCAAGTATGCAGCCCTCAAGGCCAGCCGCCCCGGGCTGCCATGTCACATGCAGCCCTTCCTGGCTGAAGAGGCTCCAGCAGCAGCCCCTGAAAGCAAAACTAAAACCCCACGCTGCCGCCGTCCGCCCACCATGTGACCGGGACCATTTCCCTTGCCCCAGCCGCTGATGTCCCTTGAATTGCAGCGCGTGGTGGCTGATTGAGAGTCCAGCCTGCGGGTCGGAGTCTCCTGCTGGTGCCACTTGGTCACAGTGCAGCTGGGGTCATCCCCATCCCTCTGTGCACCCACCTCCCAGGGTCCCCATTCCTGCCTGGCCCCTTCCCTCCCTGCAGCGCCCGGGTGCGGGCCAGAAGAATGACCCCACTCGCTGCTCCGTCGCTCTGGGTGCTGCTGCTGCTGCCGCCGCCGCCCTTCTTGGCGGCCTCCAAGCGGAACATCCCCAAAGTGCTGCTGCCCTTCACCCAGAGCACCCGAATCAACTACAGGTAATGTTCTGTACTCCGTATTATCCAACATTTTCGTTAATCTGACCACCTATTGGTCCCGTTTAGGTCAGATAATCGGGACTCTATTGTACCTGTACAAGCTCAGCTATACCACCACGACCGATGCTACCACCGCTGCACTACTATTCATACTTCTGCTAGCTCATATAGGAGTAAGTGTAGGTAACCCCTAGTTCATAGTTTAGACATAACTTTAAGCAGCCTATGAGGTGTCTAAGTTACACTGCTCCTCAATGGCAGCCCACCATAGGAAACATATTTTATTATGCTCTCCTGATATTTATTTTTTCTTCCTCCCTCTACTTCTCTAGTCCCTTGACATGTGATTTACAGAAACCTAGACTCCCTTATGCTGGTTAGATTCAGGGAGCTAAATTCAGAGATGTAATGGAAGAAGGACATGTAATTACATGCTGATAAGTGGGTGAAAATCAAAGTATATCAGACTAGGGGAATCAAGCTAAGCCTAAGGAGGTATGGAGGGAATCACAGCTCCTATAATATACACATTTAAAAGGGGCTGAATCAGGTGTTACAGCAATTTTGACTCATGTAGACAACTTAGAATCTGTCCTTTTCTCTTGCTTCAAAACAAATATTTCTGTGCTTCTATAAAAAAAATTTAATAACGCACAAAGGTATTTTAAGAAATAAAAGCAGAGAAAACATTGCAATATTTAATGCTGTCATTTCCTAAAACATACTGTTTTCCTCCAGTATCAGAGGGGTAGCCGTGTTAGTCTGAATCTGCAAAAGCGACGAGGAGTCCTGTGGCACCTTATAGACTAACTGAAGTGTAGGAGCATAAGCTTTCGTGGGCAAAGACCCACTTCGTCAGATGCATGTTTTCCTCCATAAACGCACAGACTTTGATAGGAGAATACCACTGGAATGGACATACAAGAAAAGCGAGGGCCTGATTCTCTAGTGCTTTACACACATGGATTGTCATTTTTACCTCTGAAAAATGAGAGCAAAACATTAGTGTTCTGCCATGGTAGTATTTTATACTCTTTATTTAGATGTAAATCACTATACAAAGTGCAAATCAGAGGAGAATCTAAGTCTGAGGTTCCATTAATTAAATGCAATTAATCTTGACAGCAGTTTTCTGATGCTAAAATATAACTTGGGGTATGTCTACACTACCCTCCTAGTTCGAACTAGGAGGGTAATGTATGCATACCGCACTTGCTAATGAAGCCCGGGATTTGAATTTCCCGGGCTTCATTAGCATAAGCGGGGAGCCACCATTTTTAAATCCCCGCTGCTTCGAACCCCGTGCAGCGCGGCTACACGGGGCTCGAACTAGGTAGTTCGGACTAGGGTGCCTATTCCGAACTACCGGTACACCTCGTTTCACGAGGAGTAACGGTAGTTCGGAATAGGAACCTAGTCCGAACTACCTAGTTCGAGCCCCATGTAGCCGCGCTGCACGGGGTTCGAAGCAGCGGGGATTTAAAAATGGCGGCTCCCCGCTTATGCTAATGAAGCCCGGGAAATTCAAATCCCGGGCTTCATTAGCAAGTGCGGTATGCATACATTACCCCGCTAGTTCGAACTAGCAGGGTAGTGTAGACATACCCTATCTGTGTTTAGCTACTGGGGATTGGGACCATCTACTATGAAGAGTTACTACACTGTATTATGAGGGCAGAAGTTATCCAGCAGTGATCTGTGGATCCACAAAGAGTTGGCAGATCATGACTCATTATTTCCTCTTGCTATATTGTATTTTTAAAAGCTAAAAAATATATTAACATTTCCTAATGTTATTTTTCTAGGGAAACAATTGCTGTAGTAGCCGTATGATGCTATGGAATTTCAAAGAGGAAGGCAGGCGGTCTACAAGATCATTTCTACATCAAAAGTTTCCTGTGTCTATGGCAGTGGTGGGCAACCTGCAGGCCTGTCACGGTAATCTGACTGTGAGCCACAAGACATTTTGCTGATGTTGGCCATCCGCAGGCACTGCCCCACTCCACAGCTGCCAGGGGTTGTGGTTCTCTGTCCACAGCCAATGGAGCTATGGGAAGTGGTGCCTACAGGCCAAAGGGCTGCAGGGACATGCTAACTGCCTCTTCCCACAGCTCCCATTGGGAGAATCGAGGCCACAGCTGTGAGGAGTGGTGCCTTTGGATGCTCAACATCTGTAAAATGTCTTGCAGCCTGAAAGCAGATTACCCTGATGGGCTGATCGCATGTGGCCCACTACTGATCTATGAGTCTATGATATACACCCATGCTTGAGAGGAGAGGAGACTCCAGGTAGAAATTCATTAGAATCTTCAAACGGGCATCTCAAAAGTATGAACAAAGAGCTTGCCTGCTTCTTGCAATTTATCAAGCACCTAATTAATGTCAGTCTCTGGTGTATAATCCAGTATCTGAAATTCAGTCACCCTTCATAAGGAACACTCAACACTACTTACTTTCTCTATCTGCCTTTGCTAATGTGTTCCCCTAGGAATAACAACCTTTAAAGGACATGAAAGCATCACATCTTCTGTGGCTGTCTCAATTGCTTTAATCTTTTATGCACTTGTTTATAAATCTCAGTATAGCTTGTACATTTCTAGCCCACCAAGAGACAAGCTTTGATGAGATTATGGCAGTGTTTAAGACACTATCCCTTTCATATGTTGATTTAATAAAGTTCATTCATTATAAGATTTGAAACATTAAAAAGAGGCCCAAGAAAATGTAAGTTTATCTGTGCAGGTATTTCAATGCTGCCAACACTGCTCTTATGGTGGCACAAAATCATGGGTCTATTCTTTTTACCAGTGTTAGGAGAGAAGGGGAACCAGATTAGATAGATCTGTATGGGAAGTGGGGCAGGTGTAAAAGCAGGCTGGATATCATACTGTGTAGTGTGATCCCCCTGCTTGCTGAGTCCACAGAAGCCTCATCATCCTAATTGTATAGGATCAAGGTTGAGAGTCAGAAAGGGACATAACCAGGACAGGATGAGGTAGAACTGCAGAGGAGTCAAACTGTATGGTGCCTGAGGGGCACAGAACCTGATTGTTACCAGAGGGTTTGATGTGACTGACAAAGCATCTAAGAGAATTAGTTCTCACCTGCAGAAGCTCAGAGATCCAGTGAGCTGGGAAGTGTAAATCCATTTTGGTCTCTTGGCTCTGATGCTTTATTGCTCCCTTTACTGAGGTTAAGGGGAAAACTCTACTCCTTGCTGAGTTTCTTGTTCCTTCTATCCCCCTTTCTTGAATTTTCCCTGGAGAGGGTATAATATAAACCTCAGAAAAGATCAAACAAGTCAATTGTATTTATAGTTGCAATTATTCTGAGGTATTAAGCCTCATTCAATACTAGAAACATTTTTTGAAAGCTCAGTTCAGAACATATAGGACAGGCAGAGAGGCACATATGGTAAAACCAGCTACCATAAGGATCAGCAGCACATCTGAGATCAGAATTTAATCAAAACCTATAGGCTGTGCTGGTTGATCAAGCAAGATAAAAATAAAGAACTCATTCCAAAGCAAATGTTTGTCCATGGAGGCAAAGTACTGAAAGACAGACAGAAATTTGAGCCCAATGAGCCATAGGTTCCAAGGATCATCCCCCGCGGGATTTAAATAAACATGGCCGCCGCTTTTTTTCCGGCTTGAGGAAAAGCCGGAAAAAAAGCGTCTAGACTGGCGCGATCCTCCGGAATAAAACCCTTTTCCGGAGGATCTCTTATTGAAGTAGGAATAAGAAATCCTCCGGAAAAGGGCTTTATTCTGGAGGATCGCGCCAGTATAGACGCTTTTTTCCGGCTTTTCCCCAAGCCGGAAAAAAGCTGCAGCCATGTTTATTTAAATCCCGCGGGGGATATTTAAATCCCCCGTGGATTTCCCTATTCCCAAGTTCAAAATTAGCATGCCCCTTCCGAAGAAGGGGCCAGTGTAGACGTAGCCATAGTGTATAATCAGGTCACCTCTTAACCTTTTCCTCATTAAACTACATAGACTCCAGAAGCTCAATCTATCACCCTAAGGCAGGGGTGTGCAAGACACCTCTCGTGGGCTGGATCTGTCCTGCCAAGTCACCAGATCCAGCTCGTGGACCACCTTGCCGGGCCCCTCAAGCATGCAGCAGCCACTATTTTAAACACAGAACTGCTCCATGTGACTCTCTACTCTGGAGGCAGGGGGAGGCTCCAGGTGATATCACCGCCTCCAGCCCAATCTCAGCTCCTATTGGCTGGAAATAACTGGCCAATAGGAACTGATTCCAGACAAGCTCTCAGCTCCTATTGGCCAGAAACAACCAGCCAATGGGAGCTGAGAGATTGGCCTAGGGGATGGTGGCAGTGCAAGTCTTTTCCCCCTCCTGGAGCTGAGAGCCACATGGAGGGAGCAGCCGCAGTTTTAAGCAGTCTGGGGCTGCAGCAAGCAGGGAACCCAGCCTGCCTTGGGGATGCTGCAGGCCGGGAAATGCTTAGGTAAGTGTCTCCCAGCCAGAGCCTGCCTCTGACATCCCTGCCCCTCCCACACTCCAACTCCCTCCTTCAGCTCACCATCCAAACCCTCTGCACTGCCCCTCCCCCAGGTCACAACTCCCTCCCAGAACTTGTACCCCCTTCTACGTCCGTCCCCCAGGCCAGAATCCTCTCCTGCACCCAGACCCCTCCCTTACCCAGCACCCCAATCCCTGACCCAGGTCACAACCCCCGTCTCCACCCAAACGCCCTCTCAGCCCTCACAATGTCCTGCACCCCAGTCCCTTACCCCATGCACCCTTCTGCACCCAAACTCCATCCTAGACCCCATACCCCCTCACAGAAAAGTGCAGCCCTTGACCACTTTCCAAAATCTTGGGAGTGGCCCCCAACCAAAAATAGTTTCCCACCCCTGCGCTAAAGCGTGTTTTCTAATCATTTAATCATCTTGTAATTCTTTTTCTAAACCCTCACCAATTTATCAACATCTTTCTTGAATTGTTGGCACCACAACTGGGTAAAATAGTCCAGCAGTTATGCAACAGTGAAATTTCAGAGGCAAAATAATACCCCTGCTCCTGCTTGAGAGTCCTGTCAGATTATTCACCATGACCTCCAAATTTTTTGAGGCATTGCTTCCCAGGTTAGTCTCCCACCCTTTAAGTATAATCAAGTTTTCTGTTCCCAGAGGTGTACCTTCAGACTTGTCAATTGTGAAAGTTCTCTCTAAGAAGCTCATAACCATACTACTGTATCAACCGACCATGTTAGCTGTGAAGGGATAATCATTTATTTTCCGGCCCAGTTTAAAATGCACAACATAGACTTCTTCATTATTTAACTGTTATTGACCTTAAAATGCATTCTAGTTTGGATGTGGAGAGAGTTAAATTTGAAAAGGGTTATATAACACACAAATGTTCTGTTCTGGCTGTTTTAAAACTCCTGTTATGTAACAGTTTTCTGAAAAGCAAACACAGAATGGTATAAGAATAGTGTAACCTTTTCTTAGGAGTTTCCATAGCAACCTGCTTGAACATTTTAAACTGAACTCAGTATTCCTTCTATTACTTATTTTGAAGTTTATCTTACTGCTTTTGTTTATAATGCAAGGCAAAATGTTGCAAAATATGAGTTAGATAACCTTGCTAATACATTTTATTTGCATATAAACAATAATTCACTAAGGTCTATACAGATATAGTAGATGCACAGATAATTGTGCATTTAAGAAGCTACGCCGTATACATATACACATTTACACACACACAGTAGGTTAGAGAAATATGCCATTTTGACCTGCACCATGTCATGAGGGGAGCATCCACCATGATCAAGTTTAAAGAAAATGTATCGTATGCTAACAATTAAGCTCACATATGAAACACTAAGGCTACATCTACACTGGCCCCTTTTCCGGAAGGGGCATGTTAATTTCAGAGATCGCAATAGGGAAATCCGCGGGGGATTTAAATATCCCCCGCGGCATTTAAATAAAAATGTCCGCCGCTTTTTTCCGGCTTTTAGAAAAGCCGGAAAAGAGCGTCTACACTGGCCCCGATCCTCCGGAAAAAAAGCCCTTTTCCGGAGGATCTTATTCCTACTTCAAAGTGTAGATGTAGCCTAAGGATAAAAATATCCCAATACCATGAATGATTCTTCTGTATTTTTGTTGTCATTATTTCCAACTGTACACAGTGACCTGATTGTGCTCTTGTTCATGTTGTGACACACACCACAAGATGACTTCCCACCTGAACAGCTCCTTTTCAGATTGAAAAGTGGTAATCTGAATACTATAAACATACTATCAAAGTACTTTTAATCAGATTTTTACTACAGGCAGTCCCCGACTTACGCGAGAAAGCCCCGTTCGTAAGCTGCTCCGGTGCCCCTGGTCTGCTGGAGACCGTCTCCAGCAGACCAGGGGCACCGGGCGGGTTCCCGCGCTTGTGAGGCTTTGCCAGAGCAAAGCCTCAGAGGCGCGGGGAACCGCCGCTGCTGCTGCTCCAGTCTGGGTGCCTGTGGTCTGCTGGGGATGGTCCCCAGCAGACCACAGGCACCCGGACTGAAGCCGCAGCCGCGGGGGGGTCCCGCGCCTCTGAGGCTTTGCCAGAGCAAAGCCTCAGAGGCGCGGGGAACCGCCGCTGCTGCCGCTTTGACTGAAGCGGCAGCAGCGGCGGTTCCCCGCACCTCTGAGGCTTTGCTCTGGCAAAGCCTCAGAGGCGAGGGACCCCCCCGCGGCTGCGGCTTCAGTCCGGGTGCCTGTGGTCTGCTGGGGACCGTCCCCAGCAGACCACAGGCACCCAGACTGAAGCCGCAGCCGTGGCGGGGTCCCTCGCCTCTGAGGCTTTGCCAGAGCAAAGCCTCAGAGGCACGGCACCCCGCTGCCGCTGCGGCTCTGCTCCCCGTGTCCCTGGTCTGCTGGGGGGGGGCGCAGCTAGTGTGCTCTCCCCCCCCCAGCAGACCAGGCTTTTGATTTGGACTCTGGGGGAGAGCAGCTGGGGCGCTGCCGATTTGTCCTGCAGCGCCCGTGGGCACTACTGGACCAACCTGGCAGCACCCCAGCTGCTCTGCCCCAGGTCCTGATTCAGCCGCTGCTGGTCAGTTTCAGCAGCGGCTGAATCAGGACGTCTGGGGCAGAGCAGATGGGGTGCTGCTGGGTTGGTCCAGTAGCACCCCAGCTGCTCTGCCCCAGGCGTCCCCAAGTCAGCTTCTGCTGAAACTGACCAGCGCTGACTACAGGAAGCCCCAGGCAGAGTTGCTCTGCCCCGGGCTTCCTGGAATCAGCTGCTGATCAGTTTCAGCAGCAGCTGACTTGGGGACGCCTGGGGTTCTTAAGTTGATTCTGTATGTAAGTCAGAACTGGCGGTCAGTTTCAGCAGTGTCTGAATCTGGACGCCAGTTCCGACTTACATACAGATTCAACTTAAGAACAAACCTACAGTCCCTATCTTGTACGTAACCCGGGGACTGCCTGTACTAAATAGAGGGGAATCTTTGCCCACATCTCACTCATTGAATTGTAATAATTATTCAGTCCTTGTTTCCTGAAATAGTACCAGGTACATTTTGTCTTCTATACTCTCAAAAATTCTTGTTCAAAAGAGGCTGAAGATATACCATTTACAAATCAGAAACAGAGTTTCTAAACCTAATCAGCATGAGACCCAATATTTTATTAAAGGGCTGTCCAAAAATGCATTACCAGCTTTAGTCTGATGTTTTGCTTTTAGGTAGGTACAGTCTAAGCCATTATCATTCATCAAGGTAACGTATTCATAGAGAAAGTGTTTCTTCTGTACCCGCCTAGTCATTTACTAAAAATAAAATATAGATTGGACCTCTCTCGTCCAGCACCTCGGGACCTGACCACCTACTGGACCATGCATGTTGCCGGACCAGAAAGTCCCAACCCATAGAGGTTCAACCTGTAATAACAAAAAGTTATAAAATTTAATCAGTCCTTTCCCAAGTTAGTACAAGTGTGATTAATTATCGTACAATGATGTGCACACTTAGCACATCTGAGTAAGCACTTAGCACTTACTCTGAGTAAGATTACACGTGTTTGTCCCACTTCGGTCCTTTCCAGTGCAGCTGGGTCTTTACATCTACTCTAAAGTCTGATGATGGAGCAGTATCACCATGAATCTAAACATAGCAATAGTGTAAACCCATATATGTTGAATGTGCCCTACCCTGACTCCTATACCTAGCCCCTCCCCCCCCCCCCCACACACACACATACACACACTGCCAGCCCCTTGCCCTGAAGGACCTGGGCAATGCCAGATAAATCTGGTCATTATTTTTCTGTATATTTGAACAAATACTGAAAAATGTTTGTTTGTTTGTTTGTTTTTAACTTCAGCCAAGAATCTGTCCTATTTATGATTGCTTATCATAAACATTTGTGCAAATGAATTTGGCTACCATAAATAAACATGAAAAACAAATGCTAAGCTTACATGCTCAAATGTTCATATCAAGTGAATCTAAAAATTGTTTTCTAAAGGAATTTATGCTAGTAACTGACCATAAGAAAAAAAACAACAAATGATCTGGTAGCACTTTATAGACTAACAAAAAATGTAGATGGTATCATGAGCTTTCATGGGCACAGTCCACTTCTTCAGATGACCAGAGTTATGAGTAGGGGATCTGACCATAAGGAGTTACAGTGGGCAAAGCTGTGATCTGGCTGTCTTTTAAGTAGAAGGGGGGAAAAAAATCTCATGGCTTCCTTAATCAGATCTGCTTATAATGAACCTTAAATTTTTTGTCTATTCTTGGAGCTAAGCTAAAGTAAGTACCTCTGTGTAGAGCAGTTATTTTTCTTCTGGATTGGCCCCAACTGTCTTTAGTTCCACATACTTCAAGATAGAATCAGCTCCAAATTACAATGCACAGTTTAGGTAAAGAACATCTCAATTATTTAACTGTTGGGGCCAGTCAGTCTGAGCTTTTAATACTGAAGAGAATGTATTCTGTATTTTAGGAATGACCTGCTTTTTCTGCTAAGAGAAAAATGGGATAGATAAATTATATTAACATTTGCTATAATTCATTTTTACATTATTCCTTTGACATAATGGTAATAAATTACTCAACGTACATTTAAATTGCATTCAGATAAACTCTACTGCCTGCCATCAAGTATAGTCCCTTAAATCTATATGATATGGATAGAAAAAGTCTGATTTGGAAGCATTATAAACCCACTTTGCATTCACTTTAAATATACGGGGGGATGTAAACAATGACACAAAATACCTGGCAATGAAAAATCAGCCTCTTAATATTTAATCAAACAATGAAGTAATAGCAAAATCACATACTATCAAACTTAAATACTACTACCAACACTAAGCACGCCATTTTAGACATAACTGCAGAGGGGCGAACAATAAGGTGACTATCATCTTCTAGTTCTTAGAGTACATCTACAAAGCAACATTATGTCGGAATAACTGACATTGTTTCAAAATAACAAAATGCACATCTACACAGCAAGCCATTATTTCAAAATAATGGAAAGCTGGAGGACTTCTTACTCTAACTTCTGTAACCCTCATTTCACTAGGAGTAAGGGAAGTTGAAGGAAGAGTGTTTTTCCTTAGACTTCCTGCTGCATAGACAGCTCTAAGAGCTGAATTAAGCTATTGACGTATCTGAAGTTGCATATCGTAATTCGACTTTTGCCCTGCTGTGTAGCTGTGCCCTTAGAGGCCTTGAACTGATGACTCTGAACAATCTTCAGAGCTGGTGCATGGTTTGAGAGATAGGAAGTATTATAATTGTTGCATCTCCGACTGTCATTTGAGCTAAGGAGAGTTACTATCACTGCCTCAGGCCAGAAGGTTAAGTACACAACAGTCACCTCTGTAAATTATGTTGAATTATATAATAGGAAATCTCATACCAGAAATGAAAAATAAACTACATGGTATCTGGATATGGTAGCCTGTCAACAAGCAGAGAAGTGGCTGAGTCCATGTCAGATTGGCGCAAGGTATGAAAAATAAGCAGAATGTATTCTGATCATATTACACATTGATGCCTGTCTGTGAATTTTATTTCTGTAGCCCCATAGATTTAGGGTTGCCAGGTGTCCGGTTTTGAACTGGAAAGTCCAGTATTTGAGCTTTCTGTTCGGGAAACAAATTGAGAAAATATAAATGTCCGGTATTTTCTAAATAAGATGTAATGTAGATTGTGATGTAATGTCAAATGTGTCTGGTATTTTTGTTGAAAGCATCTGGCAACCCCATGATAGATTACAGTGCAAAGTATCACATATTTGCATATTTGCATATCATAAATTAATTCAGCCAGACATTGTTACGATCATTATTGCAGTCTAGTACCACATGAACAGTTTAAAGGTCTATTGTCAAGGCTGACAGGCCCAACAACTTAAAGACTGGTTTTCAAGTTAGCTTAAGCTTGACAACCAAAGAACATTCATAGAAATATATTTCTGTAAGCAATAGGCTCCTTCAGATATTCATCTGTTCACAAGAACTATTTGGAATACAGAAAACATTTATCAACAAAAAGGATTTCCTATTTTCAACTGAAATTTCAAACATTTCTGATGACGACTAATATTAAAGATTTCCCCTCCCTTTCTCAAAACCTAGCATCATTTTCAGGTGATAATTCTATTCTCCTTACTTTATGGTGCTGTGGAAACAAATGTGATGTTTTAATGCCAAATTATTTTATTACTGTACTGAAGCACCCAATCAGATAAGATGAACTGAACAGTATAAACTCTTATTTTATACTTGGTTGGCAATTATAACATATAAAGAGAAAAAATATTGAGACAATTGAAAATATCAAATGATCTCTCTATTAAGCTAGATACATTTATTGAAAACCTTTTTTGTGCATGACCTTTTTTAATGTTCTACTAACTCTCCCTCAAGAGAGAAGGTTGCAGATTTAATAAACTCACAGCCTCTCAGCTAGAGGACCTAATTACAAAAAACCTGAGGTAATAAGTTTCTTCTTAATCATGGGGAGTCATATAAGAAATGATTGCCCTTCCATTTTGCCATTTCTTCAGTTATACATCAACATATCAAATTGATTAGTGCTGGAAACTTTTGAAAATCTGTCCACAGCATATAGGAATTTATATGGTAACAGAGCTCTTTTGAAAATGTATCTTTCAGAGGCCCTATTTTGTGGGCAATGCCAAAGGACAGTGCAGTATTTTCATGAATCAAAACAATGCTGGTGGATCTAAATTTAAGATGGATAAACTTGTCCATATTCCTTTAAAATGGGGATTTTTAAGTCTCAGTAACATAGGAAGGGTGGAATAAATTCTTAAAATATTTTAAATAATCCCAAATACAGTAAATATTCCTGAATAATTAATGGAATCATTTTTGACTTCATGTATTTTTTTTTAAACAATGTAATTTAATCTTCTGGGAAACTTCACTTGTACAACCATTTAGGCAATTATACCGAAAGCTGAAATTGCTGTTTTGTAAGAGAAAGACTAGAGGCTGTAAAAATATATTATCCTTCACTCTAACAACTGAAGCTGCAAGCCAAGGTCCATAACTAACTAAATGCATAAGGCATGTTTCTGCCGTTTAGGACATTGATTTTATACCAGGCTATTTCACGGATATCAATGGAATTATTTTTGTTTTACCCCCATGTAAATTCAGAACAAAGCTCACAATATATTTGTGTGAACACATATGTTTTTATAACATCGAAAAAGCATAAATACCACAGTCAATATTTCATTTGAAATAATTTTGAATATTAAGTCCAAATGTGGGCAATAAATAAATAATAACCCCAACAATTGATCTGAATGAGTGATTTTTATGCTGCTAAAATGTATATGAGTTTAGTTCATTGTTGGTACTTCCTTCTGAGTTTCAAATACGCTTAAATTCTTATTCATAAAATGACTGCATTAATTTCAGTGAAGGAAAATCTCTCTCAACTCTGGGCATTCAGTCTTTCAATGTAGTTAAAGCATATTTGCTTTTAATTTTCTCCCAATTTCTAATCAGTGTTACTTTGTACGAGGCACATTTTATTACTACTTTTCCAAACAGCAACACTTGAATAATGAATGCCTCCCCCAAAAAGATGGCTTTCAACTGAAAGCACAGTCATGTTATAGCAAAAATAAGGGTCTGCAGGGACCTCATGGGTCATCTAGTTTATTTCCTCACCTCTCAGCAGGGTACTATGAATGGTTGAGTAAAGTACAGTATTCAATATGCAATTTTCAATAGTTTTGTTAATACCCACTGTGCCTGTAGTGCCATGGTGTAGATGCCCCGTATAGAAATGAAAGGGTTTTTTCTGTAGTAAGTAATCCACCAATCCAAGTGGTAATAGCTAAGCAGGCAGAATAATACTTCCTTTGTTCTAAGTATGTCTACACTAGAGTTAGGTTGTCATAGCTATGACTCTCATAGGTATGAATATATACCAAGAGCTAAACATTATCAGATCCAGCGAGGTCACCCTCTATCCTTTCAGTTATAGCTTTAATTTTATCCCATTTGCTCTAGCTAACTATGAATGATATTAAAACACACAAACAAACAAAAATACCCCACATTAAAATACTGTTAAGAGTCTGACTAGGAACAGAATTAGTGCATGGATAGCATGCTTCTTCTCAACTTATTCTCAAAGCACAGTGTCACCCAAGCACATTGGTGTGGGTTAAGTTTGGAATAAGAAGCCTTAACTAAGATTTTCTTAACTTGCAGTCAGATGTTTAGTGGGGTTTTTACAATTATGTTTAATTAGAGACGCACTACAAATGATGTTCACTGAACCAGCAATTACTTGCTCAAGAAGAGTCAGAAGAAATATGTCTAATATAGTTGTTAAACTTCCATTTACCGTGCACAACGTAGAACTTAGACAAACAAAACAACCTTGCAGCAGCAAGTCTGAGTACAGGTCAACAGACTCCAGCAATCAAGATTTGAGCAAGGGGGGAAGGGTTAAAAAAGTGCAGTGGATATTCAGACTAAGGCTGTAGGCTGGGTTTGAGACCCTCCCTTCTCTCCAGGCTTCTGAGCTGGAGGTCCAGCCCAATCAAGAACTTCTGCACTGCTATTTTTAGCCATGCATTCCAAAAACACCCGCTACCCCTGGGGTTCCGAGACTCACTGCCCCGATCTTTCTTGCTTTGTAGACATACCTAGTTAGTATTGTGTGCACTGGGAATTAGTCCTAGTCCCAACCTTCATTCACAATTCACATCATGAAGCTTGATATTGGGTAAGTGTCTAGAGATCAAATTCTGACCACATCCAAGTCAATGGCAACACTCCCACTGACTTCAATAAGGCTGTCTCCCAGGCAGCGCAGTGACCAGTGACAGCTAAACCCCAGCCCCTCCCCATTTGTCCCCCTTCCTTCATTGCCTCAACTTCCACCAGCACCTGGGGAGCGAGTTGGCTGGATAGATGGCTGTTCCTGGAGTGGAGTGGAGTCAGGGGGTGGAGAGCAGGGGGGCTGAGTAATCAGGAGATGGGGGAAAGTAGCAGTTGAATAAGTGATGGGTCCTGGGGAAGTCAGGACGTGGGGGGCATGGGAGGGTTGGAAAAGGGTTGGAGTTTGAGTGGTTGCATAGAAGGCAGATCCCAGGGATCAGGGAGATTGATCAGGGAGGTGTAGATCAGGGCCACACCTAGTTGCTTTGAGAGGCACAACCTCACCCAGTCTTCCCTACCTGGCCCTCTATACAATTTCCAAATCCAATGTGGCTCACACACCAAAAAGTCTGCCAACCCCTGCCTTAAACTTACTGCAACAAATCTTCTTAGGAAAAGTTGTCTTTTTACCTCTAGATGTGTCATTTGGGAGTTTGCAGCAAACATAAAAATGTCTCTTTCTCAAAGGCTGCAAGCAATATGGTACAAAAAGGAGCTATTTGGCAAATTGTGCACATTATTTTTACATCTTATTTCCATGGGATTGCTGTTCACAAAAATTAATAGACCTGGTTACTGCTGCTTAACTCTCTATCAGAATTGAAGGTAACATTTCATCCTGGGTACGGCTAGACTACATCTTTTTTTCGTAAAAAGTTACACATTTTGCGTAGTTTTTTCTGATTCTTTTGTCGAAAGAGGCTTTCCTGACATTTGGCCCCGTCTACACAGGGCCAAATGTCGCAAAAAACCCTCTTTTGGAAGCGCCCTTCTTCCTCATAGAACGAGAGATACAGGGGCTTCCGAAAGAGCGTGTTTGCATTTCTGCAAAAAACAGTGCAAGTGCAAACGCGTTCGCTGGACACAGCGGAGTTTTTTCAGGATATGTTTGGTATCCCTAAACCCTGCCGCAGTCTAGCCATACCCCCCAGTATCTTATGCAGTTGCTATTTAACACAACTCATTATTGGCCATGGTTTAAAAACACCTTTTAACACCATGTCTTTCTTCATCTCAGACATACCTTATTGCACTAATTTGTAAATCTAACTTTCTGCATTATTTGTTATGATAAAATAAAATCTCTATATAATTCTTATCTTTTGGGCTTCTCACATTTTGGCCATTAACAAATCTTCACTGAAACTCTTTAAAGCTGTGCTCATCTTCTAAAACAGCAGCATTTTAAAAGAAAATAGGCTACAAAATATGTTCACACTCTGCTAATGTGGAATGGTTCCTATTCCCCCTCCTCAGTTGTGATTACTATGGATAGAGTGGCCACCAGGGCACCAGTGCTTTTTCTTCTTTCCTCTTCTTTCAAAAGAACTCCCTCTTCCCCATCCACACACACGCCTTTTTCCGAAAGAGTTCTTTCAGAAAAAGGCTTCTTCCTCATAGAAAGAGGATTACCAATGTCGGGAAAACCATGCTGTTCTTTCGATTTTTTTCTGAAAAACGCAATTGCAGTGTGGACGTAATTGAAGTTTTTCAGAAAAACAGCTGTTTTTCAGAAAAAATTCTGTAGTGTAGACATACCCCCAGTCCCATATCTTCTGTTGTTTGTTGTTCTTCCATTCTCCCAGATAAAACAGAGTCATCGGAAAAGGGCACACGCACTGTTATCAACACTGTTTCTCTGTCCCTCTGAACAAGATAAACTGACATACCTTTTTAGCACACACAGAGGGCAAACCCAGCAGAAACACAATTTCCTCCGGATCTGCTACACAGATATTTTATTGTAAATTAGTCTGGGATACATGTATGTTTCCAATAAAGGTGAATTTTATATCAGTGCCCTCTATAAGTGTGTTTTCAAAAGTCCTTCGCTGCCCTCATGTGTCTAATAAGAAAATATTTTCTTCATATTGAATTGAAATTGTTCTTGCAGGAGTTAGTAAAATATCTTTCCTCAGCAACGCAACAAGATTAAGAACTACTGCATGTAGTCATCAAGTAGGGCCAAACTGCCTACTTTTGGGTGCAAAATTATATATTACAATTAAGCAAATTGAGTTGAATTTTCAAGTATTATTTGCACTGGTATAAGGCCAAATGCTCCTCTGGCAAAACTTCACTGAAGTCAATAGTGTTAAGCTAGAAGAGAATTTGGCCCACTGAATTCAAGACATATTGGAAGAAAATACCTCTTGTGAAGATTCCTTTGGACATATGCTGCAATGGTCCTGTCTTCTCTTCCATTACATTAAAAACACTGTGATCTGCTTAAGTAGATATGGTGTTATGTTCTCTATTTTTAAAATACTACACATTGCTAAATGCAAGTGATTTTATGTTTCTAAATAAAACAATATTGCACTTATTCAAAAAATATCAAATGGCCTCTGCATTGTGAGCTTGAATTTAATTCATCCTACTTTGGAACAGTTAGTGGGAAAATATACAGAGAACCAGATTCTCTCATAGGTTGGGAAAAAATTCCCAAAGGAGCCAGGATACGCCTTGATTTCTGTGTGCATAGTTTCTTCTTGAGTATTTCATTAAAGAGGCAGAGCTGACCTAAACTACCACAGAGAAAACAGAATGGTTGGTAAGTACCCTAACCCAGAAAATCCTGGCGAATTAAAATAGTGGTTATAGGATTTGGTTATTAAGGTTCAATATCTGCACTTTTTTTAAAGGGGGATGGACATTCCTCCAGATCCATCTCCCACTCTATGGACTAAAGATGTTAAAATGCATATATATAGGTAAATGTGTAACCGTTGAAAATTTCAGTAGTTAAACGTTTACAAGCAGGGGAGGGGAAGAAGTGGCTCCTGACTCCACACTCCACCCCTCCCATACTGTTGCCTCTGATATAGAGGTAGCAGTGCAGGGGAGAAGGCAGAGGCAGCACCACGGAAGCCAGTATTTGCAGGGAGCTGGCTTAAAAGCCCAGGCTTATTGGTGAACTGTGTATTGGTTTATACGTTCACATCCCTACTAAGGACATTTCTTTTTTGTAATTTCTACTAACGTGTCCCATGGACTAACACAAATTGTGATTTATGCAACCCATGGGACAACAACAAGAACTGCTATAGCTTCCATTAAGATTGTTGGTTTATTCTGATGTGTAGATGTAACACTGCATTCCAGGTGTAGTATTAGGTTTTTTTTCAACAGTCTCAGCCTTACTTTTCAATTGCAAAGTGTAAATTAATCTTCTTCTCTCTTAGCCCAGTTATGTAGGAAAAATTGTAAACTACAAAACCAATTTTGTTTCTCAGCTTTCTTCTGAGATGATGGAATATTAGTCACGTGACAACCAAAATCACAGAAAACTTGAAGGGACCCCGAGTCATCAAGTCCAGTCTCTTGCAGTTACAGCAGGACTAAGCACCATTTAGATTAGGGATATATAATCCTGTTTAATCCTGCTCATCTGAAGAAGTGTGTTTTGCCCACAAAAACTCATGATATTCTCTATATATTTTAGTCAGTCTTTCAGGTGCCACAGGACTACACATTGTTTTAAAGTTATAAACTAACATGGCTACTTCTCGAAGCCTGTTTAATTAGTAAACCTATTTAACCAATTAGAGGCAGGCAGGCAGGTGGAGGGTTGGTCAGGCTGGGCTGGAGTGCCCCCCTACAGCAGGCCCCACAGGGCTGAAGCAGCCCCCTGTCTGCCATGGGGGGGGGGGTGCTGCTTCAGTCACCACTAGTTAACTGTAACCAGTAAGCATCACCCATTAAGGGTAATCCCTAATCTAGACTATCTCTGACAAATGTCCGTCCAATCTTCTCTTAAACATCTCCAATGATGGAAATTCTACTACCTCCCCAGGCAATTTATTCCAAAGTTTAACCACTGTGACAGTTAGGAAGTTTTTTCTTAATGTCCAACCTAAACCTCCCTTGCTGCAATTTAAGCCCATTGTTTCTTCCCATCATCAGAGGTTAAGGAGAATAATTTCTCCCTCCTCCTTGTAATATCCTTTTAGGTACCTGAAAGCTGCTGTCATGTCCCCTTCTCAGTCTTCTCTTTTCCAAACTAAACAAATCCAATTTTTTCACTCTTCCCACATAGGTCAATACTCCAGTTGAGGCCTAAACACAGAATAGAGGGGAAGAATTACTTCCTGTGTCTTGCTCACAACACTCCTGTTAATGCAGCCCTGAATTATGTTTGCTTTTTTGCAACAATGCCACTCTGGTTGACTCATATCTAGCTTGTGGTCCTCTAGGACTCCTAGGTCCCTTTCTGCAGTACTCCTTCCTAAACAGTCACTTTCCATTTTGTGTGTGTGAAACTGATTGTTCCTCTCTAGGCAGTGTACTTTGCATTTGTCCTTACTGAACTTCAAACATGTGCTCAACTTAGAAAATTGTTTGTTTTGTCTGATAAGTTTCTTCACACACAGATACAGAGATTAGAGAAAGAGGGGAAAGGAAAAGAGGGAAAAAAGCAGATACTCCTTTGGCAATCTGATGGCAGTTAGTTGGTAACTGTTGTCAACTGAAGGCTGGAATGGTGGCTTTTTCCCTGAATAGCCAGGATCTCTGGTCCAATCAATATCTGAAAATCTGATTCAGAGTTGTAATCATACTACTAAATAAAGTTTCTCTCTCTCTCAATGGTAGAATTTACAGAGACAGTGTCTGACAAGTAGACAAAACCAAACCTTGGACTGGCCGTGGTACATTGATTAAACCCAAAAAAACATGCTGGGCTGACATTCAATAACCTTGATACTTATAACTTGGATCAGAAAATAAGCACAGGCAGAAAAGGACAGACACAAAATATAACCCACACGTAAAACCATGGATGAGCTAAGCCCTTGCCCATTCTTGGTTTTGTACTACACTGTCCATGAAAAGCAACAAAGCTGTTTACAGCAACTTACCCAACACTTACAATAATTTTTCTAGTCCAAACAATCTTAATAAGGCAACCTTGAACAAATTCAAAATACACATGCCTTAGCAGCACTACAACATATCAACAAATGTCTATTTCTTGAAACGAAGTTCAATGTTCCAACATTAATTGAGGTATTCACAGCATGATTAGGTAAATGATTTTTAAGATTTTCCCCAGTTTAGGGAATAAAGCATACTTGATCAGTATTAAATCCATTATAGTATCTCTGTGGGAAGTAGGCTAATTCAGTTGATCCCATTGTAATGATTACATTTATTTATAGAAAGTGACAAACCAAAGGAGATTTGCCAGTTAAAGAACGAAAGCGGTAGACCAGCTGGTAGTTGAACTCCCCATAGAACTGCAGTTACTAGACTGCTCCTCTGCTTATCTCTGTAATACAGGTAGCTGCACTTCAGTGAGTAAAAGCACAATACCAGCTCCTTCCACAGTTCCACAATCAGCAAATCATCATCCGTTAGCTGGCAAATGGTAAGTCAGACCAGTGTTAGCACTGAGGAGAGTAAGAATGAGGCAGCTGAGGAGAGTATAAATGAGCATATATAATCCCATTGCTTTTTCCACAGACACCTCACTTACTACTATCACACTGGTATACACCACAAGTCACTCCTCATATCCTTAACTCTGCCCCAGAGGGATAACACCCCTTTCCAGCACAACAAAGTATTCTCCAACCCTTCCTTTTAATTTGTGGTAATAGAACTATGTCTTGTATTATTAACTGACCATTACTTCATTAAATTAATTATTTTTTCTGACAGTTTTCTCAGTTATCCTTTTTGCCTTTATTTGCCCACCTTTTGGGGGCAGAGAAGACATGGAAAGGCAGCTATTGCAACATTTCATCTCAGCATAACTGGGGGTGCTACTATGACAAGTAAATTCTTTTAATACCCAAATGGTTATAAGCTAGACACTTTTATAAAGTAGTACAAAACTGAAATTTTACAAGTCTTACATTGCTTTTACATGTCATTTTTTCCATTTATGTTTAGATTGTCAGAAGAAGCACAGAATATCACAAAAATTACCAGCACTAACACTACAACTGTACTTTGATTTTTACAAGTGAATACTTCAGTGCAAAGCTAGTTATATTATAGTGCACAAGCAAAGGTAATCTACTTCATGGTTCAGACCATACACCTTTAGGATCAGTAAAACAACCCTACTTCCTATTCACAAAATGGCAAGATTGGCTAGGTATGTTATCACCAGTGAAGCAGGAAAGAGATTGCCCTTCTACATGTTTATTATGCTTTAATAAATACATGCAGGAACAGAAATGTTTAAGCAACCAAAATATCTGAAAAGCAACTCAATAAATGTAATTGTGTAAATATATTACTTATTTATAAATAAAACCTGATGTATCTAAAACATTCCCCTGCAAGAATTTAAGTGACAGAAATTTACAAAAGGATTGCTGTCCTTTTCCCATAAATAGTCATAGGCACCAATCTTACAAACACATACCCAAGCTTCATTTTAAATTCCTGTCTCACAGAACTTAATGGGACTGAAGTCCTTAATGTTCAGCATGTGTATAACTGTTTTCAGGAGTAATGGACAACTCAGTCAAACTAAAAAGGGTCAAACAAAATTGTGCTGGAAACCTACAGCTATTTCAAAGTACTCAGGAAAGGTGAAGGCTTATTTAGAAACACAGGACTTGCCAGAGTGGCACAGAGCTACAATGCATCTAGCCCCGTATCTTGTCTCCAATAATGGCCAGTGCCAGAGGCGAGCTGTAAAACCCCCCATCATGGGGCAGCAGCCGTGTGAAAATCTGCCCAGGGGAGAGTCTGGAGGCGACACGGCTGGATTAAGGCCTGAGGGAGGCTGTAGGGCAAATGGGGAGAGTATCAGTCTCTGCCTCAACTTCAAAGCGTGCGCCTTTGTGGAGGGGCCGAGCGGTGGCTCCAGTGAGGCGCACGCCCAGTCCCGCTCTGCCACAGCAGCGCCAGGAGGAGGAGCCGCCGCCGCCCGGAAAGTGAAAGGGAAACTGCCCCGCGCCCCATGAAGCTGCTGGGGCTCTGGCTCTTGTGCCGCCTGCTCCCCGGCGGGGGTGGCTCCCCCGGGGGGATCCAGCCACGGGGTAGCGGCGGCGGCGGCCCGGAGCTGCGCGGCTCCCGCAACCGCACCCGGGCTGGCTGGGATGGGCGGGAGGAGGCCGCCCTGCGGGTAGGTACCCACTGCCGCTGCGCTGCCGCCCCCGCTCTCCCTGCCAGTGACCGCAGCAACCACCACCCAGAGCCAGCCGCCCACCCGCTGCCTCTGACTGCTCCCCCACTCACCATCAACCTCCCCTTGCTTCCCTGCCTGCCAGCAGTGCTGCACAGCCTCCACACCTGCCACCCATGAGCCACCCCTCCTGCGCGCCTGCCCGCCCTCCGCTCAGCTTCCACTCTAGTGGCTCATCTCTGCTGCCTGGCCTCTAAACCTCCAGACTGCCAGGCTTCCCCCCTCGTCTCCATACCTGCCACCCAGATCTCTTGTTTGCCAGTTGTTCAGCCTCCATACCCACCACCCATCCTGCCTGTTGGCTGCTCAGCCTCCATACCCATCACCTAGCCCTACTACTATCCTCTCCCCACTTCAGCTCCCCAAAACTTTCCCTCTGCACTGTTATAAACTGCTGCTAAAACATTCACCCCCTCCCCATATGTCTTAAGGGTCAGTCTCTCTCAAGCACCAGACTACACTCTCCTCCCCCCATTTTCAATTTGATAGTGACAGAAAGGATTATATGTAACATTCAGTTGATGTCGGGTGGTGGTGGTGGAAATTATTTAGTATGTGGTGAAATAGAGACAAGTCTTATGTGTCTTACACAGCAGCTTTGTCTAGACTGGCCAGTTTTTCCGAAAAATCAGCCACTTTTGCGGAAAAAATTGCCAGCTGTCTACACTGGCCGCTTGAATTTCCGCAAAAGCGCTGACTTCCTACTGTAAGAAATCAGTGCTTTTTGCGGAAATACTATGCTGCTCCCGTTCGGGCAAAAGTCCCTTTTGCGCAAAACTTTTGCACAAAAGGGCCACTGTAGACAGCTGAGATTTGTTTTCCGCAAAAAAGCCCCGATCGCGAAAATGGCAATCGGGGCTTTTTTGCGGAAAAGCGCATCTAGATTGGCCACGGACACTTTTCTGCAAAAAATGCTTTTGTGGAAAAGCATCCGTGCCAATCTAGACGCTCTTTTCCGAAAATGCTTTTAACGGAAAACTTTTCCGTAAAAAGCATTTCCAGAAAATCATGCCAATCTAGACGCATTGGAAAGGGAGGAAATTGTGGGGTTTGTTGTTTTGGGGGGAGGGGTTGCTTTTAGCTGTAGAAAGAATGAATTAACATTTGTTTAAAATTGATTCCTGGCTTTTCACATTGAATATATGCCTTATTCTCCACTATCTTGCACCTTTTGTAGTTATTTCCAATGTGTTATGAGAGTATGAAATATCAGCAAATTGGAATATTAGCGGTCTATTCATTCTTTGCGTAGTTATATATGGATATAAGGAAAAATGTAGTGAGGAATCAGACCTGTCATGTCTTGTCTACCTTGTTCTCCCTACCCCAGGAAATTTTATGGCTGACTGGAGAATGAGTGGAATTGTAACATGGCAAGTGATATGATTACAAATAGATCAATTCAAGAAGGAAAGGATATTTAGTTAGGACTGAAAAAGCTCTGGCCCTCATTCACCATTGTATACCAAACTAAACTTTACATTGACATTTTAAATGAAATGAAAACTGAAATCTTCCTTCAAAAGAAGGGTAAATGCATAATAATGGATTTCCTGGGCCACAAAATGTTGGCTCTGGAAGATTTCTAGTACCTGTACTTTTCATTTCCACCATAAGATGTCAGCCTTGAGCTAACAAAGTTTGCCAATTTCTCTGTCAGATGATAGTGGCTTTTGTTACTCTCTACTCCTCTCACAGTTTGGAATTTCATAGTCATTCCCATTGGCTACGCCTAGATTGCATCCCTTTTTTGGAAAGGGATGCAAATTAGACGTATCGCAATTGCTAATGAAGCGGGGATTTAAATCTCCCCCGCTTCATTAGCATAAAAATGGCTGCCGCTTTTTTTCGGCACGGAGCATTGCCGGAAAAAAGCGCCAGTCTAGATGCGGATCTTGCGGAAAATAAATCCTTTTCCGAAAGATCCCTTATCCCTCTTAAAATAAGGGATAAGGGATCTTTTAGAAAAGGCTTTATTTTCCGCAAGATCTGTGTCTTGACTGGCGCTTTTTTCCGGCAAAGCTCTGTGCCGGAAAAAAGCGGCAGCCATTTTTATGCTAATGAAGCGGGGGAGATTTAAATCCCCGCTTCATTAGCAATTATGATACGTCTAATTTACATCCCTTTTACGAAAAAGGGATGCAATCTAGACGTAGCCATTGTGTAAGGTTCTGGGGCTAATCTCTGCATACTTATACTAACCCAGCTCCCTTTTCATTATCTTGAAACCCTTGACTTACAGAGTCCACATGAGAAATGGCCATACTGGGTCAGACCAAAAGTCCATGCCAAGTGTTTCCTAGGTAATTATCAAAATGAGACATCAAGCTCACCGATGGGGAAGGAGGTGCAAAGAGGATACCAGTGATTTAAAAGAGCCTGGAGTCAAAGTATCTTAAATCATGTTTTGGCAACGTCCCACATAGCTGGAGGTTGATGGGAGCACATACACCCAGCAATTTTCCTTACTCATGAGGAGAAGGAGTACTGGCACCAGTGGGAGCACCCTCTCAGTTCAAACTAGTGGGTGATCACTAGACCCACTCATTCAAGCCCCCGAAGATGGATTGTGGCAGCATCAATCTTCTCCACAGTGTAGACAAACCCTAAGGTGCCACCGGACTCCCCATTGTTTTTGCTGATACAGACTAATACGACTGTATCTGAAACACATGTCTGTTTGTGAACCTATACTTAGAGAGAAGGAGGGGTAGTGGAAGAAGAGAAAACATATATATGGGAGGAGAGAAAAAAAGAGAAAGTGGTATGTAATGAAGAGAAATAAAAAAAGATGTAAGTGGTTTAGAAAAAGAGAGGAAAAAAAAGAAAAGAAACACCAAAGACAGCATAGGAAAAGATACACTGAGCATTAGAGAAGAAAGAAAAAGTGAAGTGAAGCCAAGAATAAGAGACAGTTTAAATTTAAAAAAAATAGTGAAGAATGTTACAACTAAATAAAATCTATAATAAAGATGGTACAAAGTTGTTTTGTCCCTAAATACTGTACTGCAAGGACACGTGATTTTCACTGTGGTTAAATATGTTTAAGTCTCAGACATGTAGATGTTGTGTAAACTTTACAAGCCCAATAAAGATAGTTACATTTTTTAAATTAATAGACATTCAGGAATTTATAATTTTCTTTTCTAGGAAAGTATTAAAAGAATTAGGAGTTTGAATTTTTTATCATCAGATGATAACAAGACTGCGATCTATGGAATAAATCAGTTTTCTCAGTTGTTTCCTGAACATTTTAAAGGTAAAGAACTAGCATGCTAATTTCGTATTCTTTGTTAAATTGTTTTTAGGCTTTGTAGCACTGACCTGTCAGTTTAGAGCTTGAGCCAAAGCTCACTGAAGTAAAGGGACAAACTACCATTCACATGAATGGGCTTTGGATCTAACCATTCTGGTGATACAATGGAACTGTCAATCATTGAAAGAGGTTTAGATGAAAGATCTACTGGCAACACACCAAATATCTGTCGAGTATCATCAAACAGTCAAAACTATATTTCAAGTGCAAGGCCATAGATTATGTGTTTGTGTACACACATACAAAGAATCTGTACAAAATTTACAAACTCTGATACCAAAATGGATGAAATTAATGCCTGTGTCTTTTTTAAAAAAAGTCTTATTTTGTCCTAAATCTGAAACTGTCTTGCTTGACTGTTAACTTGTTTATAGCATAGTAATAATGTCAGGCTCTTTTACAGTATTTTCCATCATTAGCTGTCATTATCCCCATTTTTCATATGGGGAAACTGAGGAACAGAGCAGCAAGGCAATTTTTAAAATGTTATAAAGTGCTCAAAATTAAGCTCCTAAAAAGATCTCAATATCTTTCAAGTGTTCTTTCTGTAATGTTATAAACAATTTTTAAACTATAATGGTTTGTGTATGAATTTAGCTATTTATTTAAGAAGCAGACCTCACAAAGTTCCTAGATACAAAAAAGTGGTGAAGAGAAAGGAAATACCGTTACCAACAAAGTTTGACTGGAGGGACAAGAACGTTGTCACCCAAGTAAGAAATCAGCAGACAGTAAGCATGGGATTTTCTTTTCTTCCTAACGTTCAGTTTTTTATTGTTGTATATATTATGGACTGAGATTAAAAAGGTGTTTTACATAGCATATGAGGCATCGCAGCATAAATCATTGTCTCACTGGCAGAAGGCTTAATGTAAGGGTCCTATTCAAATGCAAATTAAAGAGATTATATTTTTCCTAACTAAAATTCACATGTAGTTTCTGTTTATGTGCTCTACTAAAATAAATTTGGTATTTGTCCTGAGAGATGGCTGCATTTCAGTGGTGGGCATTGTTTTTATTTACAGCATTTAAGGATTCTTCTTGATGAAAGGCACTATTAAGCTAAAAATTTCACTTAAGAAGGGCACTATGATCAGAAATAAGAAGGGGATATTCATTATGCAAGAATAATGGCAAAACATCTGTAACTTCCTTAATTGCATTAAATCATGTGACTACCATGTATCTACATACTAGAGCTAGTGGGAAAATTTCTGTGAAGAAAATGATTTTGTCAACATTTTTTATTTTCCTCTGACAAAATCTAAATACAATTTTCCTTCAAGGTGTTAAAAAAAATTGTGACCAGGGGTCCATCCTGCAAAGAGCACCCAAACCTTCATGTCCAGTAGTGAAAGTAACTTAAAATTTCTTACAGGTACTGTCCTATTTCAACCCAGGTCCCTGCCAGCTCTTTAAATAGCTCCCTGCTGGCTTTTGACACAGCTTAGTTAATTTTTGCCAGAGCTGCACACCAGGGTGCATCCACCTTTACATGCTCTTATAGCTTAGATGAACATATTCCCATGCTGAACTCAGCTAAAATGAAGTGGTTTGTTTTGCTGTGAACAACTTAAATGAAATTTTCTGACATGGGAGTGTTGGTATATTGAGTTTCAATACATAGTTTCCAAACAAAGAACATTAAATGCTTCTCAATCCACATTTCTCAGAACTCTCTGTTCTGTGAAAAATTAGGATATTTTGACTTTTGTTCCAGGAAATTTTAATTTTGAGATTAGTTTAATATACAGTTTGGTTGTATCTCTACAGTACCCATAGCTCGAAATAAGCTATGCAATTTCAGCTACACAAATTGTGTAGCTTACTTCAAGTTAATTTCAAAATAGCTTTTTTAAAATTTTGCATTGTCTACACAGCACTTATTTAGAAATAAATCGCTATTCCGAAATGTCCCTTACTCCTCGTGGAATGAGGTTTACAGGGAGGTCAGAATAGTGAGACCGTTATATTTCAAAATAATGGGCGTGCTCCAAAGACATGGAATATCTATTTTGGGATACTTCCGGTATCCCAAAATAGCACTTCAGTGTAGATGGTATTGCCTTTGTGTGTTACTGACTCAAGCAGTTCTTTGAATGTAATGCTAACATGCAACAGGAATGCCTCCTGTGATTTAAACAGTTTGTTTTCACAAGTACCTGGGAGGGTTTGTCTGAAAAAGTAATACAGACTCAGTAAATGTGTAAATTAATTAAAAACAGGAAATCCAAAATATTGTATAAGTATTGATAAGACTAATTAGCTATATTTTATAGCCGGATTAAGTTTCTTGGAATATATAAAGGATTTCTAACTTTCTTTGATTGTAGGCAATAAACATTACTTTTTAATGTATGATCAGAATATAATAAGTTTTGCTTGTGTACTGATTTTCAAATTACAATAGTATAAGGAAAGGAATTGTTCCCATATACTGTACATTATAATGGAGTACCTTTACTTGTGTAGAGGTCAGTTAAAAGGTCTACAAGTTATAGAGTTATACAATAGTATATATGTAATACACATTTAGTTTTTATTCCAAATCTGATTGACTAAAACTGTTTAGACTTATAATATGCTCAAATATCAGTAGTTTTTAAACCAAACGAGACAGATTTACTCTACTGCCTTGTTATTTGAATCTACTAGTGGCTCAAAAGGGAGCAGCAATTGGATGAAGTCTCCAGTGGATGCAGAATTCAACTCTAGGACCTCCCTTTCCACAAACCCTATAGGTAGTCTGTTGGGAGAGGGCAGAGACATATCAGGGCAGGGAAGAAGGGTAGCCAGAGGAAAGATAGCTCCAGCTATATCCAGTAAGTTACAGTCTCTTGGGAACCGGAACCTACTTAAGCAAACATTAGGCTGCTCTAACTCGCACCCAAAACCAGGAGGAGGATCAGGGAATCATTATTCACTCCCTGATATCCCTCATTCACTGCTACATTAAGTGTAACTTGTACAAAGCTGAGAACCTGGCCCAGTATTATTCTCTTTTAGCTCTTCATAGAATAATAGGCCCTGTGGGTATGTCTGCACTGCAGTAAATAACATCCATAGCTAACCCTGGTTTGTGGGTCTTGGACTACAGGGCTATAAAAATCTGCAATATAGATATCTAGGCTTGGGCTCTTGGAATGTGTGTGTGGAGAGGCCCTCACATCCCAGGCTCCAGTCCAGGGCTGGAAGTCTGCTCTTCACTTTTATAGCCCCTCAGCCCCATGAGCCGGACCAGCCAGAGATGTTTTACTGTAGTATACCCTAAGTCAAGCTCCACTGAACATTTACTCCTTGTGCTTCACCTTTCTATGTTGTCCTTTAATTCTTTCACTTAGTGATAAGCATTTGTTGTTGCTTTTCACAATATAAACCAGACACAGATAAGTTCATCTTAATATAGGATTTTGGATTCAAGAAGACACTTTTTATTGTGATTTGGGGCTGTTGCTGCCATAACTAATCCATTAGAAGAAACATATTGCATTTAAACTATTTCTTTTTCATTCCTTTTGTTTATTTAGCAGTAAGGCAGAAAACTATTCAATGACAAATATTGGATTTTCCCCCCACAGTGTGGAGGCTGCTGGGCTTTCAGCACTGTGGGTGCAATAGAATCAGCCTATGCAATCAAAAGGAATGATCTGGAAGAACTCAGCGTACAGCAGGTCATTGACTGTTCATACAACAATTATGGCTGCCATGGTGGCTCTACTGTTAGTGCTCTCAGCTGGATGAATCAGGTCAGAATCTTTTCATAATTCTTAAACTGTTTCTTAGAGGTTTTCTGTACAAATGTATTTTATGAAAATAACCAAAAAAAGAGCTGGTAGTGCAAAACATACGTGGCTTGCAGCATAACTGATTGGAACTTAGTTCCACATGGAATCCAGAGTAACCAAAGTTTGAAGCAGTAAGTCAGAAGATTTAAACACATTGCATCTAGAATTCAACAGCATCTTCATTTCAATTCACTGTGAATTTTAGAGTCTGATTTTCAGTGGTGTTAAGAACCTCTCCTCCTATTTAGACAAACAAATGCTGCAGGTAATCCACACAACTGTACCACTAGCCATTTATTTAACTGTCATAATACAGATTTACAAGCCTAACTATGCTATTTAAAGAACTCTCCAATCCTGAACAGTAAGGTGGGTGTGAGCCAGGATAGCAACAGCTCCAGATGATAAATCAGGAAAGAGATCTTGGAGTTATTATGGATAGTTCTCTGAAAACTTCCACACAGTATGCAGTAGCAGTCAAAAAGGCAAATAGGATGCTAGGAATTATTAAGAAAGGGATAGAAAATAAAGACACAGAATATCTTACTGCCCCTGTATAAAACTATGGTACGCCCACATCTTGAATACTGTGTACAGATGTGGTCTCACCTCAAAAAAGATATTTTGGCCTTGGAAAGGGATCAGAAAAGGGCAACTAAAATGATTAGGGGTTTGGAATGGGTCCCATATGAAGAGAGGTTAAAGCGACTGGGACTCTTCAGTTTAGAAAAGAGGAGACTGCGGGGGATATGATAGAGGTCTATAAAATCATGAGTGGTGTGGAGAGGGCAGATAAAGAAAAGTTATTCATTAGTTCCCATAATAGAAGAACTAGAGGACACCAAATGAAATTAATGGGTAGCAGGTTTAAAACTAATAAAAGAAAGTTCTTCTTCACACAGCGTGTAGTCAACCTGTGGAACTCCTTGCCAGAGGAGGCTGTGCAGGCTAGGACTATAACAGAGTTTAAAGAGAAGCTAGATAATTTCATGGAGGCTAGGTCCATAAAAGGCTATTAGCCAGGGGATAGAAATGGTGTCCCTGGCCTCTGTTTGTCAGAGGCTGGAGAAGGATGGCAGGAGACAAATCGCTTGATCATTGTCTTCGGTCCACTCTCTGTGGGGCATCTGGTGCTGGCCACTGTCGGCAGACAGGCTACTGGGCTAGAGGGACCTTTGGTTTGACCGAGTACGGACGTTCTTATGTTCTTATTTAGTTTTTTATTTTATGGGGTGCACATCCCCATTCTTCATGGACTTCTTCATGAAGCTGAAAAAGATATAGACGTTGCTGCATAGATCCTGTCCTCCACAAAACGCATACAAGGTGTACAGATTGTGTTTCATTAACCAGTAGGTGGAAGTAATCTGTACAGAAGGTCCACAGCTGCTCTGTGGCTGGAGAGAACAGATTCCTTCCTTGGTGCCAGCTCAGTCTCTACCTGTTGCGATTTGTGCCATATAAACTGAATTGTTTGTAAATACAGAGGTACTCCTGGGATGGCAGTGGTTTTTTAAAATTTCTGTTGGGGGTTAGTATAGTATCCATACCACCTAGTGTTCTGCAAAGCCAGGTGTTCTGCAAAGCTTTAGCGCCAAATGTTTAGTAATTTATCTTCTTACAGACACAAGTAAAATTGGTGAAAGATTCTGAATACACTTTTAAAGCTCAAACAGGGCTGTGCCATTATTTCCAGCACTCCGACTTTGGAGTTTCAATCACAGATTATGCTGCATATGACTTCAGGTAACCCTTATTGATTCTTTTTATTTGCTGTACCTTTTTTCCTGTGTTCACAGACTAGGAAGTGAAGCCAAAGCCTTCACTGCATTCAACAGCCAAAGATTATTTTTACTGTTAGCATTGGTCAGTCATATGTTAATCCTACCACTGTATATAAAATCATAATAATTTTGGCAGTTGTGGTCTAGATTGTTTAAATGACAGAGTAAAATGCAGTTGTGGCTGTCAGTTCCAAGATATTAGATTAGGTGGGTGAGGTAATATCTTATATTGGACCAACATTTGTTGGAGAGACACACAAGCTTTTGATTTGCATAGAATTTTTCTTCAGTACTGGATAAGAACAGTAATTTTCAGCTACTATAAAGTCAAAGTGCACTCTCTGTGTGCTCTCAATTTTATGCGTACACTTTTTGAATGCTAGTGACCTGTGTCTCGTGAACAACAAATCTTAGTGCCGTCATCAAACTTCACTGGAAAAAAGAAATCAGCAGGCATTTGATTACTTCAGCCCCATAGCTATCTGTGCATTTCCACTGTAAACATTCCTCCCTTTAGAGCTTGTGACTTGAGCAAACACTGCTATTGAATGAAATTGGTAAAGACAACTTGTTCTCTATTTCACAATGTACTAAATTGACTTTCTAATTTTTTAAATTGTCAGTACAATACAATTTACTTTCAGTGACTCCATATGAAAAATCAGGAAGCAGGAAGATGATAAACAGCTAAAAAAGAAGTAATTGTATACTTTTTTGCTAAATAATGTTGGTGATAACCAAACTAAACATACTTAGAGTGGCTAATATTTCCAGACTATTACATAACTCCAGGAAAAAAATTGTGAGTAAGTGTTAGTCACTTGATGTAACTGCTTTTGTTCTGAGAGCAGTACATTTAGAATAACTATAGAAAAGTGAAAGTGGGCAAACTAATTTAAGCTAAATACCTATTAACAAATGACTAGTGATGTTACCCAAAATGATCATCATACCACATAAATTTATTCACTAAAACATTTAAGTAAATTTAATTAGGATTGTTGGTTTGTTAGCTAAAATATAATGTTCAATACATATTGTAATACAGTTGGTTACTAGGTATTACAAAGCCTACACTCTTGAGTAAAGCTGCTTTCAGCTTCAAAAACATGTTAAAGACTCACGAAAGTTTACTTTGTTGCATGTTAACATATCTTATGGATTGTCAAAGGCCACATTCTAAGTGAGGAACAGGAGAGGAAATAACATAGTCTATGTCTACACTACAAGCAGTTATTTCAACATAATGTCAAAATAATGCTGAGCTGGAGGACTTCTTGCTCCAATTCCTGTAACCCTCATTTTACAAGGAGTAAAGGAAGTCAGAGGAAAAGTGTGTCTCAGACTTCCTGCTGTGTAGACAGCGCCAAAAGCCGAAATAAGCTATTTCAACTTAAGCTACACAATTGACGTAGCTCAGGTTGTATAGCTTAGTTTGGCTTTAGCCCTGTTGTATAGATGTGCCCTTACATAGTATCTGCTGTTTCCCTGCAGTTGAATCCAAAATCTACTTACTGTAAATATCTACTTACTGTAATTTAATATAGGCAAATTCTTTGCTTTGTATCACCTGTCTTACCCTGTTGCTATCTTGACATATAATCCTGTGATGTTTAACTTTCATAGTAAACAGTTTGTTATTTGAAAGTTAAAATGGGCAGAATTAGTTCACTTGGAGATTGTTTTTGACACATTGCAGTCTAACAATTCTGGATTATAACTCTTATCCTTTTCACAGTGGCCAGGAAGACGAAATGATGAAGAAGCTTGTTAACTGTGGACCTTTGGCAGTGGTAGTAGATGCAGTTAGCTGGCAGGATTATCTGGGTGGGATCATACAGTATCACTGCTCCAGTGGAAAAGCAAATCATGCTGTTCTCATCACTGGTTTTGATAGAACAGGTAAAGTTTCATTAATTATGGCTTCAAAACCTATGGCTTTTATATGGACTCTGCTTCACTGAGTAATTTTATCCTTTATAAAAAAGAAGTGGTTAGAAACGAATCTGTTTAAGATATCTATCTTAAAACAAAGAATACTTAACTGTTCAGCTCATCTAGGCTCTGTATTTTTATTTATTGCATCCATGCCAACATATCCCCAGTGCACCCTGGCAGCAGCCCATTAAAGACATGGCAATAAGAATACAGGTGACCATAAATTCTGTCAATCCAAGTATAGTGTTTCTATATTACTTCTTCAAGAATGAGGATATGCTGTAGCAGCAGCCATATAGCATCTGCTTGTTAACTGTCCTTTAATAGTAGATTCCACTACCATTACATCAAATCAGTATAAAATATGAAACATTAAAATGACTAATAATTAGACTATTCGTTCATTAAGAGTTTTATTAGGATTTCAAAATTTTCTATTTTCATATTTATTATATAAGTCTCTCATTTTACAGGCAGCATCCCTTACTGGATTGTACGCAACTCGTGGGGACGCACATGGGGAAAAGATGGTTATGCCCATGTTAAAATAGGAAGTAATGTCTGTGGTAAGTCAAACAAACAAACAGTTGGTTTGAAAGTAAAGGAACATTCTGGGATATAATTTTTCATGTATGTGAAAGGATCTGTAAAACACTTCAGCTATAGGTTAGGTTTGTAAAAACACAAACTCACTTTATTTATAAAATGAGGACAAGAAGAATGCTCGTGAAAAAACATGTAAATAAAACAAAATCTTTGCTAGTGGACCTAATTCATATATTTGATTGATGAGCTAATATTTATAAAGCTTTAATGCATAACAAGTTAAAGTACACATCAGTTTAGTTAAGTTACATGGGCACAGGGTACCTTTTGTTATGTAAGGATTCGATCTTGCAAGCAAATCTGTAAACATGGACTCTGGTAGCTGTGTTCAGTCCAGTGATTCTGCAAAGGATGCAGGGCTCTTGCCCGTAGGTTCACCTTTAGTTATAGTCCCTACATTATTCTTCACCAAGTTTACTGACAAAGACCACGTGTCAGTTGTATTTTGATCTTGTTATGAATTCTGATTCTGTGAAGTCTCCTCAGCACCTCACAAGATCAGACCCTTCCGAATGAGGACCACACATCTAATTACAATGATTGGACTAGAAGTTAATGCCATCTACTTTTTGTACAGGCATCCTTAACCGTGATTAATACTGGGTTGGGTTTGTTAGTTTATCTTAGGTTAGGTTGTCCGTATCTTGGACTTACCTACCATAAAAACCATATATGTCACACATACAGTGCGTGACTGGTCAATACCTTTGGTAATTAGTTACATTAGGGCAAAGTGGGTATAAAATCGTACAAGATCAAACTGGATAACATTTTGCACCCACTTTGCACTGATGTGACTACACAAAGATCGGGTCCTTATACAGCTATTTAAATTTGAGAATATTCATTTTCTATTGTATGCACTAATTACTTGGTAACATTTTATTTGAGTCCTGGTAACTAAAGCAGGCCAATTGTAGAGAAAGGACCAAGAGAAAAATGAGTAAAATTAAAGCCAATTCAATAATTCTCACATTAACCCAGTTGTCTCTTCACCTTTCTCAGCAAGGAAACAAAACCAAACTGTCTGTGCCCTAAATTCAACATAGAGGAGCAGTAGAGATTCTATGAATCTATTAATCTTAGTTTTTCTCTATTCATAATTTCTCTTTTTTTAAAATAAACATATGAATTCCTGATTTAGAACGAGATTGTGACAGGCTCTTACATGGATACAGAACCCTTCTCGTCTATCTCCCACCCACCTCATTTTGAACAAGAGCCAGTCACAATTGCACTCAGGGCCTGTTCTTTGGGGTACCCTTGAGGGATGTACTGCTACTCAGAGAGGGTTGAAATGAGTATGGACAGATGTGTGGACTTCGTGCACTCTGGGCATCCTGAGGAAGAATTATTGAATCATTCTCTCTTTTGGTGGTGAAAATGTGGCATGCCCATCACTCAGGCTGTGTCTACACTGGCGCGATCTCCTGCAAAAGCAGCCGCTCGTGCGCAAAAACTTGCTGCCTGTTTACACTGGCCGCGTGTTCTTGCGCAATTAAACTGACGTTCTAATGTATAAAATCAGGGCTTCTTGCGCAAGAACTATGACGCTCCCGCTCAGGAATAAGCCCTCTTGTGCAAGAGCTCTTTCAGAAGAGGCCAGTGTAGACAGGCAACATGAATTTCTTGTGCAAGAAATCCCTATGGTTAAAATGACCATCAAAGCTTTCTTGCACAAGAGAGCATCTACACTGGCATGGATGCTCTTGCACAAAAGCACATCTCTTGCGCAAAAGCACATGCCAGTGTAGACGCTCTCTTCTGGAAGAGTTTTTGCAGAAGAACTCTTCCGCAAAAGAGTTTTTGCGTAAGAACGCGCCAGTGTAGACATAACCTTACTGTTTAACTCACACTCTCTGTCCACTACCTTTATTCTAGAAGACATTTAGAAGAGGTAATAAGAGTAGGAAAGGAGGAGCAATTGTGGTAGGGCTCCCCAAATTTCTGTAACTAGGATGAAATAGGGGTAAAATGGGAGAATGAGGCCCCAGCAAACATATCATACCAGGGCCACAAATTTGTCCAGAGGGGCCTTGTGCAATCTGTGGAGAACCTAGAACATGATAGCATATTTGGATGGCAAATTTTACTGCAGTTTTTGCAGTCCTTAAGGAGAAAGGGAAAGGATGTTGAGTCCTAGATTAGGAGAACTACTCCAGTTCTGCTAACACATTGTAAGTTCAAGAAAAAAAAACTGATCATCTCTAATGTGAAAATAAAGGAGAATCCTTTTATTTTGGGGGAGGATGAGAATTGTAGCTGTTTTCATACAATACAAAGGAATAAAAATTTTAAAAAAAGTTTTGTTTCCTTTTTCTTTGCCTTTCACCTATCCTGGTCGATGAAGTAGAACTTTTGGGGATTATGTTTTAGTTGGTTATTTGGGACCTAAGTTTAATTTGAAGTAAATGTGTTCTTTATACTTATTCAGCATCTAGTTTGTGTTTTATTTCTTCTAGGTATAGCAGATACAGTTTCATCTGTATTTGTTTGACTGACTGGCCTAACAAAAAACCACCCTGCTGGCAGTTATTTGTCAGATACTGAGATTCCATAAGTTTACGCTTATTCAATATGAAGATATTTTACTTCAAAAATTTTTAAAAACTATTTTATTATGAGGAGTTGGTCTCCTGGATGTTAGAGACACAGCATAGTCAGAATTCAGCAAGCTGCTTCAGCTTCCAGAATCTGAGCTGCCAAATCTGATTGGGGCTACACAGACAACTCCACCGAATACCACACAAAGAAAGATGACTTAAGGATCCCATTGTGGTGGTCAGTTTGGAAGTTTGAACTGTATGGAACACCAATTGAAATATTTAATCTTTAACCCTAGATGGAAGATGTGGAGCACAGTCAGTTTCTTGGTCCCAAATAATGCCCACTGACAAGTCACTAACAAGGCCTAGAAAGTCACTAACACCACTATTGGTTCAGAATGAAATGATACAAGAAAATAAATGGCAGGAGATAATGTTTGCTGAAGGTTTTCAGTCTAGAAATCTAGCTGTATGATTGGACAGTCTGAAAGCCCTTTAATATGAGGAGAAACATGATGTATCTTTCCATTTCCTCCTGTGTTTTATTTTAAAAAACCATGTGTGAAATCACAGTTGTTTTTTTTATCTCTTTGGTACCTTCTGGTGCCTGAATTGGCTTTTCTTATAGTTTTGTTTTGATTGTAGATGCTGTTTGCACTAACATGGACTTCCTCTCTTTCTTCTGCTCTCTTTTCTTCTCTTCAGTTTCCTCCTGGGCCACTCTACAATATATACTTAAGCAAGCAGGTTTAACTATAGTATAATCTCTTCTAACATTTCGCTTGTACTGTAAAGGCCAAAAGAAGTATGGGGAAGGAAAGAGAACACACCAGATAGTGATGGAACCATCAAAATGTATATTTGCCTTCTTGCATAACCATGTACTTTCATCTTTTCACACCCTCTCCCTTCCAGTGTTTTTGACCCTCACCTCTCATGTCTTCTTACATTTAGTTTTTATGCTTATCTTCCAATGTACTTGATTACCTATCAGTGCAAAGAGCACCTCAGCAGCTTTAGGATACTGCAATACTTCAACCTGAGATATGAAAGCATATCTGCTGTACCATATCTTTGCATTTAAGGTTGCAAATGGGCATTTCATTATTTTAAAAGTGTTAAAGTTAAAGCTGCTTCAGTCTCCTTTCTCTACCTCCATTAACAACACTTCTGCAAAAGGGAAATTCACTCTATGATTGTCATAGCTAAAAGATACCTTTAACTCACTAAATGTGGGTTCTACATATTAATTTCTGTCTTATAACAGTCCATCATCGATTGTTGCTAGTTACTGGCAGAGGAATGAAGAAGGGATATTAAGATACCTCATTTTCTCTCTGCATTTCCCCAATCAGCACCTTTAACTGGTGTATCATGGAGATCATCCCTCTAGCCACAGATTGCTGGATTAGTTTCTCTACAAGACCCATTCATCTCTGCTCTTTTCCATGGGTTGGTCAGATAGAATCTTTGAAAAGAGATGATAAAGTGTTTGAACTTTTTGATCTGCAGAACATAAGAGTAGATAGCAATGCCATTTTTAAATTTTAAAGCCTTTCAGTATCATTTATTTATTTAGAAACTTTTGTGAATTTCTGTGATAATCAGTTTTGTTCTATGTAGAAATAACTTTGAATCAATGTTGACATTTTTATAAAAACACACATGTAACTTTTATCTGAATCGTGAAGACATTTTTACAAAAATACTTTGCACTGTTACATTTGAACAGGTTCTCTTATTACAGTGTGGAATATGTGTTTTAATAATATTCTTTCTAAATAAAGAATGTGAAAATTCACTTGTATCCTAGTCTTATATTCAAATTGTGATATAGTATTATGAAGTTCTAGTAATGGCTGCTGTTTCTGTTGCTTACTGTTTCTCTCTCACCATCTTGTCATGTGTCTCTCAGGCTGTGTCTACATTGGCAAGATTTTGTCTACACTGGCTGCGAGTTCTTACACAAGAACACTGACGTTCTAATGTAAGAAATCAGTGCTTCTTGCGCAAGAACTATGACGCTTCCACTCAGGAATAAGCCCTCTTGCGCAAGTGTTCTTGCACAAGAGGCCAGTGTAGACAGGCAACATGAATTTCTTGCGCAAGAAAGTCCTATGGTTAAAATGGCCATCGGAGCTTTCTTGTGCAAGAGAGTGTCTACACTGGCACGGATGCTTTTGCGCAAAAGCACATGCCAGTGTAGACGCTCTCTTGTGCAAATACTCTAACGCAAAAACTCTTGCATTAAAGAGTATTTGTGCAAAATCTTGCCAATGTATATGTAGCCTCAATGTTTGCTTTGGTTGGTCCTATGCTCCATGTTTGTTAAATCAGATGACAGAATTACAGAGAAGATTAAGGGTAATATGATTACCCAGGGCTACTGGGAAGAGGTTTGCTGCCAGTAAGTGTGAGGGATGGCCCCGCCTCTTCCCTGAGTGACATGGCTGGGATCAGGGAGAATGTAGCCACAATGCTTTGCTTTCCCCCCCACAGCTGCTGGTGAGAGTAGGGGCCCTGACCCCTACTGCCAGTGCCACCCCCCCCCCCCACACACACACACTAGTCCTCCAGACTGCCCAAAGGTGCCCCATGACTCTCCTGCCCCTATATTTGGGGATGGTATATCCCTCAGCCCTCCTCATGCATCACCCCTCTTAATCTTTTATAAGTATCTTCTTCTCTAGATATAAGAGGAACACATTTTTAATAATGGGATCTTCTGCCTAACAGAGAAAGGTAACACGTGATCCAATGGCCAGAAGCAGAAGCTATGCAAATTCTGACAGAAAATAAGTCCTATGTTTTTAATAATGAGCAATTACTCATTAGAACAGCGCATAAAGGGTCATGATGGATTATCTTGCTGACAATTTTAAAATCAAGATTGGATGCTTTTCTAAAAGGTATGTTCTGGGATTATTCTAGGGAAACTCTGTGACCTGTGCTCTTTAGGATATAAGATTAGATGTAGGGTTGCCAGATGGTTTCAGCAAAAATACCGGACACACTTGACATTACATCACAATCTACATTACATCTTATTTAGAAAATACCGGACATTTATATTTTCTTATTTGTATTTTCTCAATTTGTTTCCCAAACAGAAAGCTCAAATACTGGACTGTCCGGTTCAAAACTGGACACCTTGCAACCCTATAGATGATCACAATGGTTGATTGTAGCCTTGGAATCTATTAATCATATCTTGAAGTATCAAAATATAGGACGGGAAGTCCTGAGTGCAAAACTACTGTTACCTTAAATTGACTTGATGGTAACTTGTTCTGTTACACTATTGCTCCTAACTCAATTTTGCTATCTAGGGATATGTCTACACTACCCCCCTAGTTCGAACTGGGGGGGGTAATGTAGTCATATGGAGTTGCAAATGAAGCCCGGGATTTGAATTTCCCGGGCTTCATTTGCATAAAGCGGCCGGCGCCATTTTTAAATGCCGGGTAGGTCGGACCCCGTGCCGCGCGGCTACACGCGGCACGGACTAGCTAGTTCGGATTAGAAAGCCTAATCCGAACTAGCTAGTCCGTGCCTCGTGTAGTCGCGCGGCACGGGGTCCGACCTAGCCGGCATTTAAAAATGGCGCAGGCCGGCTTTATGCAAATGAAGCCCGGGAAATTCAAATCCCGGGCTTTATTTGCAACTCCGTATGACTACATTACCACCCCTAGTTCGAACTAGGGGGGTAGTGTAGACATACCCTAGGATAGCAACTTCACTTTTGTAAACCAATGAGGTAAGACAACTCAGTGGAGCTAACAAAAAGGGCTGTAAGGACAGGCTGATACTATAGCACCCAGTTTCTGAAAGGCATGCTTTAGAAACTAAAAACAATGGCGCCAGAGTGCAGTGCTTCCCTTTGGAACACTCTTGTATTGTTTCATAGAATTATACAACCAGAGATTAGAAGGATCACAAGGGTCATTTTGTCTAGTCTCATGCTAAGATGCTGGATTTGGTGTGCTTTCTAATGAAGCCCCTTTGCTGTAAGAGAAGTTTTCCTTAGATATGAAAAAGCCTGATGAGAACTATTAAGCAGCAGCATTTATTACTTATTGTAAGCAAAACAGCATGATTACAAGTTTCAACTGAGGTTTGATAAGAGCAATAATCATTTTTTATGTTTGGTTTTACTGTGTTATGTCTAAAAGTTGTTGCCATCTGATTGCTCTTGATAGTCTCTGATTCTCAGTGAACAAGCATAAAGAGTATTAATTTATGCCTCAGTCTCAACAGAGTCTAGTATTCAAACACAAGGATTTAGTGGACAGGAATACTTACTGTCTCCATATCCTATAAGATAATATTATAGTTGTTATAACATTATAAATGTGTTATAGTTCTGATTTGAAACAAATTGGCAGAATGGTATGATAGAATTTTGCATTACTGCTACCTTTGCTATACCAGTACTTTGAATAAATAAAAAGACTTATCTTTCTAATGCCTTCATTCTGGAATTTAGTACAACTGCCTCTCTTTTAAAAGAGAATTATCAATAAGAAATTAAAAGCTTTAAGTTTAACAGCCATTTATTTGAAGAGAAAAAATTAAGTATGAGACAAAAATAAAGCATATATAACAAGTATTTAACAAGAATATCAGGTATTAATTATGCTATCTTTTACAGGTATGCATTATTGCATATTTTATTATGGCACATAAGAATCAAGATATTGCCCTTTTCATATAAATTATTTAGGAACACTGTCAGGCCCACTTTGGCTCCATGTTTAGACTTTCTAAAATTTAGCAGTATGAAAATCTCAATGCAATAAAAATTCCCTTTTTTTTTATTCCAACAGGGACATGTTTTTAAAGTAAACAAATATAAAGCATTTTCTAGTGTATGAAAATTGATGAAAAATGAACTAAACAAAAGTAAAATGAATTAGTTCACACTCATTGTCCAAGATGCCAGAAATGCAAAAATAAGCACAAATATAGAAAAGTAAATTGGATTATTAAAATGAAAAGACATTTTAGAAGTCCTGTGTGATTTTTAATAACAAAACTATCTCTTTAAAGATACTGAGGAAAATGCATTAGCATTAACAACAGCATTTCAACTTATCCAGAGTCATATCTCTGAATGCTGTTTCCTTCAGCAAACTGTGCCTTCTTATTTCTGTAATGTTTTAAAAATAGCTCAATATGAAAATTTAGTAGTTAGTATCATTTATAAATCATACTATTTATCATGTGTCCAAATTTTCATCATAAACTTTAAATCCTATAGCCTGGTGTACATAAATATATATACATGCTTTGTAACATTTAATAAATTTAAGGGACCTCACAAAAGGTCAGAACCAGTTTACATGACAATTCAAAGTTCTTTAACATGGATCACCATAGGAAGGTTCTTTAATCTGAATCATCACTGCTAAAATAGGAGCTGTCACAATATTCTGCTGTGTAAAGAAATTTATGAATAGTTGGGTTCATCTTTGGTATCCAGTGTCTTGCCACCAAAAATGTTGAAAGGTTGAACAAATCTACAAACACCTTGTACCTGTCACTGAAAAAATAAAATCAGATGCATTAACTTTAATATGGTAATTTAGGCTTTGTAAAGGCCAATTATAGCCTCTCTAATCTTGGTTCAGCTCTATCAAATTACATTACAAAGGATCCTGGGAACTCCCACGGTGTTTGAACGATATAGTACACAAGCTAACCCTCCATTATCTTCTAATGGAAAACATCTATAAGTAATGATTTCATGGTCTTTCCACCAAGTGTGGTGGCAGTTCAGACTACAGCTGAATGACACAAAGATTATTTGAATTCATGTGGTTTCAATCTCTTGGATCTTTCATTCTTGAAAGAGCCACAAAGGGAAACTCATCAAAATTGCCTTCATGTCAAAGCCATGTTTTTTCCTGGCTTCCACTCACAATCATTGCTGATTTAGGCTTGAAATTTAGGTTCACTTAAAAGCCTAAGTACCTTTTGTAACCCTACCCTAAATTATGTTTGTACAAAACAGTAAATCTGTTGCATTTCTACCCACTTTGTAATTTGATTCAAACAATCAATCAACTCTTATCTCAAACATTGTTTCAGGGCTTCAGAGGGGTAGACAAGTTAGTCTGTAACTGGGAAAACTTAAAAAACAACAAATAGTCTAGCAGCACCTTAAAGACTGACAAAATATGTAGATTGTATCATGAGCTTTCATGGGTACTACCCACTTCTTCACATGACCCGTCATCTGAAGTGCAGGAGAACTGGTCAGTGAGATAGAGAGATAAGATCCCCGATTATATGTGTCTTGCACAGCAGGGAAGACTAACAATTCTGAAAGATGACAACTGTAACTGATTAGTTAGACTCCTCCCACTTTCCATTAGTGTAATAAATCTTCACAACTGCATTGACTTTTATGGAACTTCACCTCTTGTCACATGGAAAAGCTTGTCTTTAGTTGACTGACAAAACAGAAAGACGTACTGAAAATCTATAAACACTAATAGCTTTTACCAATATACATTCACGTTTTTTCAGTCCCTAAACTCAAAGAATAGTTTAACTCTTAAGATAAAAGGTCACCCTCTTTCTGCTGTATAAACACAGCTTTTTATATAAAGATGTCAATGTTCAAAGTCTCTGTAGACATTGGTTCTGTAATACTTATTGTTTATTTTCACTATATTTGGACTGATGCTCTTTTTTTTTCTGGATTCTTTCACTAATACTAAAGTGCTTTTTACCTGGCTACGACTAAATAAAAAGTACTGATCATGTTAGTGTAATGTACTGTAAACAGGTTATTGAGTGGAAAAGACTACTACTATGAAGTTTAAATAATTTTTCTTCATTCTCACCTCACTGTGGCGCGCAAATACTGATAGCCTGATGATCCTCCAGTGCCCACCTTGCTGCCAATCATTCTGTGTGCCATGCAGACATGATTATCTAAGTAACAGGAATCAACAAAATATGGCCTTTAGAATTTACTTTTTAAGTTGCTGCTTTGGGATAAAAAAGGGTTTAGTTATAATGGTGTTGACTATTAACGTCCCTATTAAAGCTGGCCAGATTGTAAGTTATATTGTATCACAGTTTCCTGTGAAGTCCTCAGGTTTGGGGCAATGCTTATGACTATTTTCCTGGAACATCACAAATAAAGGTCATAGATGACCCACTAGGCCATCAGAGAGACTCGGTCAGCATGTTGCATATTGACTAAGTAGTACTGCTGACTGTAATCCCATATATGATAACATATTTCACCCTGTTACGTACACAAGGCATAAAAGAGCTCAAAGAATGTTTGGATAGAGAGGAATGATGAGGTGTGGGAAGAAACTGTAGTTCCCTTAGGGTATGTCTATACAGCAGGGCCTAACTCGAAATAAGCTATTCCAATTGAGCTACGTCAATTGCGTAGCTTATTTCAAAATTTGGGAGCTTCTATACAGCACTTATTTTGAAATAGAGCACTTTTTCTCTGACTCCCCTTACTCCTCGTACAATGAGGGTTACATGAGTCCGAGTAAGAAGTCCTCTAGCTTGACAGTATTTTGACATTATTTTGAAATAACTGCCTGCTGTATATACACAGACTAAGTTATTTTGAAATAATGCTAGTTATTTTGAAAAAAATGTTGCTGTGTAGATGTGTAACCCCTGCAGTGGCACCGAGACCACAGCAACAGATAAGACTAAGAGACTTCTATAGCATGGGCTTTTAGCTCAAAGGGTGGAGGCTCCTATACTAAGCTCCAGAGGTCCTAGGTTCAAATCTGCTTGGTGGCAGTTACAGATGTACCCATAGATAATAAGATGTTGCCCCAATTTTAGGCATATCATGGAAGTGATCTATTTAGTCTTAAAGGAAGGCAAAGGCTGTTCCATGTACATGCATCAACAGGTAAGGACTTGGGTGGTGCACCCATCAGGCAAAGGAAGGCACTGCTTTCCCACACAGGGGCCACAGGTGTGCTGCTGAATGCTGGAGTGTGGCAGCCCCGCCGCTCTCCTCCCTGCCATGTGTTGCTACAGGATGTTGTTAGCATGGTTCAGGCAGGTTCCCAAGTGGCTGGGAAGGCTGTGTGGCAGGGAGCCTCCTCAGCTCCCTACCTGGAACCTGCATGGAACATATATAAGGCTCCAATTACAGTCACGTTGGCTTTCCCTGCTGTGGCAGCCTGCAGTTTTCCCCAGCACACCTTCTCTGAGATGAGTACCAGCCTTGGTCTCCAGTGACCATCCCCACCTACCTTGCTGTGTTGCTTGCTTGTCCATTTGTTCCCCTCCTCCCTGTTTGGCCCTCAGCCCATGTAGTCCTCCTCCCTGCTCCTTGGCCCAGGGTGTGCAAAGTGGGCTTCTTAGCTGCCTTTCCCCCATTCCATCCTTCTTTACCCTATCCTGTTTGGTTGGTCCCAGTCAGTGAGTTCCCTATCCTGTCTCTCCTCAGACTCCCCATTTGCCCTGTGTGAGGTTTCCTCCTTTCCCCGCCTCCTTGCCCCAGCTGTTGCTTGCTGCTCCGAGTGTTCCCCTTCCCTTCTCCCTGATCAGCCTCCTCACCACCACTGCCCGCCATGCTTGCTGTTGTGTGGAGAAGGGTGATGGGTTTGGTTCCCCCAGCGTAAATTGTTGGTGAGCTTTCCTGGGTCCTCTTCCCCTCCCCTGACATACTGTCTCTGTAGTCCCCCTGTCCCTTTGCTGGTATGTGGGTGATGGAGGGAGTTTGCCTAGCCCAACCAGCTCTGCAGAGATAGCTTCCCAGTACCTTCCCCTTCTTGCCCTCTCCCCACACGATTGCTACAGTCCCCTCCTTGCTTAGGGCTCAGCCTCCCTTCCCTTGCTAGTATCTAGTGGGTTTCCTCTTCCCTTCTCATGACACCCATTTGGTCCTCAGTTCCTGCTCCTCTGCTTATTTGGCCCCCTGTTACTCAGTTACTATAGTCCCTCTCTCTTCGTTCACTCAGCCCCCTTCCTTACATGGGTTTTCTTCTCACCCACACTTGTACCTCCATCCACCCCTCTCTTATCCCCTCTCCTCTGTGTGCTTCTCCTCCTCATCTCCACTAGTCACTGCTCTCCACTTCCAGCTTCCCCACCTTCGCTTGCCCACCTTATGAGTTTCTCCAGTGAAACTCAGATACACATTTCACACTGGTCCCTGGATGCCATGTGATCCAGCACCCCTTAGCTAGTTGTTCAACTTGAGAACATGGATATTCAAAAATACTTTGGAGTAGATTCTAAAAAGCCCATTTCTGAAAAAAATTGCATGTAGAAACCACACATGCACTGAGAATAAATATAAAGAATACATAGATATTTTGGGGGGAGAGGGGAGCAGGGAAGAAAGGAGGGAGATAACAGAGTGGGGTATGGGAGGAGCACATGGTGGGGTCCTTGGCAGAGCAGGAGGGGAGTATGGGCCTGGCCACAGGAAAAAGAAGCAGGCTAGGGAGCCACAGCCTCCCCAAGCAGAACAACCACTCACCAGCCCTCCAGATCAAAACAAAAGCAGTGGTCTTAGAATAAAAAGGGGAGCAGGTCTTTAGAATTCTGGTTTGATACATCTTGATTACAACTATAGTGACAAAGGGAAGAATAATCCTGCACCTAGAAGATACAGTATCATGATACAGAAGAAACTTACATCTCCATTTGGTCATGAGTGCATCGATATCCATGAGAGAAGTAAGAAGCTGGAAGGGAACCTGAAAGCGAGGCTCCTCTCTTGAAAAATTAAAGACAAGACATAGAGAAAGTTTGTATTATCTTACTAATATTTCCTAATATGCCATGTTTAACAAAGCACCACTTCAAGTAGGCATAGCACTGACATTGGTAATTTTTTTACCTCTAAATTTCTTCTACCAATAAAAAAAAACAAACCCAGTATTCTACTAGGTGCTTTCATCCTCCTAAAATGTGAGTTGCCTTTTGTCCCACATTATAACAATTTGTCCTTAGGAGAAATTAAGAAACCTGCTAAAATATAATATATGCTCTAGAATAGTTTTTCAACAATCAGTTGCAATAATAAATAGACCACAATTACCCTTGACTTCTTTCTTCAGTTACCCCCCCCCTAAATATTACAGCAATATCTCATTACAGTACCTGTAGAAGTAGATCATTAAAGCTCCTTGCAATGCTTTATAAGAGAGTCTTCTTTCTCCTGCAAAATTAAAATGTTTAAAAAATTGTTTCTGTGTTAATTTTCCTGCAAATGTCTGGAGTCCATTTTAGTACATAGTAAGGATACAAAAATATATGGTAGGAGAAAAGTATATATTATTGTGTTTAGCAATCAGAGTTGCTTCTAAAGTAACTGTAGAATGAATTCCACCATTACTTGGAAAATTGACAAATCATCATAAAATTAACTTAAAAAAAAAAGCAAATCACAAACTTGAAATCATAACTTTCAAAGACAACTTTCTCCCTTGCATTTTTAAAACTTCTTTTTCAGAAAGGGTCCAGTTATTGTTATGAAACTATATTTTTCCAGGTGTAAACATAACTTACCTTTACTCAGAAGATGTTCATGGCGCTTTTCATCAAATAATGAAATAAAAACCTCTTTTTGTTTTTTAAGTTCAGCCAGTAGGTCCTCTTTTTCCTCTGATGCTTGCTTGGTCTTTAAAACATAAAATGAAATAATTATTTTTAGAAGAGGCCTACACTTTTTTAAATGATTTATTATACAAGTACAATATTTGGCATCATAATTCTATGAATTTACACCTGTAAATATATTTCCAAACAAGTAGGATGTGCCTTGCTTACGCAAATGCACAATGATTATAACCAGTGCATGCATAAATATACTTAATTCACCACATCAGTTAGCCAGATTTCATATCCAGATGAGATCAATTCATTCACAAGATTGAACACAATTGCATAATTCATACTTTTTTAAAAAAAATCTGTCCTCAAGGATTTACAGGTCTGATTTTATCGGTTCTTTATTTGCAGCAAGGAAGGCAGGCAGACAGGAAGAAAGAAATCCAGCATTTAGAAAAATATTGACCTTAGAACTTGTCAAAAAATCCCACAATTGAATATAGAATTTTTTTAATTAAAAATGTAATTTGACCTAAAGAAGATCATTTCCAAAAATGAATCCTCAAAATACAGCAAGAGAACCTTTTCTGAGACATATAATCACTCACATCTAGATATTTGTGGTCTGTTGGGCAACTAAATGATTAGTTTTTAAAAGCAAAACATTTTAAAAGCAAAACAGCTAATATACATATGTAGTTCAGTAAGTTAAATATCAGTATATGAATGGACATCCCTTCTTGCTGGACCCATGCGTACCATTTAGTAAATCTATGTGAAACACTACATTACCACTTCACAGTTGTGCATTGCAAACATTTTCTTCTATGAACAAGCCCATGGGAATTCATATGGAAGAGTTGCACGTTGATCTTCAGAATCAAGTGCATGGGTGAAATTCTGGCCCTGGTGAAGTCAATGGCAAAACTCTCATTGACTTCACTGGAGCCAGGATTTCAACCCTATCTTTTGCAATCCAAGTCTGAGTTGATTTAAGACTGAAGGAACTAAGAGAAAGGATCAGTGATTAGATTAAAATGGAAATGAAAATGACAGGATCTTATTTTATCACATATCTCATGCTTATTGATAGACTGAGGAAATGTAATGTACCTGAACCATTGCCACTTCCTCTTCTAGACCTTTTAACACATTCACTTCAAATTTTCCCCAGAAATTAAACCCTTCCGGTTCTAATCCTGGTGTTCTTTCCAGCCATGCCTTAAAAATAAAATATCATAAAGTGAGTAGGTGATACGAGTAATGTGTTCCTCTTAAATGCTCCTAGCGCTGGGAGACAGAAACTCCTTTTTTCTAATCTCATCTAACATGGACTTCCTCTGTAGACCTGGACAAATCGCTTTAGCCCAGAAATCATTTAGGCACCTAACTTTTATTGATTTCAATAAACTGCCTACCTCTCTCAATTTCTCCTTCCATAAATAGGGTAAGAATACTAATTTAAAATGGGGTTTGGCACATCAGTGAAAATGTTACTGCTCTAATGGGAGAGCTTCTCTCATAGGCTTAATTAATCCACCTCCATGAGATAAGGTAGCTATGTGGAGAAGAGAAGCTTTCCTATTGCCATAGCATTATTGCCAAGCTCTCCTATTGCCACAGCACTGCATACTAGGGATGTAATAGTATAGTCGATTAACCGATAAGCAAAAGCCTGTATGTTAATGCTGTAGATTACACTCATCCCTCCCCTTCCCGTCAGTAATTTTTTTTAACAGGCTGGCCAGCAGCCCAGCTCAGTCTCAGCTTGCACCAGGTCTGGGACCTACCTCTGCTGCGGCTCTGCTTTTAAAGTGTATTAGGAGCCAGGCAGGCTGCCCAGCTCAGTTCTGGCTCACGCCAGGTCCAGGAGCTCAGATCCCTCCTCCCCCTGGACGTGGGCTGCTGCTGCTGTATCAGAGGCACCAGCATGGGGTGGCAGGCAGCCAGTCCGTGAGGAGAGCTGGTTTTTAAACTGACTCCCCTTGTGGAACAGGTCCCACCTGGCACTCTACGCTGCTGCCTCTGATATAGAGGCATTAGCACAGAGTAGCAGAGGGTTCCCCAGGAGTGGGGCCAGAGCTCAGTGGCTGCCAGTCCCATGTCCAGGGACTGTAGAACAGTTGACTAACCGATGAGAATTCATGAGATGAATCAACTATTCAATTAACTGATATTTAACATCCCTACTGCATACACTGGGGGTAAGGTGTGTGTGCACGTGTATGTGCCCGTGCTCATGTGTGCCTATCCTTACCTCCACTAATTGCAGAAGTGTTGGTTCTTGCTCTGATTTAAATAGTATTTCATTCTCATGTCCCTTGAAGCTATCACGGTAATGCCTTCTGCTATAAGGGATTCTCAGACTCTGTGGGACACCAATCTTATTCTCTATTAGTCGAAACTGAAGGCTCTGAAAACCAGATGCTTTGCTCAAGTAATCTCTTTGGGTACATGAAAAGATACAGTAATGACATATTATTTAAAAAATAAGGGTATTTTGTGGTTTTGCTATCCATAACTTAAAAACTACATGGAGATTTTTAACAATTACAGCATATCAAAAATTGATACATCATAACATTTATGTGTCCTTTGTTGCAACTCTGGTATTACAATGAAAATCTGATTTCTTTATTTTTAAGTAAATAACAACAATTATATATTGAAATTAACATTTTTAACAATATCTGTTTCAGGAGGAGATTTATTTAGAATATCAATTTAATTCTAAACTTGCATAGCCAAACAGGTATTAGGAAAGATTTCTTGAGTCGCTAAAATTAAAATAAACTATAAAATGTTTATTGGAGTTTAAACTTTCTATAGATCAGAACAAGTTTTTGTTTGTTAGTTCTGCACAAAAGGTTAAGGTGGTGTTTTATGTTATGTGGAACTGATAAAAAAATTAAACCATGTTGAGAAGAACTAGTTAATAAGGATAACCTTGATTCTCATTACCTGGCAATACTAGTGATTTAGAAATAAAGCATAAGGTGGTTGTGACAATTGAACAGAAAATCATTGACTTTGTAGCATTGCCTATTATACAATAATAAATGTCTGAAAAATACAATTGAAGATCTCTCTCAATAGATGATTGATCCACCTCTCCCCACCTCCCTTCTTTTGTAAGTTTAAAAATGGTGGTGGGAGGATTATGGCAACCTTTAAGGACAATGAGTTATGTTTTGTGCAGTATTATGAAGAGATAATAAGATAAAAATAGAATGCCAAAAGGTTTCCAAAAAGATACAACAGGGGATGGAAGCTATATGACATCACCAGGAGAACCACATGGAAACCACAGGAAAGGTAAGAATGGAGGTGCATGGAGCCACAATGGAACTTGGGAGTACATAGAAAGAATTAGAAGTTCGTTCCTGAAAGCAAATCAGACAGAGGGATCCCAGAAGCTGGGCCAGCAGTCAGAAAGAGGTATATGGGCTTCCAGGCAACACTTTGTGGGAAAAGCTGCTTCTATCAGTAGATGGAGAGGAGAAATTCTTGGCAAGAAAGTGGGAAGTGCAGAAAGATGGAGGGTTGGTAGCAAAAAACTGGCAGTAAGATGCTGCTTCCCACAGGTTTTTGAAATATCATTTGGTTTCAGTGATCCAGTAATACTGTACTGCAAATTCTATGAAGTTTGGATGTGTGACGCCCCAGAACCAATGGGTTAAAACATCTAGCTCATGCTCTAGATGTGGAGTGTGGGTTTCTCTCACCCACACAAATTTATGATTGACATAAAATGCTTCAGATAACATGTGGCTGTGAGAAATGGAAGGAAATTACTAAGTCTTAGCTTGGCACTATCAAATGACAGGATATTTTGGTTATTTGCATACTGTAATTTTAGTTATAGAATGGTGCTCTTGGCTAGCAAAGTCACATACAAATAATTAACACATCTGCTTAAAAACCTCAGAATACCTTGGACTTGCAATCAAGTCAGAGACATTTATTGACCTTTATCTTTTACTGTTACAACTGTTTCTCTACCAAATACACACTCATCTTGCTGACCTGATTGATTTAATTCTTCAATGGAGTGGTAAAAGCTCATGCTTTCAATTCTGAAAGTCCTGGATTCAAACCGAACTGTTAGCTCTACATAAGCACGGATGATAATTACTAAATAATAATAAATATTTACCTGAAATCAAAGAAGTCCAAAGCAGTCATAGTTTCTAGAACTGAAAATTGCTCCACAAGTAATTTAAGGATCATTGAAATTCTGTGGATTCGAGCAACAACCTTCAGCATGTTTCTCTCATCTCTCACCTTAATAGGAAATAAATACTTGAGCAGCCTGAGAATGATGGGCCGATAAGCTATTTATACCTGGTGTTCTACCCAAACTATCTATTTTGGGGTTTCATTCACTTATCACTGTAGTATCACAATGTATTCCAGGTAAAAATCAATAGCAAAATCTTGTATTGAATACAGACTCTTTCATGAAACTAAAATCACACGTTTTAGTCTTTATATATGCTTAAAGGATAAAATGTGAGGGTTTTGGCTCTGGCTGCTTATTCATTTTAACACAATCCATTATAAACGAGTTATTTTTCACATGTTTTTAACTCAAAAAGTTGTTAAAAGTCTCGGTCAAAGTCGTCCACAGTGTAATTCTATTGGAGTCAATGGAGAAGCAGGACAGGGAAGCAGGAGATGTAATGTGTCTAAAAAAGAGATATGATTGCAGAGCAGTTCCCAAACCAACTCTGCATCAACACATCCATTCCCTTCAATGGGGTCAGAGAATTCCACTCAAGATTGTTAAGGTAGTCAATGAGCACAACCCAAAAATATCAAAGGAGGGATGAAAATGCTACATGTTAATCTTTTCATAAGCACTGGTTTCTGAATTTCAGTTTTTAACAAAAATTACTTTCATGAATAAATATATCCCATTTTAGAGATGGTTAATTTTTTCTGCATTTCAGATTTCAACAAAAGATAATCAGCATACTAAATTTCAGTAAAAAAATGTGGAATTCATTTCTCCTGAAACTTTAACATCTTTATTCCACATTTTGCAGCTAGATCTACTTCCAAACAATGTTACAAATCTTTATAATGTCCACAAGGGCTAGTTTTTCAGTTATTAGTGTTGTATTAAAATAACACATAGCTAGCCAGCTCTCATTGACAGTATATCAGAGGAAACTCAAGTGTTTGTCCTTACAATTCATTAGTTTATAAAGTATTTCACTTCAGGCAGTGGTAATAGTGCTCAAAATATTTCCCTTTTTGTTTTTAGGTGTCTATATAAGCATCTGTTACCGATTTGATAATTCCTCTCCAGTTTCATCAAATCACATCCAAATACTAGAGGATTTTTCCCCCGTTTTATTTACCAGCAATATATACACCGGTATATAATAAAACCATCAATTATATTGTATAAGTACATCATAGCCAGAAAATTCAGAGGTAAGGGAAACTTTCAACATAAATTTTTTTTAAAATAAATTGTATTTTTTTAAAAAATCAGTGTCTCGTGGGCCATCTATCTGCCTATAGATATATAGTTTTGGACATCCTTACAAAGATAATTTTATATATATATATATATATATATATATATATATATATATAAAATTTTCACATGTAATACTTTTTTGTCAGTACAATAATTGGCTTAGCATTTTCAAACCACATAGATAACCAATCATCAGAATCTGTGAATAGTTTGGCCAAAACGATCACTTCTGAAGAGTGAACCCTTTAGGGGTTACAACCCTCAGAATTGTGCAAAATATGTGTACTATTCTAATGGCAAAGTGGTGTCACTAAAGAGCAGAGTTTCAGCCTTAAATTTCAGTGTTGGGGTATGTGTTTATTTGATAAGTATCAAATTTTCAAAAAGAGGCTTAAGTTTGTACACTACAACAAGTTGCACATAACTTACACTGCCATTCTGAAAGATCACTCGAACTGAGTCCAGTTCCCACAGAATCTGCTTAAACCAAAGTTCATAAGCTACAATAAGAAAGACATTGTTAGTGTTAATCATTGCCATTGCTGATATGTAGAAAGAAGTTAGGCAAGTAGATTAGGAGACTAATTTCCATATTTATTCTTACATCTTCATTTAAAATTAATGTTCTGTTTCCATGTGACTGGAGTGTAAGAAATATTGATTTACAAATGTACCAGCTGTTTAAAGACTCTCTCCCTTCTTCAGACCATTGTTGCATGGAATAATTTAGCATTTGAGACTGTTAAAGGAACTAATTGCAGTATATTCACTTTTAGCATTCTAGAGTGGCATATAAGCATGTTAGCAATGGTTGGGGAGAGGGGGAAACCTGACGAGAATACCAATAAAAAAAAGTCCATGTAAACAAAACTCTGTGGGGTGTGTAACGTCCAAAGAGACAAGACTGAGCCTCAGATTTAAGATGTCATCTAAAAAGACGCAAATTCAGTCAACAATGTGGTACTAAATTTAATAGAAATGTAGCCGTGTTAGTCTGGAAATTTTACTATTTCAGATGGCTGAATCTGCTCCAACACAACCGAACCTATGGTTCTGGAAAGTCTGATGTTCTAAATCCAAGGCATAGGTCACTAAACCATCAATATTCTTGTATATATAACTGATTATGTTGGGGTGTATTCTCACTCTCTACTAAAACTCTTCAGATATGGATTATGGACTCTCTCACACATACATACACACAAGTACTGTGTTGGCAAGGGAATAGGAGAGAAAGCTGGTATTCATGATTATAATCATGTCAAAAATCAGAACAACTTCTGTAACACATGTTTGAGCACCAAATAAACAAATGGTGTGATTACACCAAACAACTTTTTCTGTCCTGTAGTTTACCTTGATGGGTCACAATGAAAAGATGCTCATCATGGATCTTGTTTCCTCTTTTTTCACTCTGCAGTTCTTGAGCATTCAATATTTTGTCCAGCTTCAAAAGAAAGATTTGTTTTTGTAATAATCTCAACACTTCACTCTTGATTTTGGACAAAATGTTCCTGATGGGTGGTTAGTTTGTAAGTGATGGCTTTAATTGCATTTTATTTATTCTGTATTTTAATACCAAACTGATTCATTGTTTTTTCTGTTGTTTGTATCTGGGAGGAGATTAAAGAAATACAATTGTCCCACCTTTTACGCTGCTTGCAGGGTAAAGTACAATTTGAAAAACATGCCTCATGAGAGATATTGAAATTCTAGATGCTTGGTCTATTTACTTTATCAAAGAGAAGGAGTGATTAGGAGTGATTAGGTCACACTATAACTATCTGAAGAACAGACATTTGATAACAGAGGGCCTCTTCAGGCCCACAGACAAAACTATAACACTATCCAGTGGCTGGAAGTTAACGTTCAAGACATTTGGATGAGAAATAAGGCACATTTTTCAGTTGCAAGGACAATTAACTATTTGGATATAGTGGATTCTCCATTACTGGAAGCTTTTAAAATAAAGATATACTCAAGCTGAACTACTGCTACTGAATTTGCAGGAATTAATTGAGGGAAATTGTCTGAGGGTATGTCTACACTACAGAGTTAGTTCGAACTAACTTAGTTCGAATTAGTTAATTCGAACTAAGCTAATTCGAACTAATGCGTCTAGAACTAAAAACTAGTTCGAATTAGCGTTTTGCTAATTCGAACTAGCATGTCCACATTAAGTGGACCCTGAACAGGGCTTAAGGCTGGCCGGAAGCAGTGCCGGCAGGGCATCAGAGGAGGACTTAGAGCGTGTAGATGCTGTCTCAGGCTAGCCGAGGGCTGCGCTTAAAGGGACCCGACCCCCACCCCGGACAGATAGTTCTCAGGGGTGCCCCGCTTGAAAACCAGTCCTGGCTTGGAGTGCCCCGAGTGCCCACACTGGGCACATCACACCACTCGGCCATCAGCCCGGCTGCACTTGCCGCAGGCTGCCATCTGGGGAGAGGGAGCAATTGGGGGGCTGCAGGAGAGCTTCCACCCCCAGAAGACCGCAGAGCCAGCCCAGTCCTCCCCATCGGGGGCTCGTACCCCATTCCTCCCTCACCTCCTTCCACTTACCCTTCCCTAGCCCCTTTTCTTGATGTACAAAATAAAGGACAATTGTGTTCAAAAATTTATTGAACAAAACTGGGGGAGATTGGGAAAAGGAGGTGGGAGAGGGGGAGAGAGAGGCTGGGAGAGGGGAGCGCAACTAAAATGATCAGGGGTTGGGTACAGGTCCCATATGAAGAGAGGCTAAAGAGACTGGGACTTTTCAGCTTAGAAAAGAGGAGATGGAGGGGGGACAGGATAGAGGTCTCTAAAAGCAGGAGTTGGGTGGAGAGGGTGCATACAGAAAAGTTCTTCATTAGTTCCCATAAAGAAGGACTAGAGGACACCAAATGAAAGGAATGGGTAGCAGGCTTCAAACTATTAACAGAAAGTTGTTCTTCACAAAGCAAAGAGTCAACCTGTGGAACTCCTTGCTGCAGGAGGCTGTGAAGGCTACAACTAGAACAGAGTTTAAAGGGAAGTGAGATCAAGTCATGGAGGTTGGGTCCATGGAGTGGTATTAGCCAGGGGGTAGGAATGGTGTCCCTGCCCAAGGTTTGTGGAAGGCTGGAGAGGGATGGCACGAGACAAATGGCTTGGTCACTGTCTTCGGTCCATCCCCTCCAGGGTCCCTAGGGTTGGCCGCTGTCGGCAGAAAGGCTACTGGGTTAGATGGACCTTTGGTCTGACGTAGGACGGCCATTGTAAGCTCAGGGCTCAGGGTCGGGGGTCTCAGTGGACCCCCTTGATTTTCATGCACACCTGCTCCTGGGTGGCCAGGCTGGCAGCTCTCCTGCCCAAGCCGGCCACTTTCCTATGCCTAGTGCGGAGATCGTGGACGAGGTCCACGATGTCTGCACTAGCCCAGGCGGGTGCCCGCCTCTTGCAGTCCTGGGCAAGCTCCCGGGAGCTGCCAGCCTGATCCCGGGAAGAGAGGGAGGGCTGGGGGGCATCGGGTGGGTGGCTCGATCCGTGCCACGTGCAGGGTCTGCTGGCTGGGTGCTGGCAGGCTTGCACCTGGCACGGGCACCGTAGCCAGCCTGTGCTCCTTTAAGGGGGCCGGGGCCGGGAAGGGGGCATAGAGTTTCCCTGGTGTTGGCCAGAGTGGCCACCAGGGAAACCTGGGGAGGGCTAGCCTCCCACTAGTTCGAATTAAGGGTCTACACAGCCCTTAATTCGAACTAGCTAGTTCGAACTAGGCTTAATCCTCGTGGAATGAGGTTTACCTAGTTCGAACTAAGCGCTCCGCTAGTTCGAATTAAGTTCGAACTAGCGGAGCGCTAGTGTAGCGCCTATCAAAGTTAGTTCGAACTAACCTCCGTTAGTTCGAACTAACTCTGTATTGTAGACATACCCTGAGTTATGCAGGAATGGATGATCACAATGGTTGTTTGTGGTCTGAAATTCTATTAATCTGTCACATGAATAAGAATGGTAAAATCTAGCTATCTACTGATTTTTGGATACTCATGCATTCTTTCAGGCAGTATAGTACTGAAAACCACTTGAACGGTATTTTCATTTTTTTTTATTATTATTAAAGGCAATAAGGAAGGAATGGGACAGGGAAATAGCTAAGGGTATGTCTGCACTACAAAGTTAATTCGAACTAAAGTTAGTTCGAATTAACTCTGATAGGCGCTACACACGCAAACCGCTAGTTCGAACTTAATTCGAACTAGCGGAGCGCTTAATTCGAACTAGGTAAACCTCATTCCATGAGGACTAAGCCTAGTTCGAATTAAGTAGTTTGAATTAAGGGCTGTGTAGCCACTTAATTCGAACTAGTGGGAGGCTAGCCCTCCCCAGCTTTCCCTGATGGCCACTCTGGGCACCACCAGGGAAACTCTTCTGCCCCGCTCCTGGCCCCGGACCCCTTAAAGGGGCACGGTCTGGCTACGGTGCCCGTGCCAGGTGCAAGCCTGCCAGGACCCAGTCAGCAGACCCTGCACCTGGCACGGCTCGAGCCAGTCACCCACTGCCACCCAGCCCTCCGCCTCTTCCCTGAACCAGGCTGGCGGCTCCCGGGAGCCTGCCCAGGTCCGCAAGAGGCAGGTGCCTGCCTGGTCTAGTGCAGACATCGTGGACCTCATCCACAACCTCCGCACTAGGCACAGGAAAGTGTCCGTCTAGGGCAGGATAGCTACCAGCCTGGCCACCCAGGTGCAGGTTTGCATGAAAATCAAGGTGGTCCACTGAGACCCCCGACCCTGAGCCCTGAGCTTACAATGGCCGTACTGGGTCAGACCAAAGGTCCATCTAGCCCAGTAGCCTGTCTGCCGACAGTGGCCAACACTAGGTACCCTGGAGGGGATGGACCGAAGACAATGACCAAGCCATTTGTCTCGTGCCATCCATCTCCAGCCTTCGACAAAGAGAGGCCAGGGACACCATTTCTACCCCTTGGCTAATACCACTCCATGGATCCAACATCCATGACTTGATCTCACTTCTCTTTAAACTCTGTTCTAGTTGTAGCCTTCACAGCCTCCTGCAGCAAGGAGTTCTACAGGTTGACTATTTGCTTTGTGAAGAAGAACTTTCTCTTATTAGTTTGAAGCCTGCTACCCATTCATTTCATTTGGTGTCCTCTAGTCCTTCTATTATGGGAACTAATGAAGAACTTTTCTTTATGCACCTTTTCCACATCACTCATGCTTTTATAGACCTCTGTCATATCCCCCCTCAGTCTCCTCTTTTCTAAGCTGAAAAGTCCCAGTCTCTTTAGCCTCTCTTCATATGGGACCTGTTCCAAACCCCTGATCATTTTAGTTGCCCTCCTCTCTCCCACCCTCTCTCTTCCTCTCTCCCACCTCCTTTTCCCAATCTACCCCAGTTTTGTTCAATAAAGAGAGATTCTATTTTTGAACACACATGTCCTTTATTTTGTACATGAGGAAGGGGGGCTAGGGAGGGGCAAGTGGAAGGAGGTGAGGGAGGAATGGGGTATGAGCTCCCGATGGGGAGGACTGGGCTGGCTCTGCGGGCTTCTGGGGGTGGAAGCTCTCCTGCAGCCCCTCGATTGACCCCCTCCCTGGATGGCAGCCTCCAGCAAGTGCAGCCGGGCTGATGGCCAAGTGCTGTGATGTGCCGAGTGTGGGCACTCAGGGCACTGCAAGCCAGGACTGCTCTGCAAGCGGGGAACCCCTAAGAACTGTCTGTCCGGGGTGGGGGTCGGGTCCCTTTAAGCACAGCCCTCGGCTAGCCTGAGACAGCAGCTCCACGCTCTAAGTCCTAATCTGATGCCCTGCCGGCACTGCTTCCGGCCAGCCTTAACCCCGGTTCAGGGTCCACTCAATCTAGCAAAACACTAATTCGAACTAGTTTTTAGGTCTAGATGCACTAGTTTGAATTATCTTAGTTCGAATTAACTAATTTGAACTAAGTTAGTTCGAATTAGCACTGTAGTGTAGACATACCCTAATGTAGTATCAAAATCATATGTGAATGGAATTCATTTTTAGTGAGGAGAAAGTTCTGTAGAAAAGGAGTAAAGTTCTGTAGTATGTTGTTCATCTTATTAAAGTTTACGTTGTATGAAGACACATAAGCATGCTGGGGCAAGGTTGCACAGGAATCTTATTAATTGAATTCCAAATTTTTGAGTGCGTGATATGATTATTTTAAGAAGATGGGTTTTTATTAAATGTAATCATATAATTATATAAATATTAGGACAAATTCTGTATAAGTCTAGATCAACTTAATTTATTTCAGTTTACATCAGTGCAACTGATGCAAGAACTGGGTCCATGGGTTAAATGTAAGACCTTTTGCAGACAGTTATAAATGTATATATATATTTTTCATCTTTCAGCTCGGGTATTTAATCACAATGCAATGGCTAATGGGAACTGCACAGCTCCTGCTGAGCAGATTGAAAGTTTGCCCTGTGTAACCTTCTGCAAAACAATGGATCTTCTTTTTGCTGTGATTTATCAAGGATGTGTTATATGCATCCTAATGTAACTCTCTACCTCAGCCCTTCTCAATTCACAATTTAGCTGTTAGTCTAAAAACAATTCCAACCTAAATAACAAAATCCAATTTGTTTTCTGAACAAGTTAAAAAATAATCAATCATCCCACTAATATTAACAGGTATGTGAACTGTCAGGGAATCTAGGGTGGCAGTTGTTTGTTTAACACAAAGGTCAAGAGAGATAGATGTCTGTGGATACATCCTGAGAGCTGAGAGCAGAACAAGGATCATAGGGGCTTGCCTTTATCATTGGCCTTCGCTAGCAGAAGAAGGGAAAGGAAAATGCCATATTTCAACATCTCAAATTGTAAAAGGCATTAGGACGGTAACATAATCCAGTCCTCACACTTACATGTAGATAATCACTATAGACAAGTCCACCTTTGCTGGCTTTATTCAGTCCTTCTTGTGACTTGTCTTCTCCTTCCTCATCCTCCAATGAGAGTTTATTAAAATTAAATCTAGGAATAAAAGAAAATTAATATAGCAAATAACAGAGCTAAAAATGTCAGAGTCGTATTTGTTCCTAACATTCAGGCACATCTGCTTTAGTAGCTCTGTTTTGCAAACATATTCAATGAGCAAAATAAACAGCATGTATCTATCTACAGCCCTGTATACCACACACATCTCTATAGTATCGAGGTACTTTCATATTGAGTATATCCCAATCGCCCATGCTCAAAAAAATTCTTAAACCAGCTCCCTTCATTCAGAATTTGCATGCTGGTAGGTAATGAATAGCCTCCTTTGGATTTTTAAACTTAATGTTCACATTGTATCTATTGTATTAATTGACATTATGCAGTAAAATAGAGAAATATACTCACTGGTATTTGTTCCCCCAAAATGGGCACCCACTCATGGCTGCAGAATCCAATTAATTCACTGAGAAATGTTCCTCAGGGACACACGTTACTAACATTCCAAAACCTGCTGCAGCTGCCTTTATGTAACCTGATCCTAGTGTACAGGCCAATCCCCTACTACTCTGTCTGCCCATCCCTGTCAAGTCAGTAATAATTACAGAAGTTATCCTGACACAATCCTCAGTATTTGCTGTATTGGCTGGTCAGTTAGTTGAGTCACCCAAAACAAGAAGAGTTGCAATACTCACCTTGGTCAGATGTCACATACTTTGAGCAGCTTTCACTACAGTTCTTTTGATCGTGGTCATGTTCAGTCAAGCACAGAGCCTGGGATCAAAGCTAATATAAGTAAAAAAAAATACTCAATGGGAGTTCTGCGTCTGAGTCAAGGGCAGCCTATAGCTCTAAATATTGAATCTTATGGATTATTGAAACAGCTTTGCAATCTATAGACCCTAAAGTTAAAATGTCAAGGCACTTTACATAAAAAAAGAAAAGTGAAGTCTATATTTGGCAGGGATGGGGATATATCCCAAGGATGGCCTGAACCCCTTCTGGAATTAACTCCAAAATAATATTTCTTTAAACGATTACTTACATAGTCTCTCCAATTAAAAGGAAAACAATTATTTTATTAATAAATATCCATGTAAATTCTCATAGGGCCGATAACTCCCCAGTGGTTTAAATATACTAGAGTTTATTAACTCTTGATCTATATTCCTATGTAAAAAAGTCCCATTCATATTTGTTGAAATTATTATTTAGTTCTGTTTAATCATCAGTTTACCCACAAGGGAGTAACAGACATGTATACTGGAGTAGCTGAGCTATGGTTCTTCTCTCTGACCCGAAGTCTCCAGAATTTTCACAAGAAACGTTATCAATATTTGGTTTTATTGCAATTACTGTAGTAGGTCCCCTAAGCATCGGAGTCGGCCCCGATGCATCATGACAACCCTATAGTGCTGTCTGCTGCTCTTTTTCCTGTGAACCAACACATCTTCATACCCAGGAGTGGGGAGAGGTCATGGAAGATAAAAGCTTATAAATGAAGTCGCTTTAAGTCTTTACAAATAAAGAGCTAAATTGTTCTTTTAACACATTAGCTATGTAAAGGGAAGACTGAGTGACAGGTGCAACCAAACAGGAGTGAGAGCGCATGCTGCTGGTGTAGTGCAAAAAACATCACAACATTTTCTGCTTCCACTCAGTGACAATTGACCAGTCAATCTCATAAAAGATAGGTCAGACAAAATAAAACACATGGAAAATTTCCTACTGACATTTCCAAAATGCTTAAAATATGTGAAAGGGCTAAGTGTCTGATAGGACCCAAATAGCCTAAAGAGGGTAAACCCCCACCACCTTGGTAACACCCATAAAAGAAAATAAATGGAAATGGAAAGTAGCACGGTGCTCTGAACACTACAGTTACTTCATTGACAAAGATTGGGCTCATCAGCTAGGGGCGTATTTTTGAGGGACGATGCCAAGTACTTTCCTGCTTAGAGGTTACTCTCAGCATTTCAGTCTAATGAAGTGAGAATGGCAGATACATTTCTCCCTGTTTCCAGATGAGACCTATGAAAGCAAGAATGTACCTGCCATAATTTGCCAAACCAATTTTGTGGTGTCTCGGCAAATATAATCCACTTCCCAATAATCAAACAAGCAGCTTGTTTGTACACTGCTCCCCTGTGGCAGAGCTCAGAAAATATTCTCTCAATTCACCACATATTTCCAAATGCTCCAGTCATGGACAGTGCATATACGAGACTTGGGGAGGAAAATAATTTCCCCAAATAATCAGGAGGAAAAAAGGCTGGCTACATAGGAGGAAAATGTCAGATGCAAGTCACCTCTCTTTGGAAGCTCATCAGTTGGGTTTACTCGAGACTTTGAATGAGCTTTGGAAAGCAGGTTTGTGGCTGCCCACTCACTTTGCGCATGAGTCTTCCTGCATGTCATTTGATTTAGTAACTACAAGGCTAAACTATGGAGTAGCATCCCCAAACAAAAGGCTCACACGCCAGCCATGCAACTGTACCCTGTACCATCAAATCTGCTTCATCCAACAGTTTCTCTTCTCATTCACCAGCAGCCAAGCATCTCAGTGACGTAATTATATGAAATACATACAAGATACAAAAATATTATTGCCAACATCTGCAGAAGATCACAAAGATATTGGCCAAAAGGTTGTGTGAATAATTCATCTCAAGTGCTATCTGGGCCACAAATAAAATCTCCTTAATCATGCTTATGTAATGTCATGCTGATATTAAGAAAATATACATGAGAATTCTGCAGTGTGTATAGTCAGCATCGCTGCCTCAGTGCAGGAGCGTGGGATCCCCAGAGCCAATGAATCAACAAGATGTTCATCCAGGGTGTGTCTACACAGCAAAGTTATTTCAGAATAACTATGCAAGCGTCTACACAGCAATTCCATTGTTTTGAAATAATTTTGAAATAATGGATGGCTTATTCTGGCTTCTCTAAACCTCATTCTATGAAGAATAATGCCTATTCCAAAATAGCTATTTCGAAATGAGGCATGTGTAGACGCTCCATTTCCACTATTTCGAAATAGCCCCTTACCAGGGCCATTCTAAAGTTATAGAAATGTAGCCGTGTTAGTCTGGTGTAGCTGAAACAAACCATCTTGTTAGTCTTTAAAGTGCTACATAGTCCTGTATTTTGTTTCATTCTAAAGTTATTCCTCCTGGGGCTCTAAATCAAGATATCATGTCTACATTAGGGAAGCCTGCCTCGGACCAAACGTGAGGCTTCCTTGCAGTGCAGATGTGTTATTTCAAAATAAGCTATTTTGGAATAACTACAGGCAGTCCCCGGGTTACGTACAAGATAGGGACTGTAGGTTTGTTCTTAAGTTGAATCTGTATGTAAGTCGGAACTGGCATCCAGATTCAGCCGCTGCTGAAACTGACCACCAGTTCTGACTTACATACAGAATCAACTTAAGAACCCCAAGTGTCCCCAAGTCAGCTGCTGCTGAAACTGATCAGCGGCTGATTCCAGGAAGCCCGGGGCAGAGCAACTCTGCCTCGGGCTTCCTGTAGTCAGCGCTGGTCAGTTTCAGCAGCAGCTGACTTGGGGACGCCTGGGGCAGAGCACCTGGGGTGCTGCTGGGTTGCTCCAGTAGCGCCGATCCGGCGCTACTGGACCAACCCAGCAGCACCCCTGCTGCTCTGCCCAGGCGTCCTGATTCAGCCGCTGCTGAAACTGACCAGCAGCGGCTGAATCAGGACGCCTGGGGCAGAGCAGCTGGGATGCTGCCGGGTTGGTCCAGTAGCGCCCAGAGCGGTGCTGTGGGACCAACCGGCAGCGCCCCAGCTGCTCTGCCACAGGCGACGGAGAAAAGCCTAGTCTGCTGGGGGAGGAGGGGGCGTACTAGCTGCGCACCCCCCCCCCCCAGCAGACCAGGAAGACGCGTGCGGCGGACCGAGACACACCGCGGTCCCGCCGCCCGGGTCCTCCGCGGCTTTGCTCCCAGTCTCCCTAGTCTGCTGGAGACCAGCAGACCAGGGAGACAGGGAGCAAAGCCTCTGAGGACGCCGGCAGCGGGACAGCCGTAGCGCCCTGGGCTGCCCCCCTGCCGGCTTCCCCCGCGGCTTTGCAAAGCTGCGGGGGGGCTCGCGCAACAGAGCAGCCCAGGCGCGCCCCTTTGCTCCGTGTCTTCCTGGTCTGCAGACCAGGGAGACGCGGAGCAGCTTTTCTTGCCGGGGAGTACACGGGCGGCGGGACCACGTGGTCCCACAGTCCGTGTTCGTAACTGCGGATCCGACATAAGTCGGATCCGCGTAAGTCGGGGACTGCCTGTATTCCAGAATAGCTTATTCTGAAATAACTGCAGCGTAGACATAGCCCCAGAGTCCAGAAAGATAGATTAATCTGAGTACCAGTAGTCTTTACAGTCACTTATCCTCCCTCAGCTCACTGATATTCAGAAGAGACAGGTAGACAGACCTAAGTTTTCAAAAGTAGCTGGTGATTTGGAGTGCCAAAGTTACGACACTTTAACAATGCTGGATTTTCAGAGGGAGCATGCCCAGAACTTTGAGGCCCTTCAGGTTGATCAAATCGAGTAGCTAAAAACCAAGGTGGCCAAAATCACTAGCACCTTTTGAAAACTTAACCCTACATGTGTCTTATGAATACTACTGCATCTGGCTGAATAGATAAAGATTCACCTTTGAAAATTTAGGATGTAATGTTTAGAATAAGAAAGTCATTAATATGTGGGTCCCTCAAATACAGTTTTAAAAATCAGCATGATGGCAGAACTCCTTCCTTATTTGACTTCTTGGCTACTTGTGCAATTTCAAAGAACCGCCAACTGCTTTTTCTCTCTGTTCTTGAGTCTTCATGCTGAAAGGTGAAGCTTCTGACATTTCAGCATAGTAATGACAGAGGCCTGGACACATTTCCACTTGGTTTCACATGAAATATGAGCCAACAAGATAGTATCCTTCCAAAGCAGAGGACCATCAGCGATAAAATATCATTTTTATGGGAGAAAGGCTTTTTATTTTCCAAATAGGACGTTTTCTGAAGCATTTCCCACAAACAGGATTTATCTGATCTCTTCTGAAAGATTGTTCCAGAGTTAGATCCTCTCAACCAAGAATGCAGGATCCAGGCAAACAATGGATCGGGAAAAAGATATCCCTGAACAGGACCAGGGATGTCAGACAGTTATACGCGTGGGTATGAGGGATCACAGGCTTCAAACCCAGAGCCACAGGCAGCACTCAGGCCTTGACTACCACCCAGTAGCTCACCTGAGTAATTAGGGAACATTCCAGGAAAAGCCTGGTTCGGGATCTGTATAAAGTTCAGGACAGTGGTGACAATCTGGCTTGTCACCAGATAGCAACTTGGCCAGAGGTGAAGTTTAGAAGAGCCTTGGGGACTACCCTGGATTGTGGACCAGCTACGATGACCCCTATGGGCCAATGGAGAGTAATGACCCTGTCATGCCTCCTTCTGCACCATCTGCACCAACATCTCCTGAGTGGCGCTAACTCTGCTTTTTCTGGAGAGGCTCTTATGGCTGGCCAGGAGCTACTTCATGGTTCTCTTACCTTAGCACAACCACAAATGAGCTCCAGCTCCCTTATGTGAATACATCTCAGGGAAGAATTTAACCCCCATCTTAATGCATAGTATTACCCAGTGCTTTTGAATGTGACATCTTCCTTTTTTCTATTTTATATTCGAGGGTCTGATATATAATCATGGAGGCTACATCTAGACTACACGCCTCTTTCAAAAAAGAGCATCTAGATTGCATTACGCGGATCGAAAAATCAATTCGCTTTTTCGAAAGTATCTTTCGGAAAAAAAAGGCACCCAGAACTGCTTCTGGCAGGGCATGGGGGCAGCCTTTCCTTCCTGGTGCTGCTGTGTTACCCAGGAACTCAGTAACAATAACACTTAAGGTTAAAACTAGGATCTGATCTTATGATTTTTGTTCCTGACACCAGAAGTACAGGTCCCCTGACAACTGTTTCTATCACCAGTGGATTAATTGGGCCGAAATAACAACGCAACTCGAATATAAATTTAACCAATCTATTAAAGAATTTGAAACAATACACAGCATATGACACTGACATCAATCCCAGTACAACCAGTTCTGAACCAACCCCACACCCTGGAACTGGAAGGGAAAAGAAGATAGCAAAGTATTCCCCAATTACAATGAGGTAAGTAGTTAAAATACTTTACAGGTGTATGGCTTAGATGAAAGATGGCATTCCACTTGGATGGATAGACGGGGAAGAAGCAAGCCTAGGACCTTCTACCATTCAGCAGGAGACTTGCTATTCGGGAGGAAAACTAGGTGATCCCACGGAGATGTTAATCCAGCTCGGGTTAATCGCGGATCCCTGAGATTCCAAAGGGCTTTTACTACAAGGATTAGGATTCTGGAATGAGGCAAAGGAACCTAAGAGCCCTGTTGGATGTCCCCTAGACACAAATCCCCACCCTTCGGCAGGGGCTGTGGAGGGAGGCGCCCACAGTAGCTCAGAGATTCCTATCCCTTGCACAGCTTCTATTCTGCTGCCTGATGTTAGGTCTCGCCTTCAAGCCTTCACTATGAAGAGTGGACGCAGGATAACTAAGAAGCCGTGGCACACCAAGGGAGGAAGGGTGATGGAAGGGCAGTGGCAAAAGGAGGAGCAGGAAGAGCCCAGACCCCTCAGGTGACAGTTCTTTTAAAGTTTCTTCAGTGAGTAAAGCAGTAAGGGGGCTGAGTGCACTGTCTCTGTGCCGTGTGCAAAACTGTCCTGTTCCATGTGCAGTGTAATGCACCTCTGAGGTGTTTTCCAGCTTTGGCAGGAAAAACAGGTTGAAGCCAGTTTTATTTGCTTCAGTGCAGAGCACAATCCAAGATGGACTTTGTTGAAGCAAAATGGAGTCCATTATAATAGAAAAGTCCTTACATTTCCCCTCCTTGATGGCTTTTAACCTTGTAGAGGGAGAATTTGCCATCACATAATACCACGGTAAAGTATAACATTAACAAATTTAACGATAGGAGTACAATACAAAACTTATGTACAAGGATGATTAACATAACACGGTGAACAAATGGCACAGATACTCATATAGTATGCAATAGGTCAAATTCTGTTGTGGATTTTGTGGTCTTCTTACATTGACATATGTATAGACGTAGTCCTATCATATACAAAATAACAACAACTTGAAGCAGAATACACAATGTCATTGGATTAACAAATAATAATCGAGGATTAGCAAAGATACCCCATCCAAATACGTCTGGCTTGTGTACCCATTGAAAAATGTCACGCACAGTATCTTCAACGTGTTGGACAATGAGCTGGGTTTGGTTTCCTTTTACCCTTAGCTCTTCAATGTAACTATGTAATTTTTCATGTTTCATTAAGCCCACTTGCCATTGCTTGAAATGAACATTATCGTTAAGCCGGTGGTCCATCTTCCTAACGTTCTCCTTGAGATTGATCATCACAGCTTTCTGTACACTAGTGATGGAGAGAAGCAGATCCTTGATATACTGATCAGTGACGACTTTGGGCCAATAATTATCAGGCGGCACCCCTACTGGAATCCACCATTGCTCTGGGGTGACCATAGTTTTTCCAAACATGGCTTTGAAGGGAGTGAAGTTGTGGGCACACATTGGGGAACAAATGGCCATTAGTAGCAGGGGGAGCATTAGATCCCATGTCTTGCCTGAGGTGTCTATAACTTTTCTGAGAGCAGTTTTCAGAGTTCGATTGGACCTTTCTTCCAGGCCTGAGGCTTGGGGATGCCCTGCCACATGAAACCGTTGCTTGATGGTCAAAGCTGTGCAAAGATGTCTCATTATCTCCCTGGTAAAGTGAGGGCCTTGATCCAAGTCAATTACTCTTGGCAAGCCAAATCTTGCGAAGGTGTCACTGAGCAAATTTCTGGCTATAGTAGCAGCAGAACAATTCTTGGTGGGGAAGACCTCTATCCACTTGGTGAACGGATCTACTATTACCAAACAATAGGGCTGTGTCTACATTGGCATCCCTTTCCAGAAAAGGGATGCTAATGAGACACATCGCAATTGCAAATCCGTGGGAGTAGCCAGACAGACACCCCCCCCCCCCCATCACATCCATCTTATTTGCCTTTCTAAGGTTCCTGAAGCATACAGGACAGAGAAGGAGCAATAATATTAGCATAGTTTATGCAGGCTTATCTGATCCTGAGAAGCTGAAAAAAACAAATATGTGAAGAAAAAGCGATTAAGTCAACAAGCTGGCCACGAGGCTGCGAGAACTGCCCCCGGCTGGCACTTATGTTGATTCGAACACACACACAGTCCCTGGAAAAGGAATTTCCCACTAAAAAAAAATCCCCAGTAATTCCAATTTAGTTATCTCTCTTACAAGTGTAAATTAAGTTCACAACTCCCTTGTAAGAACTGGTCTCACAAAAAACAGACCAGCCCCATTTGGCATAACAAACAAAAAAGAAAAATACGTAACCCCATGGGTATATAAAATAGGTCCAGCACACACTCACTCTGAGTGTCATTCTACCCTCTACCTGCTGGTTGGGTTAGGTGTTTAACCTCCCAAGGTTCTATGGGGATGCCCACCTCATATTTTTGTCTTTCCTAGGAATTGAGGGACCGGCCCTGGCCTGACATGCTAGAGTCAAAAGGCACAAAAGGGGGTAAAAATTGTACCTGGATGTGGTCCTCTGTCTTAAGTGTAAACATAAAAAGAGTAAGCTGTTACTTGGTACCATTACTTCTATTTTTCTATCTTTATCTTCTTTGTAACCATTTTTAAAATCTATATTTTGCTAGTAGTTAAGAAATAGAACAATAGCCATTGCAACCATATAATTTATAAGCTTCCTCAATAAACCTGTAACTGTTTAAGCTTTAACCTAACTCCTTCAGAGTTGCTGTAACAGAACCAAGCACAATTTAAAAAAACTTCAGCCGGTCATTAGGGACAGATATAGGGAAAGCTTGGGCGTTTGGATTTGTGTTACACCCAGGTGGCACAATCCACTGGGGCACCTTACAGTCTTTCCCCAAGGCTGCCCGCTGCAAAGAAATTATGAATTCTAGCAGCTAAAATCTAAGGTGTAATAAGCTCTTCCTATAAACTCGGGGCGTCTGAGAGCCTATTGGCTGTCCTCTGCGACGGAACCCCGGTCCTAGCAGTAAAGTCACAGACGTTAAACTATTTTTCGGGGCGCCCTCCAGCCTCCTAGGCTGCCCACTGCAACGAGACTTTGTGTCTCAGCAGTTAAAGACTTGGGTGTAACACACACGCACACACTGCCCTGACCGTCGGCTGACAGAATTGGCGTAGTCGGCAGGATTGTGCTACTGGTTCACATATAGCAACATGAAGCCTGTCATGAGAGACATGGACTTTAGTGGTATAAAGAAAGGGGTTTGCCCAAAAAGGTTTGTGCCACCCAAAATGGGATAGAAAAATGTTAGAAACGGATTGGGGAAATCCTGAGAAGTTGTGGGTACAGTTCTGTAGGTATAGAACTGCCTGCAAGCTAAAAAATGGGACAAAGCCTAATTCTGTGGAAAGAAGCCACTTTCCATTTAGCAAGGAAAACAGGATCGGGCCCAAATAAGCAGGCAAAAATAAAAAACAGAATCAGGCCCAAACAAGCAGGCAGGTAACAAATAAGATTAAAAGCCTTGTGGTAAAACTGAAAAAAAGGCAGGAAGTACTGGAAATCTAAACCCTTAAAACATACAGGCAGTCCCCGACTCACGCGGATCCGACTTACGTCGGAGGTCGGGGCGAGAAAGCCCCGTTCGTAAGCTGCTCCGGTGCCCCTGGTCTGCTGGAGACCGTCTCCAGCAGACAAGGGGCACCGGGCGGGTTCCCGCGCTTCTGAGGCTTTGCCAGAGCAAAACCTCAGAAGCGCGGGGAACCGCCGCTGCTGCCGCTTCAGTCTGGGTGCCTGTGGTCTGCTGGGGACGGTCCCCAGCAGACCACAGGCACCCAGACTGAAGCCGCAGCCGCGGCAGGGTCCCGCGCCTCTGAGGCTTTGCCGGAGCAAAGCCTCAGAGGCGCGGGGAACCGCTGCTGCTGCGGCTTCAGTCTGGGTGCCTGTGGTCTGCTGGGGACGGTCCCCAGCAGACCACAGGCACCCGGACTGAAGCCGCAGCCGCGGCGGGGTCCTGCGCCTCTGAGGCTTTGCCAAAGCAAAGCCTCAGAGGCGCGGCACCCCGCTGCCACTGCGGCTCTGCTCCCCGTGTCCCTGGTCTGCTGGGGGGGGGGGGCAGCTAGTGTGCTCCCCCCCCCAGCAGACCAGGCTTTTGTTTTGGACTCTGGGGCAGAGCAGCTGAGGCACTGCCGATTGGTCCTGCAGCGCCACTCTGGGCACTACTGGACCAACCCGGCAGCACCCCAGCTGCTCTGCCCCAGGTCCTGATTCAGCTGCTGCTGGTCAGTTTCAGCAGCGGCTGAATCAGGACGCCTGGGGCAGAGCAGATGGGGTGCTGCTGGGTTGGTCCAGTAGCACCGAGGAGCGGCGCTACTGGAGCCACCCAGCAGCACCCCAGCTGCTCTGCCCCAGGCGTCCCCAAGTCAGCTTCTGCTGAAACTGACCAGCGCTGACTACAGGAAGCCCCAGGCAGAGTTGCTCTGCCCCAGCTTCCTGGAATCAGCTGCTGATCAGTTTCAGCAGCAGCTGACTTGGGGACGCCTGGGGTTCTTAAGTTGATTCTGTATGTAAGTCAGAACTGGCGGTCAGTTTCAGCAGTGTCTGAATCTGGATGCCAGTTCTGACTTACATACACATTCAACTTAAGAACAAACCTACAGTCCCTATCTTGTACGTAACCCGGGGACTGCCTGTACTTACAAAAGTAATATCTGAAACAAGGCCAGTTTTTATTTTAGAGATAAGAAAGTGTTTTAAAAAAAACAACACAGAGAATTTAAACTCTGCAGAAAATGGAGAGAATTGAGCAGTTGTGCAAATGCTAAAATGGTGTAGATAGAAAACTGTGGTTTCTTTACAGTCATTCTGAAGGGAAAATGGGCCCTTTTTCCAAAGGAATGTCTGTAAATAATCCAGGCAAATTTGACTCAAATCTGTACATTTAATTAGAAAGACTGCTAAAAATACTCTCAAGGAAGGGGGTTCTATTAAAACTGAACTACCCCACTGAATAAAAAGGGAATTTAATTGTTGTACAGCTATGTAAAAATAGTGTAAGAAAGGTTCAAAAAGAATGTATGTGTATCTGTGTGTAGATATATATATATAGTGTACATATATAAAGTTTTCAAGGTCCAGTAATCTTGTTTGTAGGTTTAAAACAAATTGGTTTGGTTTACTTTCAGTCCAAGTTGTTTAATGAAGGTACAAAAAAAACTGTAAGCATAAAGAAAGAGTTACACTCTATGCAAAGTTTAATGTGGCTAAGTAGTGTTGTAAACAAAGATTGCACATTTTCCTGTAACATGCCATGTACACTATAAAATAAGTAAAAACTGCAAACAAACTAAAATGCTGTAAAAGCTCCAAGAGCCACAACAGGTTGTGATTTCCTTTGTAATGTAAATGCCCTAGCTGGCAGCATAAAGAAGCTTTGCAGGTAATAGCTAAGTTTGATTAGCAAACTACCTGAGATCAGAAAGTTCAAATAGTAGCCCTACAGAAAGAAAGAAAAAGGAGGTATTGGTATTGCTGTTTTAGTCCCAGTAAGAGGTTGGGTATACTTGAAAAGTTTAAATGTAAGCAGTCTTTTAAGAAGACAGAGAGAAGACTACGAAATTGGCATTTGTAAAAGATGTTACCCCTTTTTAAACAAAATCTTGCAAAGATTCCGGCATAGCCCTTGGTCTAATCAAGTGTTAACTGCTTGTCCATACAATTTCAGACCTAAAAAACAAATTGGCTAACTACCTGTAAATATGTAAACCCAATGGAGAGGGAAACAGCTGCAGCTTTTGTCTTCTGTGAAAAACCTGTAAAGAGGTGTTCTTCAAAATTGACTAATATAAGAATGCAAACATGAAACTGCAAAATGTAAAAGCCTCTGCTGCAGACGTAGAGAGGTAGAAATGCATGTCCCTCTGTACCCAGACAGAGCTAGATTCCCTTAAGAATGGGTGCTGAGAGTTAAAGCAACTCAGATGTATTTATTTTTTCTTCCCTCAGAAATATGCTTAAACAAAAAACCAGAAGGTATAAGGCTTAGTAAACAAGCTCACCCTCCTTACCAAATTAATAGTAAACAAACATGTGTCATTAAAAAATTCATTTAGCAGGAATTAGGATAAACCATAAGAAGAAAAAAGCATGTAAAAAAAAGGGAGGGGGGAGGCAAAAAGTTTGGAGCCCTATGGGCATAGTTAAAGGAATAAGGAAAGTAAAGCAAACATTGAAAAGTTACTAGAAATAAAACATTTTCTTTGAAAGAACAAAGCAAGTAATTTGAGGGAATGTGAAGATAAAAAGTGGACTCCATGGGAGTGTGGAAGGAATTAAGTAATGGTTGTAATAGGTGAAGGAAAATCTTGTTTTAAAAATAACACCTTGTTTCTTTGCAGCCTCTTCCTTAAGCACTATGCAAATCATCTAGGCAAAGAAACAATCAAATGTAAACATTTTGTCTATAAACACCTTTGTTAAATCTGCAAAAAAAAATTAAGGATTCTACTAAAACTTAATTGGTTAACTGCATAAAGGAATTAGCTCTATATATTGTAACACTATTTTGTAGGTTTCAAATGAACTGGTTTTATTTTGTTTTGGATAATGTCCTCTTGCTTAAAATTGCAAACAGACAAGGCACAAATTAGTTAGTGCTTCTGTTGGGTATTCAACTCTTAAGGACATTTAACTTTCTAGAAACCAAATTATTAGTTTAAAAATTCAAGCTTTAAAACTTAACTGTTTTTTTCTTTCAAGGCTGAGTTGATAACACTTTTGGCTTGCTTTTAAATTCAACATTATATGTGAATACAGGCTGCCTGGCTATTTCAAATAAAAGTGGACAGGGAAGGCTGTTGCTGTTTCAGCAGACACATCCACTGCACCCCGACCACAAACATAAAAGGAACAGCTCAGCTTGCAGAGCTGGCAGCAATCAATTAGCTTGTAAGGCAGAGGCCAGTACCATCTACACTAACTCCTATGCTGTATGGGCTGGAGCCACCCAGTGGATAACTAATTAAAAGAATAATAACTGGGAAATAGAAAAGCCTGTTTGAAGATTGGAATATTGGAAATGGATATAACAGCATGCAACCCAACATGCCTTAAGCATAAGTCATGTGTCCAAAAAAACCAACACCCTGGCTGCACTGCTAAATAACCTAGCAGATGCAGCAGCACAAATTTTTGCTGCCCAGGTGGATTGGGAACGCCTGTACATTTGGCTACATGAAACCTTGGGACACACAGAAAGCGATAAGCTGGTGCGGCAGGCACATGCCAGGGGGGTGGCCTATCACCCACAAACAAGCCAAAAATCTGGTACAAGCTTGCACCCTATGTGCTAAACTAAGAAAACATATAACAAAAGGGCAATGGTTTGCCAAACTAAGAAATGGAAAAGTACTATGGGCAACCTTGCAAGTAAATTATATTGGTACACTACCCACCAGTAAGCAAGGGTGGAAGTATGTTTTAACTGGAGTGAAAATTGTTTCAGGAATTGGTTTTGCTTACTCAACCCCAGTGGCAACAGGGTTGTTTACAGTCATGGAACTAAACCGCTTAATAACCCTTGTCCCAACACCCCAGTTTGGAAACACAAATCCATTTACTGCACTCCTATAAGGAAAAAGGAGTCTGGACAACTGCAGATGCTGGGCTAACACCAATAACCATTACTGAGGCTTGGATTGTATCCAAGACCGGCAAACCTTATGTTTTAATACAGAAAACTGAGGCAATAGCCCTAAACAGTGCTCCAGTGTGATGGATCCCTCCCAATGCTGGTGTGAATCCGGGAAACCACCATAAACTTTTTGTATATATATACCGCTTGCTGTTGTAGTGCTTGCAACCACTGTTGTTAGTTACAAACTATTAAAATAAGACATGGTACTCCAACTCGCCATGGTCCTCTTCCTCATCCCAACTGCTACTGCTGTACCAGAACACCTTACTTAACTCCTCTACTGGACTGGGAATCGAGTTTGTCCCTCTCAGCCCAAATAACTGGTAAAACAAGAGTAACATCTTCAAATGGGAACCGGTATGGTTCGATAACAGCAACTACCGCAGCCCTCAAAATAACTTTGGGGGGAGGCAAGGAAAATGGCAACGAACAGTATGGGATAAGACATGCTGTAACTAAAAATGTAAATAACTCATGGCTAAATTGGTTAGCCCAACAGCTAGAACTTTCCTTAACTCCTTTCCTACACTCTATTATAATCACTGTTTTAATTGTTTTGATTGTTGTACTCCTTTTCTGCATAACCCTATGTATTGTTCAATGCCTAGTTAATGTAGCTATCTCTTATGTGCACATTCGATACACAGCACCAGGAAAGGTCCCTAGTCAATTCCTAGATCCTAACGCTCTAATCAGGCCATTGGGTACTTTTAAATTCCTCCAAGGTGGGCAAAAGGTGCTGGCAAACCACCATCTTGCATTCCTGGGACGTGGTGTGTCATATCAGGGGGTGGAATGTAGCCAGACAGACACCCCCCCCCCCCCCATCACATCCATCTTATTTGCCTCTCTAAGGTTCCTGAAGCATACAGGACAGAGAAGGTGCAATAATATCAGCATAGTCTATGCTGGCTCATCTGATCCTGAGAAGCTGAAAAAAACAAATATGTGAAGAAAAAGCGATTAAGTCAACAAGCTGGCCACGAGGCTGCGAGAACTGCCCCCGGCTGGCATCTATGTTGATTCGAACACACACACAGTCCCTGGAAAAGGAATTTCCCATTAAAAAAAATCCCCAGTAATTCCAATTTAGTTATCTCTCTTACAAGTGTAAATTAAGTTCACAACTCCCTTGTAAAAACTGGTCTCACAAAAAACAGACCAGCCCCATTTGGCATAACAAACAAAAAAGAAAAATACGTAACCCCCTGGGTATATAAAATAGGTCCAGCACACACTCACGTTGAGTGTCATTCTACCCTCTACCTGCTGATCGGGTTAGGTGTTTAACCTCTCAAGGTTCTATGGGGACGCCCACCTCGTATTTTCGTCTTTCCTAGGAATTAAGGGACCGGCCCTGGCCTGACATGCTAGAGTCAAAAGGCACAAAAGGGGGTAAAAATTGTACCTGGATGTGGTCCTCTGTCTTAAGTGTACACATAAAAAGAGTAAGCTGTTACTTGGTACCATTACTTCTATTTTTCTATCTTTATCTTCTTTGTAACCATTTTTAAAATCTATATTTTGCTAGTAGTTAAGAAATAGAACAATAGCCATTGCAACCATATAATTTATAAGCTTCCTCAATAAACCTGTAACTGTTTAAGCTTTAACCTAACTCCTTCAGAGTTGCTGTAACAGAACCAAGCACAATTTAAAAAAACTTCAGCCGGTCATTAGGGACAGATATAGGGAAAGCTTGGGCGTTTGGATTTGTGTCACACCCAGGTGGCACAATCCACTGGGGCACCTTTCAGTCTTTCCTCAAGGCTGCCCACTGCAAAGAAATTACGAATTCTAGCAGCTAAAATCTAAGGTGTAATAAGCTCTTCCTATAAACTCGGGGCGTCTGAGAGCCTATTGGCTGCCCTCTGCGATGGAACCCCGGTCCTAGCAGTAAAGCCACAGACGTTAAACTATTTTTCGGGGCGCCCTCCAGCCTCCTAGGCTGCCCACTGCAACGAGACTTTGAGTCTCAGCAGTTAAAGACTTGGGTGTAACACACACGCACACACTGCCCTGACCGTCAGCTGACAGCGGGGGATTTAAATATCCCCCACAGCATTTGCAATTACATAGCTGCCGCTTTTTTCCGGCTTGGGGAGACGTGATTCTCCGGAAAATAAGCCCTTTTCCGGAGGATCTCTTATTCCTACTTTCAAGGGCTTATTCCTACTTTCAAGTAGGAATAAGAGATCCTCCGGAAAAGGGCTTATTTTCCGGAGAATCACGTCTAGACTGGCGCTTTTCTCCGGCTTATCCCCAAGCCGGAAAAAAGCGGCAGCCATGTAAATGCAAATGCCGCGGGGGATATTTAAATCCCCTGCAGATTTGCAATTGCGATGTGTCTCATTAGCATCCCTTTTCCAGAAAGGGATGCCAATGTAGACACAGCCTAACTGTTCCCTTGCAAAGATCTAGGCAAAAGTTCAATATAATCAATCTGCACCCAGTTCCAAGGACCCTCTATTGGTTGATGAAGAGAGGTCCTTTTCGGCTCTTTCTGCCTGGGTCATTCCGGGCACATTGTATACAATTATTGGTAAAGTGCTCTGTGTCAAATGTACCCTTTTACTAGAAGGGCAACATAACAAAGAAACAGCATATCTTACGTCCCTTCCTGCTAGCTGGGGATCTCGAGTTGGCTGCGGATGAAATGGGAGGTTGTCTCAGCTTTCGAGGCACTGGTACCCAAAGCCCATCGATGCGGTCCAAATTGCTGTGCTTTGTTGCAGCTTTAAATACAGTTCTCTTGCCTTGTTCTGCTGTTTGGAAATTTCCAGGGGTTACTCATTATGTGCTGATGTAGGGCTCAGCTGTTAGTTATCGATCTGGTTCTGATCTAGTTCTACTTGTTCTTTGGCCTTGTTTACGTGATCAGTATGTTAGGGTAAACAGAATTGTTTATGCGTTCTTGCCCTTTACCCTTATCTTAAACTTGTTCTTGGTATAGTGGCAACAATGATTATCTTAAATGGCGTGTTCCCAAAGACTTGCTTCTGGCTCATCAGATATAGGGAAAAGGGAAAGGAGGAAAAGAATGCAGGCCACACCACCCCTAAACTTGCATGTACCAAGTTCTTCTGCAATTAACCCCTACAGGTGTGTTATGGAATCCCTGAGGAACCCTGGTGAATGTATATTGTTGGTCCTCGTAAATAAAGGCGAACTTCTTCCAAGAATCCGGGTGGAGTGGAATTGAGAAGAAAGTGTTTGAGATGTCCCGCATGCTGAACCAGCAGGCTCCCTCTGCAATCTTGGCCATTATTTCAGGGTATTTGGCCATGACTGGTGTCATAATAGGAATTTCTTTATTCAGTCCTCGATAGTCCACCGTCAACCTCCAAGTCTTTTTGTCTCTTTTCAGAACTGGCCAGATGGGTGCATTACAGGGACTCTAACCAGCACTCCTTGATCCAATAAGGAATCAATAGTTGACCGAATTCCTTCTTTAGCCTCGATAGGAAATACAGCAAATACAGATGGGTATTTATCTGTCACTGCTCTTACTTCATTTTCCCATTGAGGCATGTGTAGTTCCTGATTCACTTTGATTGCTCCACTCTATGTGCTGCAGCAATGATGATACCAGCTTCTTTATGGTCCTTTACTTGCCGAATAACCTGTTTTAGTAGATCGATGATTAATTTAAGTTTCTTCAATTAATCGATACCAATGATTCTGCAGCCATCCAGTTCCTGCAACCCAATCACTATTTTTGTAGAAAGATTGCCTATACAGCAATGGATATTATTGATGAAAGGTGTTACCGTTGACTTCCCATTATAAGACTATAAAGTCTTCACATAATCCACTGGAATTTCCTTCACTTGAGGTGATGCCTATATACAAATGAGGTTGGCAGATGCCCCAGTATCCACCAATGCTTGCTGTTTAATTTCAACAAACCTCCCTTTATAAATGACTTCTATTGTTGGACGTCCCCATTGATCTTGTGTGATGGGCGCTACTATTTGTAGGGGCAGGGAAGTACGGCACCTTCAATGGGTGTTGGTATCTTCCAGCTTCCAAAACGGTGTCCCACCATGGTGTTCGTCCGTACTCAAGGAACAGCAAGATGGTGTTGTCCTTTGAGGGCAAGATGGCTGCCTCTGGTAAGATAGTGGTGCTTCAAAAGGGCTACTGGCTACCAGTATCGATTCACTGGTGGCTACATCATGATTAGCGAACTCCTTAAAGATTTCTTCAGTGTTAAGATTCTTGATCTCATGCCATGGTCTGTGCTTTGCCAGCCTTTGAATCTAAACCTTTCTAGTGGCAAAAAATATCTTCAGGTTTACCACTGAACATCCTATCTGATGGCTTAGATCTATAGGTTTGAGGTGGCCTGCATCCATTTGTCTCATTTACAGTAGCAATCCTTTTCGTAGGACTCATACTGCTCTGTGTAATTTGCTGCAGCTCAAAAATGTCTCTCACCTTGGATTCCAATACAGATAATGGAATATTTCTAATATCTGCTGAACCCATAGCCAGTTTTAATCCTGGCAATAAGCCTTGAAAATAAAGGTCCCTCAGTTGTGGAGTGTCGTATACGATTGCACCTCCCCTCAGTTCTCCTAAACCAGCCAACCAGAAAAGCACTTTTTTCCTCATAAAATAGGATTCAGGTCTTTCACCCTCTTTCTGCCTCTCTGAGTACATCCTTCCCTTGATGTTGTCGTGGAGAAAGTATAATCTATAGATACATTTATACAGATCAATCTGGTTTACATTGATATCATTTATAACATAATATGGAAGGGCAGTAAAATCATAAGCATTACCATATCTTCAGGGCTCAGATTTTGTGTAACACCCAACTTAGCGAGCCAATCAAGCACGTTCTCTTTATTACACTGCCCAAGCTTCTTGCCTATTGCCCTTGTTTGTTCAGGGGTGAGCACCTTATTTTCATGTTTAATTATTGGAGGAGGTGGATTATTCCCTCCATATGAAGTCACTGTGATGACTACTGGTGCCATAGGCCCTATAGGCCCTTCATCCATCACTCTTCCTGGATGGTATTCAGGGGGTGATGGACCTGTTACATAATCATTTCTAATGTCACAGACCAGACCTTCATGATCACAACCTGGCTGAACTGCAGCCACCTTGCCTTTTGCAGTAAGCATCTACCACTTTAACCATCTAATTTGTTCTTTGCAGGCAATATGGTTGACCTCTGCCTTTGCAGTGCTTACTTCTTTCCATAGTTGCCTGATTGCAGCTTGTGACTCCAGCAGCTGATGATCACTCTGTGTCACTCCCTGCTCAGCTTCCTGGGTCCGCAAATGAAGTTCCCGCAGCTGATTCTCAAACTGAGAGACTTGCATAGTCAAATTAGTGACCAAACCAGAATTAGCATCACTCTTTAGTTTTTAACTGGACCTGTTCTTCCAGTTGCACCTGTTCTATTTTACATTGTTCTAAATCAGCTTTTAATTTGGTAACATGGGATTCCAGGTCTTGGCTTACCATAACTAAACCATACATGAGCACTCTCTTTTTATACTTCTTTGTGTGTTGGGGTTTTGTTTGACTGTATTTTTCCCACAAAGTACAAAAACTTTGCAGTCTTCCCCACTAACTCCTCCTCCCAAGGATTTGACCCCTTTCTGAACACATTCACAGCTGACACTAATGAATTGTGCAGGGAGGTCCATCCTTGGAAACCGAATTGTTTGTGAGCCATGACACCTATGAGCTGTTTACCCAACTCGGAAAGCAGAAGCCCGGGGTTAGAAAAGAAAACGCCGGATCAGCAACTAGGCCCACAGCAGCGTGGCCTCCTTGTCCAGATCAAATAAAACAGTGAGCCAGTAAATGCTTTGGCATGGGGTTAGCTGGATTCCAGACTACCCAAGGCTCCAAACCAGGGAAGGCACTGACTCAGAAACAGCCAGCACAAAAGCCGCTGGTACATACACCAGGGGGACTAGGCCGAAGCCCAAGCTGCTGTTCCAGCTTAGACTGGTAAAACAAATAAGAAAAACGGGTAAGGCAGGGGAAACTCCACCCGTTACCAATTGGCAGATGTGACGGTCGGGCATCCCCAGGCTCACCAGCAATGCTCACTATTGGATTTTGAACAGAGGATGTTATAAATCTCCAACCCGGAAAAGGATTCTCCCTCCCCGAGCCGGTAGGCCATCATTAAACTGGTGTACTTAGAATTATATGCGGTGTAAGGCACAGTTCATACAAGTCTGAACTGTGTCCCAGACCTAAACAAGATGAATGCTTAAAGGGATACCCCTGGACAGTCATTGTTCTGCTCCTGCTTCTGGCTTTGCCTACGTCCTAGAGGGAAAGCAACGCGGCGGTGCTTGCTCTGGTTGCCCTGCTTTCTTGGACACCACAGCAGTTTATTTTCTGGGGCGGGGGGGTTTCTGCTTTTCACTGTGTTTTTGGCCATGGAGCCTGAGCTGCCCCTGGGCAGGCAATGGCCTCATGCTGCCATACTGCAGCTTCTGCTGTATCTTTATGACTCTGTCATGAATCTTCTGCCCCATATGTACCCTGATTAGACCTACGAGACTTTTGTCTGGGATGCAGGAGCTCTGTCCTTGCCCCCAAACTTTTTTGGGGACAGGCAGATTTGGAGGCATGTGACAAGTTTGGACTGGTGCTTGGGAGCAGGGGAGCTGGGGGAGCAGGGTCCTGGCGTGCAGGAGTAGTGGTGCCCGTGACAGGTGCAGGCAAGGCTAGGATCTCCCACATAGTGGCACAGACGGCAGTGCACTGCTGGACCATCTCATCCAGCAGCTTATTGTGCCACTCAGCCTCTGCCTCCATCATCTGCTGAAGAGTCCTGTTGAGGCCCTGCAGGGCCACTACGTACTCTTTCAGCACATCAGTGTAGACATGCCAGGATGGTGGTGGGGCAGGTGTGGTGCTCCCCTCTTGGGTGGAAGGTCCAGCTGTGGAGGAAAAGAGGAGACAATCAATGTATGTGTGCACCCCCACTGTCCCTGAGGGCATGCCATCGCTGTCAGGGACTCTCCTTTGGACAGGAGACGCAGGGGTGTTACACGTGACACCGTGTGTGAGTTGGACAGCAGCCTGAAAGCATCACAGGGGCCCCACAGTGGCAATGGGACTAGATGGCCCTCCACACTGCCAACCCGCCCGTGTGTGCTGACCCCTCAAAGCATTCACCTGATGTTCCCTCCCCGATGTCCACGGATGCCTGGGAGGCCTCTGGGGTCTGGAGGACCAGCTCCTGGGAGAGGGTCTCTTCTGTCTCTTCCTCCTCCTCCTCCTCCTCCTCCGGGTGCAGCTCTCCTGTCCCTCCTTCCCGGTTGTCGTCCCTCAGGGGTTGGTTCACACTATGGTGGGGTAACCCGGACTCCACCACACGTAGTGGAGTCTGGGCTTCCCCACCGCCCAGAATCTGCTCCAAGTCTGCATAGTATGGGCAGCTCTGTGGGGCTGCCCTGGAGTGGGAGCTCTGGTCTCAGGCCTTGGCATACCCCTGCAGCAGTTCTTTCACCTTGGCCCTCACTTGGTCCATGGTGCAGGGGTGATGCCCTTTCTTGGCCAGTCTCTGCACTCATATATCTCTGCATTCCTGTGGCACAACTGCAGGGCCTGCAGGGGTTCTTCCTGGGACTAGAGCTCCAGGAGGTTTTTAATTTCTGGCCCTGACCAGGCTGGTGCCCGCCTTTTGGTGCCCCGGGGTGGTTTCTCCTCCACTGTCCCAAGAAGGGCCAAGGGGGCCTTGAGGCTGGGACATGGCTACACAGGTACTCTGGCTGGCTTCCTGACAGCAATGCCTGTCTGGGTGCCTGTGCCTTTAAGAGGCTGCAGACAGGAACCATAGAGGTGCTCAGCATGTAAAGGATGGACTGTCCACCAGGACTTCTTCCTGGAGGCCTTTTTTTTCCCCAAAAGAACAGGCTCCCCGTGTCCACACACACCTTTTTTCAACAGAATTCTGTTGAAAAAGGCATTATTCTTCATAAAACGAGGTTTACCGCCGTCAACAAAACCACCATGTTCTTTCAATTTACTGTCGACAGAACACGGCGGCAGTCTAGATGCAAGTACAGTTTTTTCGAAAAAGGCCACTTGGACACACCTGGAGGGTCTGATGCAGCAAAATATATAAGTTCACTCTTGCTGTGGGAGACTAGGCAAGGCTGTGAAGACAATTGAAGTCAAGGTTGAGTGATCTGGCCCATGCCCTCCCCCAGCCTCAGTCAGGTTTCTGCAGCATGGAAGGCAGAAGCAGTCTAGGATTAACAGAGATCTCAGTTAATACAGTAATCTTATCCTAACTGTACAGTGAGAACATTTGATTTCATCATGAGGCTAAACACTACACAAACAGCAACACAGAATAGGAACACACTGAGATTCTTGGAACTCAACTGTGTGGCCTTCAACTCAACTATTGATGTTCTCCTGGGCATGGTTTAGAGTTACAATGATAATGCATCTGGCAACAGAGGGCTGGACATGGGAACAGGCGTCCAATTAACAGTGTCCTCTACCATCCCCACCCCTCACTCCTTCCTGGTGGCTGGACTAGCTTACCTACTCTCAACTGTGATAATGTTCAGCCTGATTCAAACAAGATCTGGTTTGTCTGCTTGGATTGAAAGGAGCAGCTCTGGTAAGTAAGTTGCAAAGGACTAGACCTACAAAGGGACTTAGCGTATGTCTACACTGCACAACTACCTCTGGTATTCCAGAATAGCTACCCTGCGTCTACACAAGCTGCCCGTTATTTTGAAATATTTTTTGAAATAACAGGCAAGCTATTTTGCCAACCTGGTAAACCTCGTTGCACACAGGATAAGGGATGGCTTGAAATAGCATGTTATTTCAAATTTTGGTGCTGTGTAGATACACCAAATTTCAAAATAAGCTAATTCAAAATTCAATCAAAATAAGATACACAATTTATGTAGTGCAAATTGTGTCGCTTATTTCAAGTTTAGGGTGCTGTGCAGAAGCACCCTTAAATACCTACATTCACTCAGCTGCCCCTCCCCTGATAGGTGCCTACATTTCCACAGTTAGTACCCCTATAAAGCTGCATTTCTATCAGTGAACATACACATAGCCACCTCAGTCTGGGGTCTTAACTCATGTAGTCCCCAGCAGGATCCCCAAACTAGACATTCCCTCACCTTTGTTATCTATAGGATATGACCTCACCTCCCACCAGGCATTTTCAGAGATGCTTTACAGAATAGCCAGGGTAGATGGAGGAAGAAGATATCCCTCTTATAACATTTAGTCCAGTGGGCGGGCCATTCACCTGGAATGTGGGACAACCCAGCTATGTTTCCTCCCCTGTCCCTTACCTGTTGACAAGAGATTTTAACTTGGGCTTCATTCCTTTTAGATGAGTGTTCTAACTCCTATGCTATGGGACATTTTGGTGTGAGTCTTTCACAATCTCTTCTATTGTTTTTTCACTATTTAAAAACAATTGATATGGATTGGGCCAGAGAGTGGCAATGACTCTATACCACAGTGATTATGGAACTCACCTGAACAGTGTTTAAATGCCTTCTCCACAACTGGTAGGGAGAACCTTATCACAAGTGAGGGTACGTCTACACTACAACGTTAATTCGAACTAATGGATCCAGACTAAAAAACTAGTTCGAATTAGCGTTTTGCTAATTCGAACTAGCATGTCCACATTAAGCGGACCCTGAACCAGGCTTAAGGATTGCCGGAAGCAGTGCCAGCAGGGCATCAAAGGAGGACTTAGAGCGTGGAGATGCTGTCTCAGGCTAGCCGAGGGCTGTGCTTAAAGGGTCCCGAACCCCACCCCGGACAGACAGTTCTCGGGGGTGCCCCGCTTGCAAAGCAGTCCTGGCTTGGATTGCCCGAAGTACCCACACTGGGCACATCACAGCACTCAGCCATCAGCCCGGCTGCACTTGCCGCAGGCTGCCATCTGGGGAGAGGGATCAATCAAGGGGCTGCAGGAGAGCTTCCACCCCCAGAAGCCCGCAGAGCCAGCCCAGTCCTCCCCATCGGGGGCGCGTACCCCATTCCTCCCTCACCTCCTTCCACTTACCCTTCCCTAGCCCCTCTTCTTGATGTACAAAATAAAGGACAATTGTGTTCAAAAATGGAATCTGTCTTTATTGAACAAAACTGGGGGAGACTGGGAAAAGGAGGTGGGAGAGGGGAAGAGAGTGGCTGGGAGAGGGGAGGGCAACTAAAATGACCAGGGGTTGGGAACAGGTCCCATATGAAGAGAGGCTAAAGAGACTGGGACTTTTCAGCTTAGAAAAGAGGAGATGGAGGGGGGACAGAATAGAGGGCTCTAAAAGCAGGAGTTGGGTGGAGAGGGTGCATACAGAAAAGTTCTTCATTAGTTCCCATAAAGAAGGACTAGAGGACACCAAAGGAAAGGAATGGGTAGCAGGCTTCAAACTATTAACAGAAAGTTGTTCTTCACAAAGCAAAGAGTCAACCTGTGGAACTCCTTGCTGCAGGAGGCTGTGAAGGCTACAACTAGAACAGAGTTTAAAGGGAAGTGAGATCAAGTCATGGAGGTTGGGTCCATGGAGTGGTATTAGCCAGGGGTTAGGAGTGGTGTCCCTGCCCAAGGTTTGTGGAAGGCTGGAGAGGGATGGCATGAGACAAATGGCTTGGTCACTGTCTTCGGTCCATCCCCTCCAGGGTCCCTAGGGTTGGCCGCTGTCGGCAGACAGGCTACTGGGCTAGATGGACCTTTGGTCTGACCCAGTACAGCCATTGTAAGCTCAGGGCTCAGGGTCGGAGGTCTCAGTGGACCATCTTGATTTTCATGCACACCTGCTCCTGGGTGGCCAGGCTGGGAGCTAACCTGCCCTAGACAGCCACTTTCCTGTGCCTAGTGTGGAGGTCGTGGATGAGGTCCACGATGTCCACACTAGCCCAGGCGGGTGCCCGCCTCTTGCGGTCCCGGGCAAGCTCCCGGGAGCCGCCAGCCTGGTCCCGGGAAGAGGGAGAGGGCTGGGGGGCATCGGGTGTGTGGCTCGATCTGTGCCAGGTGCAGGGTCTGCTGGCTGGGTGCTGGCAGGCTTGCACCTGGCACGGCACCGTAGCCAGCCCGTGCCCCTTAAGGGGTCCGGGGCCGGGATGGGGGCTGACGAGTTTCCCTGGTGTTGGCCAGAGTGGCCACCAGGGAAACCTGGGGAGGGCTAGCCTCCCACTAGTTCGGATTAAGGGGCTACACAACCCTTAATTCGAACTAGCTAGTTCGAACTAGGCTTAATCCTCGTGGAATGAGGATTACCTAGTTCGAACTAAGCGCTCCGCTAGTTCGAATTAAATTTGAACTAACGGAGCGCTAGTGTAGCGCCTATGAAAGTTAGTTCAAACTAACATCCGTTAGTTCGAACTAACTTTGTAGTGTAGACATACCCTGAGAGAACCAGATTGCCCATATCACAAGTGACTGTGTTAATCACTGGGCTAAAAGGTTATACAGAAGTTGACTGCCTTTCTTGCATGAAATAGCTAACTCCAAGAGAGGATTCATGGCTGTGAATCCCATGTGGAGCTAGGTACGTCTCCCAGTCTGCATTTACTTACCTAAGTTACTTCGAGAGGTGGCTCTTATGACCCACCTCTCTCTTCACCACCCTAGAAGAGGCAGTTTTCTGTTCAGCATGCAGGCTTTTGTAGTTCCTACTATTAAGCTCCTCTCCCTTGCTCCAGGTATTGTGTGGGGATTCTAGGCGCTTAATTCAGGGCTATGGATTTCACTGGGTGGCAAAAGATCCAGAAGCAAGGTGCTGAAACACTGAGTATTAACAATGGCTAAATCTTCTTGTGGAGCTAACAATGCCAAAAGGGAACCTTCCTCTGGCCTGGCCAATTGAAGCTCTCTAGACTTGTGTCATCCAGAAGTTATTCTGGGCACATTTTATAGTTGCAGTTAGAGTGAAGTTTTCAGCACACATTTGTGTGTGTGTGTGTGTGTGTGTGTGTGTGTGTGTGTGTGTGTGTGTGTGGTGCACTAGACATAAAACTTTAATGTACTGAAGACAGAGAAATAATCAAAACCCAATATTTGAGTCTCAAGTAGCCACCTGGAATTCTCACACCTGTTGGAGCAGAACTGGTTTAATCCATCGGTCCAATTTAGCCTATGTGAAATACATTAGAAAAATATTTTATATATGCAAATAGTATGACCATCAGCACCCTTGTTTCTATTCAGAAATTATCATTATGATTAAAAATTCACATGAACTTCATTTTCATTTGCATTCACAATCAAGAGAGCTAGGAGATTCCTCAGCTACAGGTAAGTAACATATAACACGCACCCTACTTATGATTCTTTCATTACTACTGCTAATATTTCTATGCCTAGTTACACCCATGCAATTCAAGTGAATTCAATGAAGGTAGAATTTGATCCTGGGATCCCACAACACTTCCAGCATAGCTAATAATGGAGAAGCCATTGCAGCCATTTCTCAGAAATTATGTTTGCAGGTTACACATGACAGGCCTTCTAGAAAATCATTTTTCTCTGCTCTCTCAGACTCCAGGTCATATAAGCACTTAAACACATGCTTACTTTTAAATTTAAACAAGTGCCTAAGAGCTGTACTGAATCCATATGTTCTTCCTGAACTGAGGCCTCAAACACATAAGGCACACATTTTCTTCTCCTTCTACTTGGTATAGTCGTGTTGGATGAGTTAGTATTGCCTATTAACTTATATTTACTAGGGGAATAATCCTGATCCCTTTAACATGCACACTACCAATTATCTATATCTATATCCATATCTATATCCAGGGCTCGCTGAAACGCGGTGAGCCCTGCTCGACAGCCACGCTGTCTGGCGATCTGCGCACGCGCAGATCGCCCGAACCCGGCTCTTCCGGGTTGCAATCTACTCGCCATAGGTAAGTAGATTGCATTATTTGTCGAGCCCTGTCTATATCTATATATCAAAAGCACTTAGGAGCTCCAGTCATGTACCAAGACTCCATCATGCTAGGTGATGTACAAACACTGAACAAAAAGATGATTCCTTCCCAAAGAGCTTACAATCTAAGTGTCAGAAAAGAGACCATGTACAAATAAAAAAGACCAATGTATTGCCTTTTTATAATCTAGTTTCCCGTTACATGTTCCATTGAGCCTAAAATTACTTTTCATTACTATGTATAATGCATATTCTAAAAATTTATGCATTTCCTCATTTTGCTTTATTATTTATAAAATTCTGAAGGAAAGGCAATATTAAATAACAATGCTTGATGGTGTTTCTATTAACAAAGACTTTAAACATAAATATTCTGTCACAAAACATCAATATATGAAGTGCTGTGCTTCATATCAGAAGCAAAAATTCCCATGTGTTCAATGAGTATTTTGTAATTTCCGTAGTTTGTAAGAGCCCTTTGCAGTTAAAAAACAAACTGTTAATTGCAAGTGGCAGTTAAGTCAAATAAAGATTCAATGACTCAAGGTTAGACAAATAAGGGAAAAGATTGACGCAATATTAATAATCCAATCAGCCATTTGTACTTTGTGGGAGGAATAAAGTTCAAAGTCTTGCAAACAACCAAACAATTGATTTGTAAAACACAGTGAAGAAAGATAGTACCCAAGAGGATTTTTTTTTCAAATGCTGCATATGAGTGGCCTTCTAAACACAAGGGGCTATCTTGTCTCTCCTCAACATTTCTGTCATTATTTCCAAAGTATACTCAGAAAGATATCCTCACAGTTGTTACCAAAACTCCTCTCCTTCCCCCAATTAAATACATCAATAGCAATGAAAACAGTACCTATGAAGATAAATCTTAAACAGACGCACAAACTTGTCGAGTTTTATGGTACTCTGCCAAGATATTATTTTGGAAGGGGGATCTCATTTCCTTCTCTTAATATGCTCCGACTCTGTATTGCAGTGACTAGCTCTCCAGCTCAGGATAGCTGGCTGACTTTTCCTCCCAAACTCAAAAGCATGGATGCCCCTCAAAAGCACATGGAAAGAACTAGAGTGATGTCAGTACTCCCATCCCCACTTCTCCCTCCTCCCCCTCCCACACGGCTGAGCACATGATGTGGCTTGTTTTGTAACACAGTCAGCACAACTGACCAAGAGGAGAGACAGACCTGGCTCAGGACATGAATTCTGATAGTATTGCACTACCAGTCTGACTGACTGGTTAGCCCCATAATAGGATAAAATCCACCCCAGCCCTGTCACAGGGATTCATCTTGTCCATTCAGTTTTATTCACCATTTTTCATGCATCCCATAATTTGCCATTTTAAAATGCATCACTTTCATTTATTTTATTATTCTATTTTTCTAATCCAGTTCCGAGCTAATCATGAAATCTTAATCTTCCACATTCTTCTGATTCAGATCTTGTATATTTCTCAAGGCTGACTCAAGAACTTCTCCTTGTCAAGAGATCATTTTATGCAATCTGGCATATGATTGGGAGTCTAGGTTTTATTCCCAGACCTGACACTGATGTGAGATATCATCTTCAAGAAGTAAATGCTTCTCTGTACAAAATTTCCTCAGTCTATAAAATTCTCTATCTGTAGGTTCTTTTAAAAACAAATCTGGAATAGCTCTGTGATTTATTCATGTTTGTAAAAGCCATAGATATTTTGATATAGACAGGCAAAATATTTTATTATACTGTGTAAGTAAAAAATCCTTTCTTATGTCTACAGATATAAGAATGTATGTTTTATTTTGTAGTAGAAAGCAAAGAAGACCTGAAATGCACAGTAGATCTGCATAGCCATTTGCTCCTCAGCAGCCCACAGGAATTGTTTTAAAACATTATCAACAATATGACAAGAATAAAAATATTTTAGAACTACAGATGGCCAGAGTCACTAAGTCACATAGAATTCTTTGAAATATGGGGACATGTTTTGCAAAAAAAAAAAAAAAAAAACTGTGTCTGTTTTTTTGTCCAAGAATATTACAATTCAGAATATATGGACCAGTGGCAAAATATACTGACCAGTGACAATACCATCTTTGTTGTACGCCGTTGTTGTGTGGGGAGATGTTGGGGGCTACAACACAGATACCCTGAGGAGAAGTAATGTCATTGTTATTCTGTAATATTATAAACTATAATTTAATCAGTAATATGTCCTCTTCTTTGTATTCTAGGGTATTACCAGATTGCCTATTGCCATATTGCAGAAGCACTGGCTGATGATTGCATCTTGAACTCATCCTCTGGTCCCTTTGTAGAGTGAAGTGGTGGGTGGGGTTGTCTCCAGTCTGCTCATGACTGACGTCAGCCCTGCATACCCAGAAGTTTCATTCATTCAAAATTTTGCAATTTGTTTTCATACTACATAGAAAATGTTGGTTATTCCTTTTTTTGTTCCACTCATCGAAGAGCAGATACAATATAATACCATGTAACTTAGGCTATGTCTACACTAAAAAGGGAGGGGGTGTAATTATCAGAATGTCTAGATTTACTGTCATTAAGCTAGCATGCTAAAAACAGAACTGCAGTCCTGGTAGCTGTGGGGCAGTGGTGGCAGCAGTACAGGCTAGCTGTCCTGAATACAAACCTGCTTGACCTCCATAGATACATATTTGAAGTGAAGTTCATACTGCTGCTGCTGCCACTATCCACACTAAGTGGATTAAGGTTTAAAGGAGCCTGGACCAGAGCTAGAGGGGGGAACCTCCCCCACAGCTTTCTTCCCTGGTCCTATCCTCATTCCACCCCTTCCATCTATGGCCCCACACCCTTCAGCCCATTCCTTACCCACTGCAGCTCCAAAACTGGCCAGGTCCCAGGGATGCAGTGTGGAGTGATAGCTCCCCAGTCCTGAGGCTGCAACAGGAGTCAGACTTCCTCCAATTCTCCCTTTACCTGGCATTTCTGCTAGGGAGCAGAATTGGGGTGCTGGGCCTCTCCTAGTGCTTCTGATAGGCCTCTCAACCCTGGTCTACACTAGGGAGTTATTTGGAAATAATTCCCCTTATTTCAAAATAAAAAGCAGAGCATCCGCACTACCAAGCCCATTATTTTGAAATAATTTGAATTAATGGGCTGGTTATTTCAAAATCTGTACTCCTGCTTTCCTCAGGGAATAACGCTTATTTTGAAATAGTGTTAGTGTAGACGCTCTGCTGCTGCTGCTGCTTCCTGGGGCTGTAAGTCAAGATAGCACGTCACCAACAATGGAGCCTGCCTCAGACTAATTTTGAGGCTCCTGCGTAATGGGATTTTGTTATTTTGGGAGATATTATTTTGAAATAATTTCTTAGTGTAGAGATGTTCTAATGCTCCCCATCTGTTGGAGATGGTCAAACTTTTTTCTTATAGACTGGGGCCTTTTGGCGTGAGTCCAGTTAGCCCATTGGCTAATTCGCCACTGTGTCCATGCTACCACAACTGCACTAGTATTTTTAGCATATCAGCTCCATGAGAGTTAGAATGACAAGTGATGGGAGTCACATCCCTAGTAGTGTAGATCTGCCTTGAGGTAACCTGCCACATAATTCAAGTAGTGAATGGATGAAGCAAATAATTTTTGAGCATCCCATACCTTGAAAACCATTTGTGCAACATACAGGGAGAAAAAAGATAATTTGTTTAAAAACCACGTAAACTGACTCCTCTTTCTTATAGGGCTCAGATATAAAAAACATTGATCACATTGTTAGGAGATTTGTTATACTAGGTTAAGACCACAACACAAATATTTAATTTTAGAGAAGCTCACTGTTCATATTGCTTTCTCTCATTCAATGTGCATGAAAACAAGATGTTTCAACCGAGTGCAAAAACGCCAGGCAATTCTCAAAACAGAACTTAGTGTGAGTTCAATTATGCTGTGGACCACACAATATTTTATGCACTAGAATGTATTTCACTGTGAATGAATGGACCAGCAAATGCCTCCTCAGTAATGTTCTGGACATAACTGAGAAGAGCCTTGTTGTTAGGTGTTTAATTTCATGAGCACACAACTGCAATTCTAGATTTGCTCCAGCAGATGGCTTCATTTGTGACCAATAATCAGTACTCTTTATAAGGGCTTCCACAATTACTAAAGAGCCTTGCAAAACAATAGTTTTTAATCTAACAGGGACCAGAGATTATTATAAAACAGAGCTTATTTCTGTTACACAGGTTTTAGTGACCCGTCAACAAAATGCAGCCAACTGATAATAAGTGAGTAATTGGCTGCATTTTGGTGAGGGTCTCTTCCAAAACCCAGATTCCCATTAACTTTAATAGACATTGCATCAGGCTCTTAGTTTTCTCCCCTCCCACATAGACGATTTTAAACCTAAAATCCCATTTCTATGCAGAAGATAGCTGGGACACACAGTCATGATATTTAAAACAATCCCTCAAGTCCACCACAATACTGGAATGCCTGATATTGTCTATCACCCAGTATTAGAGGCACGTTTATTTATTTTTTTATGTTATATCCTTATCCTTTGGCCTTGCCCATACAACGAACATCAGCCTACTTCATCAGAAGCTGCCAAAACAGTGATGTCCCTGTATCCTTACACGATGAAGCTGAATAGGACAGAAGTAGAATGATCACTCTGTGAAAAAAAATGTTCACCCACAGGAGAATAGGGTATTTTTGTCTTTTACCTCTGTATGCTCATTAGAGAGCACAATGATTGTCTGGTTTCACCCACATAGCTGCTGCTGGAGTATTTATTGCCCTGGATTAAGTATACCGCACATGCAGTCATGCATAGTTTCAGCTGATGCCTTCTCCTCCCTACCTTTATCTGATGCCAGAACCTGGCCTGGGGAGGCTGGTGGTGGCTGCCCAGCTGCTCCCAATTGCTCTGGGACTGCACCATGGAGCCATGTGCCAGTTCCAGCCCTAGAGAAGCTGGTGGTAGCTGCCCAGCTGCTCCTGGGGTGGGGGTGGACCCTGGCCGCGTGCTGGATCATTGTAGCTGTGGACATATGGCTGCAGGTTTTGCATCTGTGGCTCTGGCATGGTCTAGCATCACTGGGTTGGTGTGTCCTGCCCTATAAGGAGCTTGCTTTTGATGATGAGCAAGGAAAGGTTGGGGTTAATGTGAAGGTCAGACGTGGGGGTTCAGAACAGATTTCTTTCAGAATGGGTGATAGTTGTTTCACGATATCCAGCGTGGGATAGTAGGTGACAACTAAGGGTGTTCATCAGAGGGCTCCCAAAATATTTAAAGGTGTGTTATTCTGTTCCTGTACACTAGAGCAGCATTACTTTGCACAGTCTCAAATGAAGTAAATTGGTATTATTAACTGATTTTTTTTAAATAAATCTGTTTGCATTTGAGGCAATGTACTTCAGCACAAAGACTGACTCTCCATTGTTGCATGTCCAATATCATGTGTACTTAACATTATATACCTGATCCTGCCATAAAAATTAATCTTTTCTTTTGCTTTGCAGCTCATGTTATTTAGAAAGCAAAGCATAGCAACAGAGGCAGGTAAATTGCCCAGTGCTGTGTCATCTAATATCCCCTCCCCTTTATTTTCTATAAAAGCCATTAACTAGCAATGATCAACCATGAAAAGGAAGGTTTATTCACTCACTCCTCCCTTCTGACACTATGAACAACATAAGGGACCAGTTTGGGAAATGTAGAGGATTTGATGCCCGAGGTATGTAACAAGAAATATTATAATGCATTCACATATACTTTACTTGCCTTCACATAGGTTTTTAGCATCCATGATGAAAGAAGGGTGGAATAATCTTCTTTCATTTGGGAGCTTGCTCTGAAGTATTATTGATGTAGGGTGAGACTACATGAAGAAGAGGAGAGAAACAAGAGATGTAATAACATGTAATACTTGTAATGAGTGTGATACATAAAAATATATATTTAGAAGTAATAATAAGTTATCTTTTAATGCTGTACTATTAACTAGATAAAGTTCCCTATGAAAGATGGCTTTATTTAATAATTGGCAGATTTTAAGGCTAGAAAGGAGGGTCTATTATGATAATCTAGTCTGACCTGCTGCATAACACAGGCCATAGAATTTATCTGAATTAATTCCTTCTTCAGGTCCAATACCTGTAGTTGAACTAGAATGTACCCTTTAGAAAGAAATCCAATCTGGATTTTAAAATTTTCTAGTACTGGACAATCTACCACAACTTTTGGAAAGTTATTCCAATAGTTAATTATCCTCAGAATTTTAAAAAAATGTGCCTTGTTTCTTGTCTGAATATGTCCAGTTTCAAATTCTGGTCACTGGATTTTATTGTACCTTTGTGTGCTAAGTTCAAGAGCTCTCTGTTATCAGATTCTTGTTCCCTGTGTAGGTATATCTAGAGTGTGAGCAAATCATTTATTTTCTTTGATAAGCTAAATAGACTCAAGGATCTCAAGGCTTTTTTCCCAATCATGTAATCATTCTCATGGCTCTTCTCTGAACCCTCCAGAATTTTTCCACATCCTGCTTGGTGTGGGCATCAGAACTGGACAAGGTGTTCCAGTAAGAATTATACTATTACAGATACAGCGATAATATAACTACCCCATTTCAGTGCAATATTCCCTATAGCCCTTTTGGCTGCAGCATTGCACTAGGAGCTCATGTTCAGCTGATTATCCCCCATGACACTCAAGTCTTTTTTAAAGTCACAGCAGCTCAGAATAGAGTCCCTCCAGCCTGTATAGCCTACAGTCTTACATTTGGCCATATTGAAACTCATAGTGTTCAATTGTGCCCTGCTTTCCAACTGATCCAGATCTCTCTGAATAGTGACATGTCTTCTTCCTTCCTTTCCATGCCCCCAATGTATGTGTCATTTGCAAATATTGTCAGTGATGATTTTAGGTTTTCTTTCAAGCAACTGATAAAAATTCTAGGTAACATACATACAAGAACCAGTCCCTGGAAGATATCACTTGAAACACATCCTCTTTATGATGATTCTCCATTTACAATTATACTTTGAGCTCTATCAGCTGGCCACTGTATACTCCATCAGATTGATTTGGTATTTTTCTAGTTTTCTTAATAAAAATGTGGTGCCAAGTCAAAAGCCTCACAGAAATCTATTAGATCAATATTATTGCCTGCATCAACCAAACTTGTCATCTCATAAAAATGGATATCAAGTTAGCCAGGATCTATTTTTCCATAAGCTCATGTTGATTGGCATTAATTATATTTTCCTCTTAATTCTTTATTAATTGAAACCCATCTCAGCCCTTCTATTCTTTTGTTTAGTTAAATACCATTAGCACTTATGTTGTTACATACACTTAGACACAAATCTCAAAACAAATTACCTGTGCTGAATTACATACCTGAATTCACATTGCAATTATATGATCAGAAAGGTTGAGCTAACATATTTAGACATTGCTGTAGGTTGCTCAATTACCATAGACTTCTACAATTAGGCTACGTCTACATTGCACTCTCTTGCACAAGAACATATGCAAATGAGGTGCAGCAATGAATATCACCACACCTCATTTGCATATGTTCTTGCGCAAGAGAGCGCAATGTAGATGTAGCCTTACAGTATTTTCATGAGGCATCTGTAAGTAACAAATACAGTCATGAAGCCCTCACTCACATGATGAGATAGGCTGAAGGAGTAGGTGCTAAGATACTTGGTAACATTATGTATTATTACCAAACTATTCACATGACCTATTCACATGCAGGACTATGTATGTTTATAGTAGTTTCTATGTGCAGTACTAGAACTGCATGTTTGCATTTGCTGAATAAACTAGCTTGAGTTTTGTAAGAGTATGTCCATTATGTGACTCATGGATGAGAGATGCCATATATACAAAGTGCTCCCCTAGCTAGTGCAGCAAGTAAGAGCAGAGATACAAGCAAATATGGCCTCTGTTATAAGGACTCCTTTGCAGGTTCAGACAGGGTTGGATTGCATATTGTGTCCTGGGGGAAATAAATGTAGACACACACTATGAATGCACTTTGCTTATGATCAGAGCTGCAGCAAAGTGCACATCCAGCTACCATTGATATAAATTGCAACATACATGCTGACTTAGGGAGAAGTTAAACACACCACTTAATTGTGGTGGCGAGGTCTGAAATCCTGTATGTTAGCTTGGCATCTCTCTAAAAAAACTCATTTGAGCATGAGAGACAGTCTACCTGGCTGCTTGTGTAGGGGTGATGAGGGTAGGATGGGTTCTTTTCTTGTGTCAAGATTTAGCTCAAACCAGTAAAAATATCTGAGAAGCCTTGGAATAAAAAAGTGCTACATAAACGTTTAAGGTGGGATTTTCAAAAGCCTTCAGCAGTGGTATAATTCTATTTCTGTTGGATACAATGGCATTTTTAAGAATAATTTCAAAGGGATCAGAGTCAGGCCATTTTACTTACTTATGAAAACCCAATCCACAGTGTCAATCCTACATACAGTTCCCAGCACATGTATGTTGGAGGTCAGGCTATCAGGAGATAAAAAGATGTGGAATAGTGACTTTTTTGGGTTTTTTGTGGATCAGACTAAAATATTGGCCTTCAGACAAGAAAAAGGCCTAGACTTTTCTTCTCACATTCAGCTCTGAATATGGGGGGAAACACAATGTTGCACTGTTGCAAAAAAATCTAGGAAGCTTTGTGATTACAGGTTGGACCTCCCTGGTCTGGCACCCTGTGGACCTTACTGGCCCCAGATGAGGGATTTTGCCAGACCAGGGAGGTCCAACCTGACCCCCCTGCCACCAGCTCCCTCCAGCCCTGGCCTGACTGCCAGCCTCCGAGCTGGCTTCTCCCTCTCACTGGTCCCCACTATCCTGACAACCCCTGTTTCCCTGCCAGGCAGCCCCACCGCCTCCACATGCACTGGGCTTTTGCTGCAGTGCCCAGCAGCCCTGCTACCTCCATGTGCACTAGGCTCTTGCTGCTGTGCGGGGCTCTTGCTGCAGCACCCAGCTCCTACTGTCATGCCAGACACCCCACAGCCTCTGCACGCCCAGCTCCTGCTGCCCTACCAGGCAGCCCCACTATCATACGTGGGACTCCCACTACCCTGCCAGGAAGCTCTACTAGTGCATATCAGGTTCCCACTGCCCTGCCAGCCTGAAGGGCTCTCAATGCTAGTTCTCCACTGGGACTCTCTGGTCCTAAGACATTTGCGGTCCTGCCGGACCACAGATGTTGCCAGACCAAAGAATTCCGGTTGAAATTGTTTCAACCTGTCTTACAATTTCTTCTTTGTTCCACTCTTCCTGTGGGGTTGAGACCATAATTTACTGCAAGTCCTGAAGGGGTGCAGCTTACTTCCTCTTGCTGTCCCAGCCAGCTCTGTTGGTCACCATACATTAATGACAGGCTCAAGAATCTTCCCATTTCTCACTCCACTCCATCACTTCATGACCACTTGCTCTCTGGAGTGGGGTGCATCTATTATGTAGTCTTTGTATTCTCTACTGTAACCACCAAATCCCAGGCAGTCTTAGTGTGGCTACTGAGAAGCATGAGAAGAGCTTTGTGTGGCTCTATTAGGATTAACACTCCATCTCTAAATACAGTGTGGATAGATGGGTTTGTTATTTTGGGGAAGGAGGGTAGTTAGTAGCGGCCAAGGGAGACATCTATCCTCAGAGCCTCAACATTATTTCTAGGTAAAGCTTCTTTGGGTTAGTATTGTCCTGTCGTTTACATCACAAGGTAACAAACAATATCCTCCATGCCACTGCCATGATCTAAGACATTTTGCCAAACTGCTGATCTGCTGATCCTAGTAGAGCTTGATTGTACATTGTTAAAATTCTCTCTTATTGATATTGTGCGGTAGAAGACTCTATTCTAAAACCTCAAAGATCGTTCAGCACTAAGAATTTTGTGTAATTACTGTATTTTCAAATTCTGTATTATATCTACTGATTCTGTAGCTCATAAACTATTTTAAAATTAATGAAAAAAGCTTAGGGTAGTAAGATAAGATCTCTCCACTGCAAAGGTTTGGAGCCAGAGTATAATCAAGAAAAATGCATATAGAATTAGATCTAACCTTTGAGCTTGTAGCCTTCTAGCTTTTGTCCTGAAACAGTCTATAGTAAGAGACTGACATTTCTTTTACAATATTGTCTTAGCTCATTTGTAAGACTCAGGGCCTGACCCTTCATAGTTAATAGGAAGTTCTGGGAACTCCAGCTGGTCAGCATCTCATAGCAGGGGTGAAACATTCCACAGATTTAAGTCCTTATTAAAGTATCTCACCATTTAAGCCTTTGTCATAACATGCCAGGCTAGACGGACTATTAGTTTACATTAAAGGAATGTAGTTAAAAAAACTATAAGGATATGGTAGGTCATGTTCTGCTGTTGCTAGGGCTTTTGCTTTCTCAGTGTCTGATTGCGTTGACTGTTCAGGATGGACTGAGCTACTCTTCTAGAGCAAAACCGGAATTCTAAAACACCTCCAGGAGGGAGAATTCTATTTTAGAAACAATACACCAGCTAGTTGTTAAACTCCTTTCTGGAGGGGCATTAGAACTCTGTTTCCTGAGGAATTCCTGCCAAAGGTAACATTTGAATCACTACATATTAAAAATGTTACCAAAATCCCTAATGATAATTTTTCATCTTATCCAATGTTAAGGATTGCTGGAAAAGATAAGGCTATACTTAACAAGGAAACCATTGCCTTCATTGGAGGAAAGAAAGAAGTTTGACCATGAGTTTGCCATATCCACTTCATTTCATGGAGTGCACAATATCGTCCAAACTCAGAGCAAGATACGAAAGGTGCTGTGGATATTGGTGGTCCTGGGTTCTATTACCATTGCCGCTTCACAAATTTTGAATCGATTCGCCTATTATTTCAGCTGGCCAACCACAACCTCCATAGTAGTTCAGTACGTGGAAAACATTGAGTTCCCTGCTGTGACTTTTTGTAACTTGAACAGGTAAGATATGTCAAATGCCTGCAGCAATAACAGATCTCTTTAATATCCTAAAATGCATTCTTATTCTACAGAACATCATTTCACATAAAACAGTACACTAAGACAGCCTATGGTCAATTTTCAACATGGTAGACAGGGAATTAGCTTCATGCTGCTAGTAGGAGTTGAATGAATAGAAGACATTCCTGAGCAACATTTTAAACATGTTAGTCCACTCAGTACATCTGACCGTTCACAGAGGACAGTTCTAAGTTATAACCGGCAATGCATGTATTCAGCATTAAGGGCCAAATCATGTCCTGTTTAAGTGAGCAGCTCCTGACTTATTTGAACAAATTAGATAAGCAAATCAAACAGAGTTTGGCTTTATAGGGATTGCAGGCTCTTTCTCAGAGTTCTGGGCAAAATATTTAACTGAAGAGGAAGACACTGGAGAATGAGAGAATTCTTTGACAGTGAATTTCACTACAGAAGAGAGTGAGATTTTAAGAGATTGTTTTAATACCTCTGAAGTCTGGTGTCGGATCAGCGTAGGCCATCAGAAATCATACTTTACTGACAGGTAGAATGTACATGCAATACATAACAACAGGGTCATGAGTATATTTTGGTGACAGATGCTCATCCTGTAATCTTTCCTAAGGAACTCTTGCCAATCCCATGAGAGAGGCCAAATATACAGGCCACATTTGGAAGCGTGGGAGGCTAAAACTTGTCTTCTAAATAATTTTTTAAGTTCCTGCATAGAAGAAACCTCATTATCGGAGGTGCACAGCCTGACAGTTCTGGTTGACATCAGTGCGGTATGTGGGTGTTTTTCCCTTTTGCAAACAGTGACTATTATTTAGGAAGTCACTTTATGAACTTACCTTTGAACATATTGGCCATAATACCCAAATTAGTTTAAAGTGCAATAATATTTAAATACGTGACGCTGATTTAGCTTTTAAACTTTTAAAATAGTATATTGATCCCACTCACTCATTAATATAGCAGCCATTAGGTACAATCTCAGAACCCATGCTGAGTTTCCCCACAATGTTTCATTGGGGAAATGAGCTTTCTTGTGGCTGATCTCCCAGCACAATGGGTCACATTTTTGACATCTCTGGGGCCCCCTTAACCTTCAGGCCCTCCAGCTATAAACCCATAGCAGGAAATGCAATGCCACTACTAGATGCCCATTTAGAATACAAAAGAAACTATACAATGATTAAACTGTGATTACCTTATATAGGCAGGCTAGTCAGATATGCATCGTGTATAGAGTGGTGGTGGGAAATATGACACAAATACTATTCAATTATTTTAACAATAGCTGCAGAATGTTACAGTTACTTATCAGCAATTCAGAGCATGGCAACGGGCCACTAACATGTCAGTTTGCTTCAACCCCCATCTGTTCATGTCAATCTGAATTATTTCTCTCTCGATTTAGCAGCCCTACTTTTGGAGAAATTGCCAGTCTTGAATATAGTGTGCTTTCAAAATAAAGTTAAAGTCAACGTTAACCCAGAAAGTAACAGCATTTTGTTGAGTTGCAATAAGCCCGCTGTTTTTAGATATTAAGATAAAATTGATCCATTTATTATCCTGCTGTATAAGGATAATTTAATATTAGCATTAGCATAAAATAGCAGTCCCAGAACAACTCATATAACGATGGCTTATTATTGTCTCTTCAATACCTTAAGTTCAAATCTACAATGGCCATTCAGCAAATCCTTAATTCACTTTACCATCTGAAGCTTTTAACATTTTCTACAGGAAAGTTGTTTTAGGCCCCATAACATTTTAGGGCATTTAAACTGATGGTAGGCATTAGATTCCCACATCTGTCCCAATTTATACCACTGTCTGCAATCAGGCACCCTGGTAGTAGATGTCAGCTGTGAAACCTGCCTAATCCAAGAAGCAGTCAAGGTAGGTATAACCTCTTTCACTGTGAGACTGCTGTACACAGAGGGTGAGCTGTCGAAGTGATACACACGGTTATTCTCAGTTTTCAGGTGAAAAGGGTAAACTGATTTATAAGGACCAAGACTGTGTTATCCATTCACTGTAATACAGAGTAAGGTGTGATTCTGGTGGATTAGGTAATGAATGTTTGCAGGAGAGTTTTAGAAAAAAAGCTGCAGCTACTCTTATAACTGTTCCCTTTCCTATTTACAGATTCCAAACTCATGCAGTAGCCAACCTCAAAATCGTTTTTTTCCTTTGGAGCATTGTGTCTGGAGTTCTTCATGCTTTTTATAGTAACAAGTTCTCGCAAGAGCTAAATGATTTCCTTCTGGGACATCAAAACTTCAGCATAAAAGAATTTACCCGGAATAATGGCTTTTATCTCAACAACAGCACTTTGCTAGAATGTGATTTTTTTGGGCAGCCATGTTATCCAGAGGTGACATTTTTGCTTTTATCATAACATTAACAATAAGACTAAAATGTAATATTGTCTCAAAAGCAGGCTGTTGATAGATTTTATCTACAGTCACAAAATGAGACTAATGATACTGTGAGGCACAACTCTAATTTTTAAAGGCCACCTTTCAAGTGTCTCACATTTTGCATCTACAAGGGCTGACCCTGCAGCCTTGTATATGCAAAACAAAACTCTCACTGATTTCAGTGGGAGTTTCTACATGTGGCATGACTGGAGGGTTACACCTAATCAATGGGATTACTCATGTGTTTAAAATTAAGAACTTGCCAAAGTGCTAGTCAGGTTTTTATTCCTCCCATGAGAACATATTAATTACATGCAGAAATAAAAAAATACAGATACTTAAAGAAAGCCAGAGTCACATTTTTTAGCAGAAATAAAACAGAAGACCTGATTTCTGACTGCTCTTTACATCTATTTTATACCAATGTACTTCAGTGGAGTCATGCCCCTTTACACTCAAGGGAGAACAAAATTAGAAAGAATTTTTTTCAGTTTCACCTAACTCTTATTGAGAAACTACAGCATGCTTAGAATTACTGAAAGAGTTGTGTTGAGTCTAATTTAAAACATTAGCAGTAAGACCATGCCCTTGGAGCTAAGACTCCAAAACAATGAAATACAATCCAAATATCAAATGTATTTAACCTCATTATTCAGCCCTACTACCATTTGACAAATATGCAAATCCATAATCATCCAATTTACTATGGCTTCATACATTCACTGGAAACTACCAACACCCAGTGAACTAAACATCATCTGTGGAAAATTATACAATTTGGAAGTGATCACCCATTTCTTTATGGAGAAAGCCTACAAAACTTAACAAGAATAAGACCAATAGGATCCTATCAAAGTTACTCTAAGTAGCCCACAGATTTAAGAGAATGACAGTCCTTCTACAAAACTCGATAGGTTGGCTTATGCCAAAGGAATCTCACACTGTGGGACTATTTCTATTAGTATTTGCATACTCAGCTGCCATTTTCATAGGCTCACAAGCTGATCATTAGAGAATGTAGCCTATAATACATCCTCAAACCCACTAGCTTAGATTTAGATTAACTTGTTTCAAATTTTATTCTTCTGTTTGTTTTCATTGTTAAAGGATTTTGAACATGTCTTTACTGAATATGGAAACTGCTTTACTTTTAATCACATGGATCTTCAAGCAAGGAGAAGAGTGAGTGTTTCTGGAAGAGGCTTAAGTTTACTTTTTGATATCAAACAGGTACAACCATCACAATAAAATATATATCTTATCATCCATTAACCTGTAGCTTCAAAGATTTGAAAAATTGAAGGGACCATTATTTTAATCTAGTCTGACCTCCTACATAACAAAGGTCATATAATTACACCCATACATTCTTACATCAAGCCCACTACTTCTGGGCTGAGACATCCATTCTTGATTTAAGAATTCAAGTGGTAGAAAGTCCACCAACTCCCTTAGTAAGTTATTTCAAATTACATTTGACCTGTATTGAATTAGTAACCCAAGGGCAAATGCAGGATGTGCTACAGCTTAAAAAATTAGAACAGTAATAAAATGAAAGCTAATTCAAAACATCTTCAAGATAGTACACTCTGCTTTATTCGCTGATTTATATGATTTTCCATTAAAGTTTGTTCAGAATCCCAGGAGACAGTCATTTGGTACCAAATACTGAATGTTGACTTCAATGGGAGCTGCAGGTAGTCAGTACCAATTAGGATTTGACCTAATTCATTACCTCATATCACTATTGGCATATTCCTTTAGATACCACCAGCAAATACAGAAAACTGCCATGTACTCAATGGGGAGGGAAATTTTCTAAACAAGATGGGAGGGGGGGAGTGGAAATCTAGGATTTCCCTTCCTATTAGAATTTCTCTCTAAGCAATGTTAGGAACAACAACAGTGGCTGGCTCTAGAGGGAATAATGAGTAGTGTGCTGGAACAGGAAGACTAGTTGTCATGTAAAAAGAGGACTCTCGGAATTCTGAAAGAAGCTTGGATTAGCCTTTTTGATTTTTAATGGAAGTTGGGGAGACAAGGGGAAAGAACAAATAATTAATTATTTTCTAAACTATGAGGAACTTTAGAGACCAAAGCACATTGGATTTACTTACTTTTATGTTTATTTGGTTTTTTTAATTGACAGTGGAGATTTGTCTGCAGGCACTGGAAATTTTAATCCAACCAAAACAGTGGTGCAGCTTTAAGCAAAGCTAAGCCTCAGAGGGTAAATAAATAACATGACATTGCTTTTCTAAAGAATTCTTTTTGTACCAGGAACAATTTACTGATGACCCTGCCTTTGGCTTTATTGATGCTGGTATAACTTATGTTATCCATTCACCTAAAGAACCTCCACATTTTGACGGCTTAGGCTTATCAACCCCAGTAGGTATGCATGCGCATGCTGCAATCAGCCAGCTGAAGGTAAGCAATTTATATTCACTATCTTACACAATATATATAAGTGCATTTCCAATCTGAAAAGTGACAGTAAAATTGACATTTTGAAGGTTCAGTATTTATGGTCTCAATGACTTCCAGGGGAAATGTTCTGCATTTACATTTAAAAAGCTGATTTCTTTCCTGGTAACCTATCACTATGATGATGGCAAAAGCATGTCTGCTTTTAGTTCCACCTTGAAAACCCATTGAAAGCTAGTGCTATAGAGCTATAGTGCTACTATAATTTGAGCCAGTGGCATCTTTATTAATTGGCAATGGTGAATAAAGGAAAGAAGGCACCTTGATTTTCAGAATCCAGGCAAGGGTTGTAATACTGGCAATTAGAAAACAAGCATATTTTTACTCGTGCACTAATATAATAAAAATAGTGCCCAACAGTTCTATATTTACTTTTTTTTTTTAACCAGAAATCACCAGCCTGAAACCAATGCAGGTTTTCTATACTATACATTAAGAGATCATGCATGAAGTGGATTTTCCACAGGGATTAAAATTACTCCCCTAGAATTCTGATAATGTCGTTCTTAGGAGGTTCTTTGAAGTCACATTTCCATAGGACATCCATATCAGAGAGATGTTTCAGGCCTGCTTAGCTGGGTTCAAGAGGAAGTATTTTTGACTACTATCATGTTAAACCATAAAATCAATATACACTGCAATTTGAAACAAACATTCTCTTCAGGAACACAGTGCTGTGTTTCTCCTTCAACAGTGTACACGATAGCTTAAAAATGAAAGGGAGCAACAGTCAAATACTCTTCTCAATGCATTTAGAATTTGACCCTAAAAGAAATTCTGTTTTCTGGACTGTTTCAAGATACTAGTGTTAGCACCAACACTTGAAATCAGTGCTTAGAGGGGAAGTTTCTTATCCTTCAGTGAAACCAGTCAGAGTGGATCCTTCTCCCTCTCGGAGACATATTGAAGCCCAATCTTCCAGGAGCTTGTGCTATCAGATTGCACAGAAGAATCGGTGCCTAGGAGAGGAACCGATGTACACTATTTTTAAAAATAGTTGGATTTTTAAAACTATACTTTGCTACTAATTTGAGGTTTATTTTGGTAGCAATTCTGCTTAACATTTACCAAAGCTTCAATTAACAATTTATGTGCTAAAATTCTGCCATTTTTTCATCTAAAGACAGTTAACCAAGAATACCCTTGGGGAGACTGCAATCCTAACCTCAAACTTAAGTACCACAAAATCTACAGCACCTATGGATGTCTCCAGGAGTGTAAGGCCAGGCACATACAAGAGCGGTGTGGATGTTTGCCATTTTTGCTTCCAGGTACTTCTTGGGACATGCTACATTTGTGCTTCTAAAAGGTGTTCCATGGCTCTTTTTAAACATTTTGCCTTGTCAAGTTTTACTTTCACTTTGGCTGTGTCCAGACTCAGGGGTTTTTTCGGGAAAAGTAGCCTTTTCCCGAAAAAACTTCCCCTGCGTCCAGACTCAAGCCGCGTTCTTTTGAAATTATTTCGAAAGAACGCGGCTTTCGATGGCGGTAAACCTCGTTTCACGAGGAAGAACGCCTTCTTTCGAAAGTTCCTCTTTCGAAAGAAGGCGTTCTTCAATGTAAATAGGGCTTCCTCGAAAGAGAGCATCCAAACTTGCTGGGTGCTCTCTTTCGAAAAAGCGGATTGCTCTTTCGAAAGATCTGCCTGCAGTCTAGACGCGATCTTTCGAAAGAGGCTCTTTCGAAAGATGCTTTCGAAAGAGCCTTTTCGAAAGAAGCCTGCAGTCTAGACATAGCCTGAGAGTACATCTACACAGCAGTGTTATTTCAGAATAATTGATGTTATTCCAGAATAACATAGTCCATGTCTATACTACAAGCAGTTATTTTGACATAATGTCAAAATAATGTCAAGCTGGAGGACTTGTAACTACAACTCCTGCAACCCTCATTTTATGAGGAGTAAGGGAAGTCAGAGGAATAGTGCTCTACCTTGGACTTCTAGCTGTGTAGACAGCACCAAAAGGTTTAATAAGCTATTTCGACTTAAGCTATGCATTGATGTCACTGAAGTTGTGTAGTTCATTTTGGCTTTCGCCCTGCTGTGTAGACATGCCCAGACATCTTAGAATCTTGAAACCCTCTAGGTCTGATGAAAATAGCATTTCTCATGCCAAATTGATGTTGTAGTGAAAGGCACTGAAAAAGTTTGACCAGTTCTAAACCCAACATCTGCTGCTGAGCAGATCCTTAATGCACCCTGAATACTTGTCTTATTAGGTCACAACTTTTTAGTGGTGCATAAACTTAATTGCTCATTAGTAGAGCTGGGCAGAATTTTCTGATGAATGAATTTAGTTGGAAAATATTGGTTCCTCAAACTTCAACCAGTTCATGACAATGGCTGGAGATCAACAAATTTTCATTCAATCTGTCATGATTCATAGAATCATAGAATATTAGAACTGGAAGGGATCTCAAGCAGTGTTCCTTCTAAGCTGCTCAGTAGCAGAGCTTCACAGATGATTAATGAGCCTCTTACTGGGCAGGCCTTATTAATCACCTGTGAAGCTGTGCTGCCACCACGCTTAGAGGGAACATTGATCTCCAGAAGTCATCAAGTCCAGTCCCCTGCACTCACAGCAGGACTAAGATTATTCCTGAGAGATGTTTATCTAATCTGCTCTTAAATATCTGCAGTGACGGAGATTCCACAACTTCCCTAGGCAATTTATTTCAGTGTTTAACCACTCTGACAGTTAGGAAGTTTTTTCCTAATGTCCAACCAAAACCTCCCTTGCTGCAATTTAAGCCCAATGCTTCTTGTCCTATCATCAGAGGTCAAGGAGAACACATTTCTCCCTCCTCTTTATAACACCCCTTTTAGATACTTGAAACGGCTATCATGTCCCCTCTCAGTCTTTTCTAAACTAAACAAGCCAAATTCTTTCAGTCTTCCCTCACAGGTAATGTTTTCTAGACCCATAACCATTTTTGTTGCTCTTCTCTGGACCTTCTCCAGTTTCTCCACATCTGTCTTGAAATGTGATGCCCAGAACTGGACACATACGCCAACTGAGGCTTAATCAATGCAGAGTAGAGTGAGGGTATGTCTACACTACCCTCCTATTTCGAAATAGGAGGGTAATGTAGGCATACCGCAATTGCAAATGAAGCCCGAGATTTGAATTTCCCGGGCTTCATTTGCATAAGCCGGGCGCCGCCATTTCTAAATCCCGGCTGGTTCGAACCCCGTGCCGCGCGGCTACACGCGGCACGAACTAGGTAGTTCGAACTAGGCTTCCTAGTTCGAACTACCGTTACTCCTCGTGGAATGAGGAGTAACGGTAGTTCGAACTAGGAAGCCTAGTTCGAACTACCTAGTTCGTGCCGCGTGTAGCCGCGCGGCACGGGGTTCGAACCAGCCGGGATTTAGAAATGGCGGCGCCCGGCTTATGCAAATGAAGCCCGGGAAATTCAAATCCCGGGCTTCATTTGCAATTGCGGTATGCCTACATTACCCCGCTAGTTCGAACTAGCGGGGTAGTGTAGACATACCCTGAAATAATTACTTCTAGAGTCTTGCTCACAACACTCCTCTTAATACATCCCAGAATAATATTTGCTCTTTTTTTTTTTTTTTTTGCAATAGTGTTACACTGTTGACTCATATTTAGCTTGTGGTCCACTGTGACCCCTAGATTCCTTTCTGCTGACCTCCTTCCTAGACAGACACTTCCTATTCTGTATGTGTGAAACTGATTGTTCCTTCCCAAGTGGAGTACTTTACATTTGTCCTTATTAAACTTCATCCTATTTACCTCAGACCATTTCTCCAGTTTGTCCAGATCATTTTGAATGATGACCCCATCCTCCAAAGCACTCTAAATCCCCCCGAGCTTAGTATCATTTGCAAACTTAATAAGTATACTCTCTATGCCAATATTTAAATCACTGGTGAAGATATTGAACTGAACCGGTCCCAAAACTAACCACTGTGTAACTCTACTTGATATGCCCTCATTATGCTCTTCCAGCATGACTCTGAACTACTCTCTGAGAATAGTTATCCAGCCAGTTGTGCACCCACCTTACAGTAGCCCCACCAGGGTTGTACATCCCTAGTTTATTGTCAAGAAGATCATGCAAGACCATATCAGATACTTTACTAAAGTCTAGATATACCACATCCACTAGCAGATTGGTTTGACATGTTTTGTTCTTTACAAATCCATGCTGGCTATTGCCTGTTACCTTATTATCTTCTAGATGTTTGCAGATTAATTCCTTAATTATTTGCTCCATTATCTTTCCTGGCAAATAAGTTAACCTGACAGGTCTGTAGTTTCCTGGGTTGTTCTTATTTCCCTTTTTGTAGGCAGGCACTATATTTTCCCTTTTCCAGTCTTCTGGACTCTCTCCCAACTTACATGATTTTTCAAAGATGATAGCTAATGGCTTAGATACCTCCTCTGTCAGCTCCTTTAATATTCTAGGATGCATTTCATCAAGACCTGGTGACTTGAAAACATCTAATTTTTCTAAGGAATGTTTAACTTGTTCTATTTTTATTTTAACTTCTAAACCTACCCCATGTCCACTAGCATTCACTATGTTAGGCATCCAGTCATCGTCAATCTTCTTGGTGAAAACTGAAACAAAGAACTCATTAAGCACCTCTGACATTCCCAAGTTTCCTGTTATTGTTTTTCCCTCATCACTGAGCAGTGGGCCTACTCTGTCCTTGGTTTTCCTCTTGCTTCTAATATATTTGTAAAATGTTTTCTTGCTACTCTTTATGTCTCTAGCTTGATTGAGCTTGTTTTGTGCCCCTTTGCCTATCTAATCTTGACCCTATATATGTCCATTATTTGCTTATATTCACCCTTCTCTGTCAGAAGTCTGCCTGACAGACTGCCAGGGATCCCAGTATTATAGATCTTTGGCTCTTGGTCAGATGCCCAACTTTGGAGCTTCCAAGAACTGGAAATTTGAAAGCCCTCTAATTAGGGCTTGGTTCACAGTTCTGCATCAGGCAGTCTGGATACCTTAGAACCCCAGCTCAACCCATATCATGTAACCAAAACTCAGGTTACAAATCAAGCATATCTACAAGAAAAAAAACTTAAGGAAGAAGGCTTAAAGGAAAAGACAACCTGTTGCCTCTCAATGGCTGTGACAGGGATAAATTGGCCAAGCAGGATGTGCCAGTAAGAAGTCTGGAGTGAAATCCTAACTTTCCTGAGGTCAATAGAATTTTGCAATTTACTTCTATGGGGACAAGTCTTTAGGCTGCCCTTGCACATAGTTTAAGAGCTTATCAATCAAATTAGTAGGAAATTATACACAAATCACTTCCTTTCCCCATTTCAATTATGTAATTAAGAACTATAGTTTCTGATTTTAACTCGCTGAAATATTTGGTTTCCATAATACATATTGTGTTATGCTCTAATAAATCCACAAGTATAATGAAATTTACTCTTAATTTTAAATTTTACCAAATTTATTTTTTGGGTTTTTTCTGTTATTTTGTTTCTGCCTAACTCTACTAATGAGCAATTAAGTTTACTTTCTACAAAAAAACAAAACAATAACAAAAACACTGAACCAATAGGCCAACACACTGAACCAATGGGCCAACCCTTTCTAATGTAGGTTCCTAAAGTAAGGCACTTCCCCCCACACACACATCCCCCTTTGGTTCTGAAATTTGATTTGTCCTTTTCATATGTGTTCTTTTTTTTTTTTAATTGTATCCTTTGGTATATATGGTTGTGACTATTTTCTTCTACTATTTGATCTGAGGAAGTGGGTCTAGCCCACAAAAGCTCATCATCTAATAAACCATCTTGTTAGTCTTTAAAGTGCTACATAGTCCTGTATTTTGGAAGTGAAAAGGCATTTAATCCAATGTACCTGATGTAATTCCCTCTGAACTTAACATTAGAACAACTTAGAACAGAAACTGGTCTACTAGCTTTAGTGAAATCGTTAAATTGAATTTGCATTCTTCAGGTAGAGTAAACAGATAGGGGTGTAAAAATTGGAATGAGGTAGGGAGTAAGAGACACCTATATAAGAAAAATCTCTGAATATTGAGACTGTCTCTATAAAAATCACAACATCTGGTTATTCTAACTGCAAGCTTTAATTATTACTACCACTATTTTTAAGGAAATGGAACAGAATGTGACCTAGAAAAATTCTACAGTTGTGTTTCTCCTTCACTCTGTAAGTAACAGTTTAATTAACATATGAATATTTGTATGTTCTTGAGCTCCATTAAAAGTACATCAGAAGGCTCCAAGCTAGAAAACAGGTAGGAAACCAATATGAAGAATGGCAATACACATTTAAATAAATGCCTTAAAAAGAAACCTTGATACCCATATTATGAATGCCACCTTACATTTTAAGAACGGAGACTGCCAATTCATTCCTTTATGCTTTTTGTTTGCCTTTCTTCATCTCCTAAATTTGGGAACTGCAGATTAGTCAGTTTCAATTTCCTACTTAGGCACAGCTTTACTTACCGGGTCTTTCACCCTAGTACAGTGGTCTTGCATTTCCAGTGCTACATAGGGTTAGTGACATTTTTAATCTGTTTTCATGAATATTTTTATGAGACAGCACTTTTATTTATGGAAGGTGCTGTATATAACCCTTCTACCAAAAACCTTATTCCAACAATTGTGTTGCAGAAAATTCCCTAGAGACGATTCTTGGCCTTAAAGGCCAAGACCCTGCAGTTCTACTCTGTGCCAAATCTGGCTATTCTGTGTGCTGCTTTTAAGTTTTGTTTCTCAAGTGTTCGGTATATTAAATATACTGTGCAAAAAATAGTAGTTATATATTATTGCTATTGTAGTTATTTCTTTCTAGTACTGGAATGAGTAGATAGCTACATCAAAGGAAGCACTAACAAATCACTAAATAGGAATAGTTTTTTTATTTCTAAAACAAAAATTGGTTTAGTACACTAATTTTTACTCATTCTTACAAAATGCATTCTCTTATTCAAGTACTGAGTTGATGTAAAACACCTTTTAAATATTGTTTCACATACCATTATCTGAACTGAATTTTCATTTCCAATGACACCAGAGTATAGGAAAAGCCACTTAGCTCAACATTTTGCTTTTATTAGAATGCTTCTAAGTGTTAGACATATACGGTGCTCAACTTAAATCTTTCATGACTAAGGCTGGATTTTTATCACCATACTTAAGGGAATCATTGGTTCCCTAATGTTCTTGTTCTTAAATATCTGTAATCTTTGACATTTGGGTATTTTTATGGAAGAGGTTTATCAGTCAGTAGATATTCTGAGAAGTAGCTGAAAGCTTCAAAGAGAACCTTGAAATGCAGAACAAAAGGTAAACTCTGAGTCTCATAGAAGGTCAATAGGACAGGAGCTCTGAGGCAACATAGCAGAGACACAAGTACTAGAATGGTAGGCTTTCACTGAAAGCTTCAATTTCAAATTGGGATACAATGTTACCAGATGCTAAAATAAATACATGTAGCTATATAATAAAGGCTGAGTATTTACTTTGTTAAAAAGCCTTTTGAAAAAAAAAAACATTTGGGATCCATGATGAGTTCACCAATGTTTACTCCGGGGAATCAACTTTTAACATTTTGACCACGGCTGAAGTAAATTAGTCCTGCCAGATCTTCATGTCCATTTCCCTTGAATGCATGAAGTTCTCTCTGTGTAGGATGATATAACTGATATGCACCTAACTGGAACAGAAAAGTTAAGGGGGCCCCAAAATTACTAGCGCAATTTGTTAGTTACACCAAACTAGAAAGTTAAATGTTTATTTTGGAAAACAACTATTAGAGGACCAGATTCCATTCCACATCATTTTAGTGTGCTTAGCCCAGCAAAGAGCTTAGTGGGGAAAAGCATAAGCATATCTGAAATCAAGTTTTCTATGACTATACTCCTTGACACCCTCCCATATCCTACAGAAAAATTAACCTTACACTTGGGCTAGGGGAAGGACTTTGGACTATTTACAATCAGGGTAAAGGGAGATCCTGTAAACTTGGTGTCCTTTTTGTTTTTCCAGTAACATAAAGAGAACACGGTAACATTTTAAATTTATATGAAAGACTTTCTAATATCCTGCCTATAAAATTCTGACAATTTTAACTATTTTCTAGCACAATTACTTTTCCTAAGAATTGCTATGACAAAATGACATCCCTACACATGGAATTACTCACTGTCACAATGAAATTACAGATCTGAATATCTGTGACTTCAAGTAACAATGCCAGAATGTGAGAACACAGAGAAGAAGTGCAAGACAGACAGAATGGATTCAGTCTACACAAAAAAAGTGACATATGCCGATCTTTAACAGGGATTCTTTTCAGATAGCATAACAACACTGGATTATCAAGATGGCAATATAGCAAATGGACAAAACATTCTTCCTGAGATTTTTCTTGATGATCAACATCAAGAAATAACCATTAGCCCATAGAATATTGAGATCAATTTGCAAGCACTTCTACACACAGAGAAACTTCATGATGAAAGTTCAGCAAGACATAGTCAAATGGATTAGCATCGCGTCTTAGTGGTAAAAGACCTACATTCCCATTTCCAGCTATACCAGGAACTTTCTGTGTGGTCTGGCACAAATTTTTTATGAAGACCTGAGCATCCAGCTTCCAACTGAAGTGTGAGAAATGCAAGGTCTGAACATCTAAAAAAAAATCAGGCAGTTAAAGTGTTGAGTGCCTCCATTTCCACCTCCATAAAATGGAAATGATACTTATCCTCTTCTGTGAAATATTTTGGGGTTTACATATAAAGATCTGTCTATCAAGTTTACGTTATTTATTGGGGTCAATTAAATTATATTGGCTAGTTTCCCAAACTTCCTTTGTATAAGACAAAACATTACAAACTTTGCATTCCTATGAACATATATTTTATTGATTCCTTTTTCCCTGAAATTTCAGATAACATAGAACTAAAGGGACTATGTACGGTAGGAACCCACAATTCCACTTGCCCTGCACCTTGTGAAGAAACTGGTTATCCCACTAGTGTCACCTATTCAAGTTTTGCAAGTGAAAAAGCCTTAAAATACCTTTCCACAAAGCTGAAGAAAAGTGCGGAGTACATCAGGTAATCTTATTTAAAGCTCTGTCTTTAAAAGGAATATGTTGGATCACTTACAAATGCCATCTTTACTGAAATATTTAAAGGGCCTGACTAAAATGTGACTCTGTTCAGTTATGTAAGATGTTACAATGGATAAAATATTAAGAACAATGATGTTAATAGATGTAAAGTATTCTCATGGGAAATTGGCCAAGACACAGTATTGTATTGTTTTATCTTTCTTGCCATGTGGGTATCAAATTAGATAACCTGTGTTGAGACTAGTGGTTTAAAGTATTTTCCCCAGCAATTATCCCCATATTACAAATATAGCTATAATGATTTGGAACCTCTCTTCCCATCTAGAGAAGAGAAGAGTGAGGGGGGATTTGATAGCAGCCTTTAACTACCTGAAGGGGGTTCCAAAGAGGATGGAGAGAGGCTGTTCTCAGTGGTGACAGATGACAGAATGAGGAGCAATGGTCTCAAGTTGCAGTGGGGGAGGTCTAGGTTCTATATTAGGAAAAACTATTTCACTAGGAGGGTGGTGAAGCACTGGAATGGGTTACGTAGAGAGGTTGTGGAATCTCAATCCCTAGAGGTTTTTAAGGCCTGGCTCAACAAAGCCCTGGCTGGGATGATTTAGTTGCGGTAGGTCCTGCTTTTAACAGGGGGTTGGACTTGATGACCTCCTGAGGTTCATAGGGCTGACCTTCCAAACCTATGATTCTACCCACAAAGGAAGAGGCAGTGCTCAGGGTTCCACCTGAAACCCATTCATAACCCCCAGGAAGAGAGTTTGTGCAATAGGCAATACTGAGATCTTGGTCCTGATGCAACTCAAGTCAATGGCACAACTCTACCCTACATCAGTGGAAGCAGGATTTTTCCTTCCCTAAAGATAAGTAGAAGTATTTATAAAACCTGAGCAAAGTGAGCTGTCTTAGTGTGGGCCTGTTGCTGTGGGTTTAAGATTATAGGTTGAATACTGTGTTTTATCAATATTAGGCTTAATATAATTCACCCCTTACACCAAGAACGCAGATAATATTTGATGCTATATTATCTAAATAAAGGTAGGCAATACAATACTGTTTATAAGATCATGGAATACTATAAAGGACACATTCCTTAAAAGGGAGTTATTTGCTTGGGAAAGAGATCTTTCAGAAGCTTGTATGATCTATTTTATCGATTGGTTCAATAATATATATCATACACACATATAACCTCACCTCATAGGATTACATTAATTCAATACATACAGATTTCTGGCTAGCAAATGTATGAACTAATGTAATCTAATTTCTCTTCTAATTTACAACAGGAAAAGCATCAGCAAGCACTTGATATACTTTGTTTTGATAGATTCATATGGGATTTATTTAATAAAAGTACTGACTTACAAATCTGAACAGAAGAAGAGAACAACTTATAGAACATAAGAACAGCCATACTGGGTCAGACAAAAGGTTCTTCTAGCCCAGTTTCATGTCTTTTGACATTGGCGAATGCCAGGTACCCCAGAGGGAATTAACAGAACAAGTGATCCACCCTCTGTCACTCATTCCCAGAGATTAGGGACACCATTTCTGCCCATCCTGGCTAAAGTCCTGGTCTTCACAACATCCTCTGGAAAGGAGTTCCATAGGGTGGCATGTCATTAGGAATTACAATCTGATTGTTAGAGATTCTAACTCAGTAAGGGGAGCCAACAGACTTACCAGGCACCTTGACAAGATGGGGTAGTGGCTCCAGGCTCCCAGAAGGGGTGGGGCCTCAGGTAGAAGGGGCAGGAATAGGGCAGCCATCAGTGCCACCAAGACTGCGGCATACCAGCCTCCCCCTCAGTCCATACTTAGCCTGGAGTGCAATGCCCAGGGTTCTGATGGTGATTTAAAGGGCCTGGGGCTTCAACTGCTAAAGTAGCAGCAGCAAGCAGCCAGGAAAACTAGGTCCTTTTGAATTGTCGAGGCCTGAGACAGTTGCCCTCCTTTACCTCTCATGTTGATGGGCCTGAATTCAATTCATAGAACTGTTTGTGTATGTGTAAGCACATTTGGAAGCACAAGCATTGTAGAATCTCAGAGTTATAAAAGCTTCAAGAATGAAGATTGTTTATAACTCTAAAAAAAGTAAGGGATGTCCTGTCCTCTCCTGTCCTGTCCTTCTCTTCTGCCTGATTTTGTACTTCCAGTTCGACATGAGGCATGTGCTTGACTGCTCAGTTCATAACACTGGTGTTTATAATTAAGGTTCTATAAAATGCAGTAGTTATTAATAGTTTCATGGACAGATACTATACACAGAAAAAGACTGTAGGTGTTTTAAAGAATTGTTTGGAAGTTTTGGCCCATAAAATATCCAAGTTGCTTAATTGTTTATGAGTGTGTTAAACTTCCTGTTCCTGAAACCATGGTGTCTCTTGCATGTGAACAAAGGGCATGCAAATTAAGTATATTATTAATGGAAATCTATATTAAGCCTCTGAAAATTCCACAACAACATTATTATGTATTTTACTTTGTCAATTATTTTATTGTTTGTAAACATTAGACAAACCAGCAATTACTCAATTAACCAAGTCAAAATACAAAAAATTCTTCTGTAACCAAGTCTGTAGCCAATATGAATCAAGCAAATATATTAATTAGGACATGCCATAAATTACCAGATGTAGGGATCTATTGATTTTTTCAGACGTAAAAAGGTAACGTTAACTATTTACAGCCTTATTACAAATATACACAATAGCAATTCCTTGGCAATGCTAGGAAGTGTAATTAATAGGATCCATTAACAGGGGGATTATTGTCATTAGATGGAGGACCACCTATGTCATGTACAGACCAGAATGAAGAAAAAAATCTACAGAAGAAAATTTTTGTTGCTCTTCATGGTCTGCTTTGGTCTTAACTATCTTGAGCAGTTTGGTATCATCTGAAAATCTTTACCCCTTTCTCTAGATCATTTATAAATAAGTTGAGTAGAATTGGTCCCAGGACAGACCCTTGGGAGAGCTTCAAAAAGATCTCACCAAACTAAGTGTTTGGGCAACAAAATGGCAAGTGAAATTTAATGTTGACAAATGTAAAATAATGTGCATTGGAAAAAATAATCCCAACTATACATACAATATAATGAGGACTAATTTAGCTAGAACTACTCAAAAGAGAGATCTAGGAGCCACTGTGGATAGTTCTCTGAAAACATCCATGCAGTGTGCAGTGGCAGTCAAAAAAAGCAAATAGAATGTTAGGAATCACTAAAAAGGGGATAGAGAATAAGACAGAGAATATCTTATTGCCTCTATATAAAACCATGGTATGCTTGAATATTGCGTACAGATGTGGTCGCTTTAGCTCAAAAAAAGATATATTGGCTTTGGAAAAGGTTCAGAGAAGGGCAACAAAAATGATCAGGGGTTTGGAATGGGTCCCATATGAAGAGAGATACAAAAGACTTGGACTTTTCAGCTTAGAAAAATGGAGATTAAGGGGGATATGATAGAGGTCTATAAAATCATGACTGGTGTGGAGAAAGTGAATAAGGATAAGTTATTTACTTGTTCCCATAATATAAGAACTAGAGGTCACCAAATGAAATTAATAGGTAGCAGGTTTAAAACAAACAAAAGGAAGTTTTTCTTTATATGGCGCATAGTCAACCTGTGTAACTCCTTGCTAGAGGTTATTGTACAGACTAGGACTTTAATAGGGTTCAAAAAAGAGCTACATAAATTCATGAAGGTTAGGTGGCCATTAGCCAGGATGGATTGGAATGGTGTCCCTAGCTTCTCTCTGTTTGGAAATTGATGACAGGAGAGGGAACATGTCAAGATTACTTCCCTCTGGGGCATTTGGTATTGGACACTATGGCCGACAGGATACTGGGCTGGATGGACCTTTGGTCTGACCTAGTATAGCTGTTTTTATGTTCTTATGTGATAGGTAGTGTGTGTGCACCTGGATGTGCCTACCAAAGTGGATCTCATAGGTGGTCCTCCATCTATCTTCCCCTGGTTTATGCATTGGTCTGGGTCTTAGATGGGGCCTAGCATCCAGATTTCTAGAGCAAGGCACCAGCATATATTTCCAGAGGCAGAAATTTAGGGTAGCAGGATACTTTTACATTGGAAGATGTAGCACCTACATCATTTGGCAGCAGTTGTACACTGGTCTTGTGGATCCCATTGTAACCTAAAACTCTGACATAGGTGCCTAAGTTTGGGGTTTAAATGCCTAAGTACCCTTTTGGATCTGGGCCTTGCTTAATATCCTTGTCCATGTGTGTTTGCCCCCTATATACAGCACTTCAGTTCTGGTCCCTAATGTGACTGGATTGCTGTGCCTATGCAAAGTTCGCTATAAGACAGGGATTTTGAAGAGGGAAATTCTGGCTGTACTTACATAGTCATAAGCAGATAAGCTTCCAACACTTTGCAAGAGAGACTATTCCACATTCTGGTAGACAACTGCTAGAAAATTTTCCCTGATGATCATCTTAAATTTACTTTTGTCCATTTCATTTCATTGCACTTTAACAGTGCTGGTTATTTCTTTTTCCAATATTAATTTAATTTCTAACTATACAACTAATGATAGAAAAAAGTAGCAATAGTAACTTTCGAATTATGTTGTATGTGTATTTGTCATTAGGGAGAATCTTGTGTATATTGACATTAAATATCATGATCTGAACTACAAAATGACTCGGCAGCAGAAGGCCCTGAGCGTGGCTGAGTTGCTTGGTAAATATTCATTGGTTAATACTTTTTTTCTTTATATCTATTCTTTTTCCACACACTCTGGTCAAGTTTCTAAATGAGGCGAATGCCTACCTTATCCTGTCAATCACTGTTACAGAACACATTCTAGGAAGAATGTTCTGCTGTTCCTTGAAAAGGCTCAGTAGCGTGGACAGCACCTTTATTGCAGATTAAGAGCCTTATTCTGCTTCATTGTCTCAGGTAGAGTTCTGCCACTTGCCCTAAAAAATTGTTGCTTATCAAATTTCTTATCAAATTTTTCTTAAAAGATTGTAAATACTGTGCAAGGGTTTTGTTGGGTTGTAGGTTTTATTTTGAACATTTAAGCATTAGATTCATCTTCTCCCGTAAACATTCAAACACATTTAATTTTTTTAAATGATAAATTAGGTGTTTTTTAAGTGATAAATTAGCTTACTTAGTACTTGAACCTGGCAGGATTTTCTTTGCTGGCTAGACTAAACCAAATGCTTAGGCTGATATGAGTTTATTTTCTTCTATTACAGCTGACATTGGTGGCCAACTGGGTTTGTTTTGTGGAGCCAGTATGATTACAGTCATAGAAATAGTTGAATATATTTTCACCAACTTCTGTTGGCTGTGCATCTTTCTTCTACTGAAAGCACCAGAAATGCCTCAGTGGAATATTCCAGCTCAGACAGAGCAGACAGACAAGAAGAGAATACAAGAATGCTAATGGCTTGTCAAAGAACCAAGCCTCGCTGTCTGCTGTAACTTGTCTTTATTTTTACAGATATTAAGATAAAATTGATATTTAACCTTAACTGGTTTTTCTTGCTTAACAGCTATAAATAATGTAACAATGCAATTCTAAACAGTAGTCACTGGAAAAACTCTGCTTCCTTCTCTTATGATGAAACATGTCATCTTTATCTAATCCTTGTAATTTTTAGTGGCTGAACGAATGATTTATGCTGGCACATAACATTATTGCAAGTGTGACACAGAGTTAAGGACCCTAACAGTTTGGGTAAGCAAAATTAATGGTCTCACAGAGATGATTTTAGCTCCCCAAGGTCACCCACCGTTACCCACAAACAAATCTAGTTATTATTACAGAAGTGATGATAAATTACCAGATGTAGGGATCTATTGATGAAGAGGGGATCCCCACTGACCACAAGATTTTGTGCTGCAGTCCACCTGCAATTACAGTTAAAAGTCTATGGAAGTTCTGCTATGGAACTAGCTCAGTGGAATTAGCTGTTGTCCTGTAACACCATGTTTCTCAACCAGTGGTTCAAGAACCCTTAGGGGTACTTGAGAGAAGTCTGGTGGGGGTACATCAAGACAACTGAAATTTGGAGAAAACTGAATTTTTGTTTTAAGTTTTACAGTGCTTTATTATTTTTGTACTTTTTACACTGAAAAATTTCACTGCCCACCCAGCTATGATTAAGTTGTTTAAACAAATGTGTTGCAATGGTAGGAAAAACTTGTGTGTCTGAAAACTGTAAGTACTGGGAGTACTTATTTTTTTTAAAAGGGATACTGTATAAAAAAAAAGGTTGAAAAACACTGCTGGAACACACAAGATTTAATTTAGGGTGTGTCAGTCCCAAATAAATAAAGGCCTATAGGTCAGCCTACTGCAGTGCTTGGAGAAGCAAGAATACCTTCTCATGTGCCCTTAATGAGAAGTGAGGGATGGGAAAGGAGTACTGACACTTTACATTCTTTGTCTCCTTAAACATAGCTGGGGGTAAGCACATGACTTTTTGTATTCAAAAGAGTATTAAAAGGTTATAATTAAAATACTGTAAAGGTTATTTTTACAGCTTAATTGCTTACCTCACATACTTAATTCTACTTGTAACTGACTCAATCAAAACAGTGTATAAAGAGATTTCAAAGTGACTTAACGAAGCTTTCAGAATTATTAAACAAATTGATAAGGGCAAAGATCCTGATCCAAGTCCTGTGAAAGTCAATAGAAAGAGCCCAATTTTTCTGGACATGGACCCGACCCTATCTATACAGACTTGTGAAAGGTTCACAATCTAGTTACCAGTGTTACAGAACTAAGTGAAAATAAGAGTTCTCAGCCAGAACTGTGTCATAGAATCATAGAACCATCGAGCTGGAAGAGATCTCAGAAGGTCATCAAGTCCAGCCCTCTGCTTTAGGTAGGACCAATCCCAACTAATCCCAGGGCTTTGTCAAGCCGAGACTTAAACACCTCTAGGGATGGAGACTCCACTACTTCCTTAGGTAACCCATTCCAGTGCTTCACTACCCTCCTAGTGAAATAGTTTTTCCTAATATCCAACCTGGACCTCTCCCACAACATGTCATGTATAAGGTAGTCAAGATAGACTAAGCTACCAGAGAAACTTACGATGGAAGCTAAATGTACAATAAAACTCCAATAGTCTGGCATCCCTGATAGTCCGGCATCAAAATGGCAAGAGCCTAGTGAGTGAGCCTAGGCAAAAAAAGAGTCACAAGGTAACAGCGTCAGCAGCTGAACTGAGCAAAAAGGGTAAAAAAGGCTTAAAAAAACTAAAACATTACAGTATACTGTATACAGTATGTACAATAAAAAGGGTTAAGAACACTTTATATACCGTATATAATGTATACAGTATATATATAACCTGCTTATAGTACCTCCTGATAGTCCGGCATATTTGATAATCCGGCACCACCTAAATCCCGTAGGTTCCGGATTATCGGAAGACTACTGTAAATGGATACCGGAAAAGCTTTGAGAGCCGAAATCTTAAAGTTATGTTTACTAAGGTGTGTTACAGTTTAAAACAAACTCATTTAAACATTATGAAGAGGAATAAGAAACTCTTGAATAACCAGAGCTTTGTACATATTTGAAAGCATGAGACCATATTTTGCCCTGATTTACTCTCTCAGGCTGTGTCTAGACTGCAGGGTTTTTTCGAAAAAAGTAGCCTTTTTTCAAAAAAACTTCCCCTGCGTCTAGACTACAGCCGCGTTCTTTCAAAATTAAATCGAAAGAATGCAGCTTTTCTTTCGACAGCGGTACTCCTCATTTCACGAGGAATAACGCCTTTTTTCGAAAGTGCTCTTTCGAAAAAAGGCACTATGTAATGCAAACTGTGCTTTTTCGAAAGAGAGCATCTAGACTGCCTAGGTGCTCTCTTTCAAAAAAGCAGCTTGCTTTTTCAAAAGTACTAATTGTAGTACTTTTTTGTAAGAAGCTCTTGATGACCTCTTGATACTCTTTTGAATTGATGCTCTTTTTTGAAAGAAGCTTTTTCGAAAGTATTTTTCAAAAAAGCCTCTTTCGAAAGAGGCTTGCAGACTAGATGTAGCCTCAGTTACCCCACTGAAATCAGTGAATTTGGTCTCCTGATACAAATGAAAATGTGGAATTTGGAAGGGATAATAATGATCCATTTTTAAAGTGAAGTAAAGTAAAGACAAAGTGAAGCTTTTAGTCAACATTTCAAATCAGAGTGAATTGAGTCAACAGTGTGCCCTTGTAACCAAGAAGGCTAATGGCATATTAGGTTGCATTAGGAGGAGCATTGCCAGCAGATCTAGAGAAGTGATTATTCCGCTTAATTCGGCTCTGGTGAGGCCACATCTGGAGTATTGTGTCCAGTTCTGGGCCCCCCACTATAGAAAGGACATGGACACATTGGAGAGGATCCAGCAGAGGGCAACCAAAATGAATAGGGGGCTGGAGCACATGACTTATGAGGAGACACTGAAGGATTTGGGTTTGTTTAGTCTGCAGAACAGAAGAGTGAGGGGGGATCTGATAGCAGCCTTCAACTTCCTGAAGGGAGGTTTCAAAGAGGCTGGAAAAAGGCTGTTTTCAGTAATGGGACAGATGGCAGAACAGGGAGCAATGGTCTCAAGTTACTGTGGGGGAGGTCTAGGTTGGATATTAGGAAAAACTATTTCACTAGGAGGGTGGTGAAGCACTGGAATGGGTTACCTAGGGAGGTGATGGAATCTCCATCCCTAGAGGTTAAGTCTCAGCTTGACAAAGATCTGCCTGGGTTGATTTAGTTGGGGTTGGTCCTGCCTTGGGCAGAGGGCTGGACTTGATGACCTCCTATGGTCTCTTCCAGCCCTAGGATTCCTACCTTTTAGGTTTAACCAGATTTGCTAGCCAATAGTGCCACAAACATAAAATTGGGCCTATAATTAAAACTAGTAGAAGAACATAAAGAAATTATCTTTATTATTATTATTAATAATAATAATAATCTGCATAATTTCTGATCATTGCAAAAACATAAACCCATATTAATAGTCCATAAAGTATACTCTTCTTTTTGCTTTGTGGCATTTCAATATGGTGTATGTGGTCCCATTTACACAGTGCTTCTCTGAGAAGCCACATAGTGCCACAAATTCAGATAATTTCTCCAAAGTTAGCTACTATATTGCAGAAGCAGAGAAGTAAGGAATGTAATAATGCAAGCTGTTAGATAAAAATAGTAATTAATTAATAAAATTCCATCAGTTAGCTATGTCAGGCCTGGCACGTCTTTCTGGGACTCCACTTTAAGTCCTGGGATAATAAACATTTCTGCTCTCAAGAAATAGAAAAGGCCTCAATTTTAGTTCTCAGTAAGTAGGAATTTGAGTGAACTTGAGGTCAGTATATAGATTGGTGCATAGAATAGCTTAGGGCATTGCTTGATGGGAAAATGTTTCATGGTAGTGTCAAAATTGTGAACAACAGAGAAACAGTGAGAAGAAGAAATTGTTGTCTTGGAGGAGGAGGAAAAAAGGAGTCTGTCCATCATATAGTGGAGCAAAAAAGTGAGCAAGACCCTACATTATTTTCTAAGAGAAGAATAAGTGCTGTAAGATTAGACCCTTACTTTGTAAAATCATGATATTAGAGAACTTAATCCCAACTCTAGATATGTGTCCATCAGCTCTTTAAAAAAAATTCTGGTACTATAGCATTCAGTCTTGCACTTCTGATACTTAAAACAGAACTGAACTCTGAATAGCTAAACAAAAGAGTGATTTAATGTAATAATGCAGAAGACTATGACACTAAACCGAGCAAGGGGTTTTGTTAATGGTGCAATGTTAGGGTATGTCTACACTACAAAGTTAATTCGAACTAACAGCCATTAGTTTGAATTAACTTTAATAGCATCTATACATACAAACTGCTAGTTCGAATTTAATTCAAACTAGCGGAGCACTTAATTTGAACTAGGTAAACCTCATTCTACGAGAACTAACCCCTAGTTCGAATTAAATTGTTCGAATTAAGGGCTGTGTAGCCACTTAATTCGAACTAGTTGGAGGCTAGCCCTTCCCAGCGTGCCCTGGTGGCCACTCTGTGCCAAACCAGGGAAACTCTTCTGCCCCCCTCCTGGCCCCGGAGCCCTTAAAGGGGCACGTTCTGACTACGGTGCTTATGCCAGTTGCAAGCCTGCCAGCACCCAGCCAGCAGACCCTGCGCCTTGCACAAGATGAACCAGCCACCCGCTGCCACCCAGCCCTCCGCCTCTTCCCAGGACCAGGCTGGCAGCTCCCAGGAGCCTGCCTAGGGTTACAAGAGGCGGGCGCCCGCCTGGTCTAGTGTGGAGATCGTGGACCTCATCGAGGTTTGGGGGAGGCCTCCAACATCCACGATCTCTGCACTCAACACAGGAACTAACCCCTAGTTAGACACAGGAACTAACCCCATCTACAGCCGCATGGCTGACAGCCTGGCCACCAGAGGACACATGCGGACTCAGGAGCCGGTCTGCTGCAAAATTAAGGATCTGCAGCAGGCCTACTCCAGGGCCTCCGAGCCAGGGGCTGACCCAGAGGCATGCCCTCACTTTGAGGCCCTGCACCGCATCCTGAGGGCTCACGCAGTCAATGCCCCCTGGATGGTGATCGACCCCGGGGCAGAGGGACCTGTACCTGACACGGAGGAGGAGGAGGAGGATGCCGGGAGCCAGGAGCCTGCCCAGGACCCCCGAGGCACCCCACGGAGCACATTGTCTGAGGCCGGGGAGGGCTCCACATGTGAGTGCCATCATGCTCCCCTTATGGGTATGGAGGGTGTGGGGGGAGAGGGAGCCCAGGGACCGTGCGCAGGGGCCTTGCCCACCATGGAGCAGCATCTGGGTGTCATTCAGGGGCTCTGGCCCATTCCCCACACGCCGACCTCGCTTTGCAGAGGGGGGTTGAGTTTCACCCACAGTGTCCCCAGGGAGAACTGGCCACTGCTCTTGTTTCACCACAGCACCTGGGACTGCAGGGTGCACCACCCCGCCTGCAACAGCCACCCACACCCGGGCCAGCAGGTGCACCAGGAACCTGGAGGACTACCACCGGCAGCACCTGCGGCTACTGGAGCAACAGCTCCGCGTCCAGGACCACTGGGTCCAGGAGGACCTGTGGCTGCGGCAGCAGAGCTTGGAGGTGCTGGAAGAGCAGAGCCGTGCTCTCAGAGGTCACCTCCAGACCCTGGTGGACAGGTTCCTGCCTCCTCCTGCTCCAGCCCCTGCGGCCACCCCAGCTCTCGCTCCTCCTCCCACCCCTACTTTCCTGCCCACTTCCTCTGCACTCCTGTCCCTCATGCCCCACCCTCCACATCCACTCCCTCCCGACGCCCCCGCACCCGCAGTGCTACGAGATGGGAGAGCCAGAAAGCCCCCCAACCCTGAGCTTTCCCTTCCCTTCCTCCCCTTATGCCCCCTTCCAGCTCCCTCCTCCCAGGTTTCCCCCTACCCTCTCCCACTCTCACTCCTCCCTCCCCCACCCCAGTTATGTACAATAAAGAGAGATTTTTTGTTGTGTTTATTTGACATTAGGAAGGGGGATTAGAGAGGGGAAAGGGGAAGGAGGGGAGGGTGAAAGAAGGCCCCAGTGGGGCATGCAGGGAGAGTTCAGTCCTCCTCCTCCACCTGGAAGTTCTCCCACAGGGCTTTCCGGATCAGGACGGCCCCCCGCTGGGCCTCCCATACGGCGGCGGTGCGGGGCTGCACATATTGGTCAGACATGCAGTTAGCCTCAGCCATCCAGGCTGGCAAGAAAGCCTCCCCCTTCCGCTCACATAAATTGTGCAGCACACAACATGCTGCCACCATGGGAGGGATATTGTGCTCGGCAAGGTCAAGGCGGGTGAGGAGGCATCGAAATCGGTCTTTCTGGCATCCAAAGGCCCCCTCGACCATGATGCAGGCCCTGGTGAGCCTGGCATTGAAGGCCTGCCAGGAGGGGTTGAGGTGCCCCGTGTACGGCTTCATCAGCCAGGGCTGTAGGGGATAGGCTGCATACCCCATCAGGCAGACGGGCATGTCCACGTCCCCAACCCTGATGTGGAGGTCAGTGAAGAAGGTCCTGGCCTACAGCCTCTGGCACATGGAGAAGTTCCGGAACACCCTGGTGTCATGTGCCTTGCCGGACCAGCCCACATTAATGTCCATGAACTGGCCCCGGTGGTCACACACGGCCTGCAGGAGGACGGAGAAGTACCCCTTGCGGTTCATGTACTGGGAGTCCTGGTGTTCCGGGGCACGGATGGGGATATGCGTCCCATCGATGGCCCTCCCGCAGTTGGGGAAGCCAAGGGCTACGAACCCCTGGATGACGGCGTCCGGGTCAGTGAGGCGGACCACCCTGCGGCCACCCTGGGTGGCTGGGAGTGTTCGTTCCCTGGCACTGCCCCGCACCCCACTCCCGGAAGCAACCCCTGTGGGTGGCGTGTAGTACGGCCGGGACAGACCGAACCCTTCTGTGTGGGGCACTTTCACCTCCCCCTTCCCCTCCCGTTTTCCCTGGGCTGGCCCATCCCCTCCTTGCAGCTCCCCTCCCCCCCCGGCCCAGTAGCCGGTGGGTGCCATACCTGCATGAGCACTGCTCTGACGGTGGATCTCCCCATGCCAAACTGGTTCCCGACAGATCAGTAGCTGTCCAGCATGGAGAGCTTCCACAGGGCGATGGCCACATGCTTTTGGACGGGGATGGCAGGCCTCATGCGAGTGTCCCATTGCCGCAGAGCAGGGTCGAGCCACTTGCAGAGCTCCAGGAAGGTGTCCTCCTTCATCCTGAAGTTCTGGGTCCACTGTTGGTCTCCCCACCACTCCAGGACGATGCAGTCCCACCAGTTGCTGCTGGTGTCCAGACACCAGATGCGGCGGGGCACGCTGGCATTCGTGGCACTGCTGCCGCTCCTCCATGACCCCCGGGGAGGCCAAGGGGAGAGGCAGAGGGGGCTGACGTGCACCAGATGACGTGCAGCGGCAAGTCCAAAAACTGGAGCAGCATGCCCAGGGCGAGTTCTGGCTCCATGCTGCCAACTGTGGTGGTGTCCCCAGTGGGAAGCACTGACACAGGCAGGTGGAGAGAAAAATGCTTTGCTTTCCCTCAGTGAGGTAGGGAAGCAAGTGGAAAAGCTGAGAACCCCTTTAAGCATGAGCCTCAGATAGCCTCAGACATCAGCCACACAAAGCAACTACTGACCTGATGCCCTGCCGGAACCGATTTCAGCTGCCCTTAAATGCGACCCAGCATCCAATCAGTGTAGACACGCTAGTTCAAATTAGCAAAACGCTAATTCGAATTAGTTTTTGGGTCTAGATGCGCTAATTCGAATTAAGTTAGTTCGAATTAGTGCTGTAGTGTAGACATACCCTTGTTGCTTTGGTGCTCATAATAAGCACTGGAATAAACAATTAGTATAGTTTTGCTATGTGGAATGTTAGGTAGTAGCTCTCTTTCAAAAGAGTAAAAGATAGGATAAGCTATATGTAAGGATCAAAAAGGAAACAGATCTCACAGGGAGGTTAAAATGAAAACAACTGTAAACAGTGGGTCAAATTTATCTTAATGCAATTGCATTGAATTTGGACCAGAACATCTCAATTAACTATTTGATTATCAGTTATTTAAAAATGAAAGACAGAAGGAGGTTTAAAGAAAGAAGAGGGTCAGATTTCTGCCCCAAATCAAATCACAGAAACAGTTTTTGTTCATTTACAGCAATGGCTCGCAATGAGGTTATGTAATATGAGTTCTTCTTCAGCTAGATATAGCAGATGTGCTGCGCAGCATAGTGGGAGCTTAAAATGTGCTTTTTTTTTTTTTTTGGTGCTTTGTGACATATGACAATATACCTGATAAATGCACAGAAATTACCAGGGAAAGTTAGAGGAGAAGATCTTAAATTAAAAAAATAAAATGGCTTTGTTGGATGGGTAGGAACAGGAAGGCCACATAATGAGAAGCTGAAATATATTTTGCTGAAGGATAATCTGATTGGTCTTCAGCATACAGGATGTAGCTACTTACATATCTGATTATCTTACATTGTTTCAGTGTATGTCCAAAGCTTCAGGTTCAAAGGTTTTCATTTCAACAAGCTTTCTCCAATTTATAGATTTCAGTGTTAAAAAACCAACTTGTTTTAATCTTAACAATAAAAATATTGTAATGTGAACAGTGGGGCTTCCTGGGCCACCCATAACTCTTAAACCTGACATGTATTGGACAGTCTGATTCATCTGAATTTTAAGGTAGGTGGTGGTAGATGGACATTTTTTAGACAGGAGGTGGCATTTCCAGCTGTGATTCCAGTTTTGTATTTCCAGTTGTGGCAGTTCCAGTTGAACACATGGTGTAAAACAAACTGAAAAGGAGATGCAAACTGAAAGATTTAAAAACCATTAAGACTGTGTTTTGTTTTAAATTTCACTCTGAATCAGAAAGGAGGGTTTGTGTGTCTTTTTCTACACGTTGTTCCAGAATATCATGTTCCATTACAAAGAATATTAAAGCTGATAGGGAGAATTTTTTACAGCTCCCTTTATGCTGCTGAGTAACAAATAGAGCAAGCAAAAAAGTCAGATTAGCTCCTAAAAACAAAGACAAAACCTTTATGATTCAATCACTGGAGTCTCTGACTCCATTTCAGAATCGGAAGATTAGATGAAAATGAAGTCGACAAAAACACTGGGTGCTTCCTTTGAAAAGTTTTGCTAGCTTTTCCCCCATGCTTCTTTTTCTAACCAGGTCCACTATGAAGCAAAACAAAATTTACAAGGTGAACAACTGGGTCTCTGTAAAGATGGAGTACCAGTAGCTGACAGGGCTTATCCTGGATGGTATGAAAGGGAAATAATGTTAGTCAAAGAGGAATCTTCATGTAGGTAAGGTAGTAGCACCCAGAAGGGGCATGAAGAAATGAAAGAGACTAAAAGTGAAGGACTTGGGATAAGATTCAGTTCTACCACATTATAAGTGAGATTTGGTTCTTGCTTAGATCCAATTAAGTTCCACTGAAATTTCTACAAATTTACACAGATGTACCAGCAGACTTTTACTTAAATTTCACTCATCACTAATTGTTGCTAATCACCAGCAGAGGTCCTACTTAGCTTTGACTTGCTCCATATTCAGAGCCAATCTCTCAGTATTATACAGACTCATGGGATATTTAAAAATACTTTTATCCTTTTTAAATTTTGAAAATGCCTCTAAAGAATTGCTTGTAAACCCAATATGACTTGCTCTGTATATATTTTTTGTAACTTCAAAACCAGTTACATTTCTTTATTCCTTTCTTTTACATTTTCACTTACTGTTATGTAAAAAGATATGTGTTTAAATCACCATATACTACTTCCAAAATTATAACAGTCCCAGCCAATCTTGGCGGGTGGGGAGGCGGAGGAATCATCCAATAGAAACATTAAGATCAAATAATTTTGCCTTGATCACTAGGATCAGTATTGATGAAGAAAAACAAGAATCAGCCCTAATTTTCACTAATCCCTTGAATTTGATCCATCATTAGAGCAGTTTGTATATTTAGGCTCTCAAATGTGAGGGAAAGTTAGATATATTTGTTCCCTTGCTCTCCTGTGATACATGCTGCCACACTTAGCTCTGTCATTCAAGTAAACTTTAGGGACAGCAAGATGACTTGTTCCACTCCACTGGTGCCAGTGGCAGACCCAGCAGACTCCTTTGGGCTATGCTCAAGTTCTTTGGCAGTTCAAGTAGTTCCTGGGGGATTGTCCAGAAAGCATATGTGCATTGCTAATACCAGACCATATTAAATTATAGCAGTGCACGCATGCCTGCTGTTAAAGCAAATACATACATAGCTTTAAAATTATGTAGATTATGCACTAATGTTTATAATGTATCAGATTAATATAACCATATCCCAAATTAAACACATGATCAGGTTGACACCAAATGCAGCTATTACTTCCTGTATTTTGAGTTTATCTTAAAGTTGGTATTATAATGATTAGTTATTTCATTGTTGAGACACGACTGGGTTATAAATAGGCTTGGAAGAATTAGATTTTTATCAGTAGGTGACAGTTCACATCAAATTCATTGTAGAGATACAAAAAGAAAAAAATATTTCCACTGATAATAGAAATGAACAGATAGTTTTTTTCTTACCTTTGCCTACATACGAATTTATTAATTATTTAAGGATATTTACTTTGCATATTATAACGTGATTTTGACAATGCGTTTTAACTGTTATAAAGTCTCAAAGAAGTAGCTGTGTTAGTCTGTAACTTTAAAAATTACTTGTTTTTAACTGTTATAAATCTTTAATTTTTTAATAGCAGTGTCGACATCCATGTACAGTAATTATTGTCTGCCTTCCTCCATAATTTCCAACAACCGTGAAAATTTAAACTAGAAAAACTGCTTTAAAATAAACTTCATTATAATCACAACTATAAAACTCTCCAAATTCCATAAAGACTAGTTATAAATGGCTTGTGTATGTAATAGGAGCGTGATGTGATTATAGATTGAAGTACCAGCACCACAGTCCCATTGCAGGTCACAAAATCTCATCCACCCACTCCTGTAATAGACCCATAACCTCTGGCAAAGTTACTGAGGTCCTCAAATAATGGTTTATAAAACTTCAAGTTACAGAGAAATCATCATTTATATTAGTTTTAACCTACAAGTGACCCATGTCCCATGCTGCAGAGGAAGACAAAAAACAGCAGGGCCTCTGCCAGTCTGACATGGGGAAAAATTCTTTCTCAGACCCAAACATGGTGATCAGTTAGACCCTGACCATATAAGACAGTGGGGCCGACAGACTTACCAGGTACTTACAGACAAGGCAGGGAAGGGAGTGTGGCTCTGCTCTCTGAAGAGGGCAGAGCCTCCAGAAGAAGGTGTGGGACTGAGCCTAGCCTCCCCCATGCAGCCTTCAGCGCTGCCCGGGGCTCCGGCAGCAATTTAAATGGCCTAGAGCTCTGGCAGAAGTGGCAACCGGGAGCCCAAGACCTTTTTGAATCACCGAGGTGCAGGACAGTTGCCCTCTTTGTCCCTACCACCACCAGTGATTCTGCATATGGGTGGCAACCCCCAGTCAGATATCTCAGAAGGAATTCTCTGTAGTAACTCAGAGCCCCTTCCTAAGCCCTGGTCTACACTAGGACCTTATCCCGAAATAACTCCCTCAGGTTTGAATTTATAAACACTGCAGCTACACTACCAAGCCCAATATTTCAAAATAATGGGTGGCTGAATTCAAACTCGGTACTCCTGCTTTTCACAAAGAGTAACACTCATTCCTAAATAGTAATTTTGAAATAAAATGTTAGCGTGGACACTCTGGTTCTGCTAATTCAAAGGCCTCTGAGAGCCCTCCCATAGCTCCCCACAGTTCTTGCTGAGGCTCTAAGTCCAAGGTAGTGCACCCACATTAACCAAGCCTGCCTCAGACTAATTTTGATACTTCCCCATAGTGAGGACATGCTAGTTCAAATTTGTTAAATCTGGAGTTTTTAAGTGAAATTTAGTAATTTCAAAATAGTTTCCTAGTGTATACATGGCCTAGATGATCAGTTGGAAATACATCTCTAGTTCCAATTTACAGGGTAAGTATATTTATTAGGGGCTGAACCAAACTAAAACTACTAAATGGGAATCATTCATTGCCTTAAACAAGTTTTGGATCAAGCTCTTCATAAATCAAGTTTGCTCCCCTTTATAGCATGCAAGGTCTTATAATTATTCATTCTGCATATGTTATACCATATCTTGACCCTTATAGTAATTTTAATAAATGGAATTTGAACCATAATAACCCAAGCAACCTGTTACAAAAACTATATGAATACAAATGGCAAACAGTGCCCAGCATGATACAAACCAGACGTATGAGGAGAGATTTTGTTTAGGTAGTTTAACTTCATAAAATGTCCAAAGACTGACTCGCAGGAGGTTTTGTTTATGGTTGAAATAAGAAATTCAGCTAACAATAACAAATAGCTAAAAAGATGAAATGGTCAGAAAGACTTGTGGTTGAAATAACCATTCATACTACAGCAACGAATAGTCATTGGCTCAGGAAAAGCACAGCAATCATCAGGGTATTCACCAAGATGGGGAAGATCCAAGTTCAAGTCCTTGTTTGAATGACTAATTATATTTATGCAAAATAGAACAGCTTAAACAGAAGTCACTGGGATATTTGTGGTGCAGGTCTCTCTCATACTACAGTGGCTAGGAGACTTTTCTGTAATGTTGGAGATCCTAGTTCAAAGCTGTTCTCCACATCAGGCAGAGGGAAGAGTTGAACCTGGGTCTCCTATATCCCAGGTGAGTACCCTAATCATTGAGTTGAAAGTTATCAGGAGACCACATCTCTTCTTCTGTGATCCTAGCCCTTTAAAAATATCACCAATCAAAATATTTGGTGCAAAGCAACATGTTTTGTTTCACCAAAAATGGATTTTATCAATTTGGCAAAGTTTTTAGTAATTTTCAGGCTGTTTGGCCTAAACTGGTTTATTGTGTTTTCAACTTTTTTGGAACTGTCAGCAAACTGAAAAGTCAGTTATTCACCCAACTCTACCTGTGAATCAGTATAAAGATAACTGTAGGGTGATACAGTACAAGGCGATCTACTCTATAATTCTCCTTAATCAATATATTATCTTCATTTTCAATGAGGACTAGACTACAAATTGTTATCAAATTGTTATTTATTTTGTAGCAGTGCCAATGAATCCAGTCAGGATCAGGGCTCCATTGTACTACATTCTATACCAATACATGTGAAAATGTGGTTCCTGCTCCAAAAACCTTGCAGTTGGAGAAAAATTTACAATATATTGTTTATATTAATTATTTGGACACTGATCTTGAGAGGTGTTTAGCACCCTTAGTTGATATAATTTTATTACGATAAATCAAACCATTTCTAGTTACCCCATTTCCCTTCTTCATTCCCTCCAGCAGCTCCAGTTACTACCATTATTTCTCAGTCAATTTGTGTTTCAATAGTCAATAATACTTATGCTACCAAGGTAAAAAGCATACACCTCCATGCTGACAACTATTCTGACAACTTCTTAGGGTACCATCAAAGCCCAGTCATGCAAACTTTAATTTATGAGAGCTGTCTTATTAACTTCAATGAGGCAACTTGGACCATTTACCTAATCTATTAAGATTCAGGATTTGAAAATCTTTGTTTCTGACATATGCCCATATTTTCTGACAGATTCACTGATTTTGAGTGCCCCGTTTTCTGGATCCCCCGCCTGAGATTTTCAAAACTTCTCCTCAAAGATGATGAGCTGGGACAGAAGGGCAGTTTAAAGGCCAAGACCTGGAACCTCCAGTCAGTTAAGGTTCTAGAACCTGGCAATCTGAAGCCTGGAGATATCAAATTTTACAAATTGACTAATTAATTCTCCTCAAAAGGTGAGCATGTGGAAGAATCAGTCAGTCTGTTTGGAACCAAAAAACCTCCCGAAAAACAACAACCCAATTTAGCTACTAGAGTGATCCTTGTAATTTCTGAAATACTTTGATGGGAAATACTATATACAATACAGTCAAAAGAGAGCAGAAGATGGACCAGCTTGTGTTTCTATATTCCTCTCCACCCCTAACTACTCACAGACTTTCATGGAAAGATGTAAACATTTCTGGGAAGTTAAGAAATCACTAGAACAACTTTTAATCTACCTTGCCAAGTCAAGGTTCAATTTTTTGCACAGCTTTATAGTTTCCCCTTGAATATGAAGCCCTTTCTCAATGCCAAATCTGCTCCATTGAAAGAGGAATTTCACAGCTGTAGCAACTCAGATACAAAGACCTTTTCATAGATTCTTGTATCTTTTTCTACATGATTATAGCAAACACAGATCAGTGTTTTCTTCTGCAATTGGACATTTCTGTTTAGTATCTAGTCACATGAACAGTTTAAGAGACAAAGCCTCTTTTTGAAAATGAGGCAGAAGTTAATAGAACCCAAGTGCACTCTGCACCTGACAGGTTCAGACCTTTGATGTTTAGCTGATAGGAGACCTCATCTGGGGGACTGCCTCACATCACTGCCCTCTTATTTTACCTCTCTTTCCTCCAGGATAAACAATTTGAAATGCACCTTCTGAAGGCTGAAGCTTTTACTGAACTTGTATCTAGAAATGAACCTGAGATATTAGATTTTGTGGGAATCCCCTAGGCTCTAGGGTGGAGCCAAAATGAGGGGTTCAGTGTGTGGGAGGTACAGGAGGAAGTGGGGGCTCCAATTGGGGATATGAGTTCTGGGGTGGAGCTGGAGATGAGGTATTTCAAGAGAAGGAAGTAGCTCTGGAATGAGGCTAAGGGGTTTGGAATGTGGGAGCAGGATCAGGGCAGGAGGCTGGGGTAGCAGGGCAGGAGAGGGCTCAAGGTTGGTGTGTGGAGTCTAGAAGGGAGCTACAGTACTGGAGCATACTCAGGCCTGAGGCTCAGGGTTTCAATGAGGAGTCTGGGAAGATTTGGGGGCAAGAGGGGGCTCAGGGTTTAGATGTGGAGTCTGGCATGCATTTAGGGTGCTGGAGTGGGCTCAGAGCTGTGGCTCAGGGTTGGGTGTGGGGGTCTGAGGGAATTAGGGACTAGGGGCTGGGGCATAGGGTGTGGTGTCTGGGTGGGAGATAGGTGTGAGAGCTGATTTATTCCTGGTTTCAGTTAAATCTTGCACAAGAGAGTGAAGCCAAACACTTGTAGGACTGGGCCCTGGGGGAGTAACAGAGTTTAGGGCCAGAAGGCACCAGGAGATCATCCCAGTCTAACCTCATGCACACCACAAACCACCAAATCCAACAACCCTAATTAAACCAAAGTGTTACAGCCCAGAGGACTCTAAAACCCTGGGTGGCAGGTATAAGAGGCACAAGGAGGCAACGCCTTTCTTCAGGCTTAGTGGTCCCTTCATTCTATCCCTATTCTGAACATCCCTGAACACTCCTCCAGCAGGCTGTTGCTGCTTGCAGACTGGTGACACTTCCCCATAAGTGGATCTGTTAACTTAAAAGTGAAAAGCTTTCTAGCTTGCCAGACCTCTTAGCCTAACACTGAAGAGTCATTAATGGGTAAGGAAGCCATATAAAGGCATGAGTCAAACCTGAATTTACTGACAAAAACAGTTGTGCATTACTATGTCTATTGGACCTTAGTTTAAAATTTGCTTTATATATTTCATTCATTTGTTCCTGAAGATTATAAAATCACATCTCTAAAAAAATCCTTCAATAGCTATTTAGATGCATAATCTGAGTATTAGCTTTAGCCTTAAATGCTTGACCCTTCAAACATAGGGTTTTTTAAACAAATTCTTCAAAAGACCCACTCCTTTATCTAAAATACACATTTTAATTACAATAGTGCAAAAACTTGCTTTTAAAGTCTTCCTGTCCTTTTTATCCATCCTTGCTCTCCTTTCAGCCTCCTGTTGAAGAGAACCCTTAAAGGGACAACATTCCTCTTCTCCCAGATAGCTGGGCAAATGAGTTTCCCTTTTACTTCTGTCTATTTGATGAACTAGTTTTAAGAGAACCATCCAGCAAAATCAGTACAAACTAAGACATAAAATCATTTGTTATGCCTAAAATCTTTAGAAGCATATTTTTAACATAAACATATAGTGAACTACCATTAAAATGTCTTATGAAAATCACACAAAACAAAACACTGTTCCCTTTTTCTAAAAGCAATGAACTTGTTATGAAGACACTAAACTACTTTGAGTGATTAATTTAAATGATGTATTTGTTTCAGTGAATTTAAACATGTAGTATTCTGGAATGCTTTCTATATGAAGGCTGAAGAATATATTTAAAATATAAAGTCAGCTTAGAATTGCTGATTAAGAAAATGTAAAACAGAGAAGAGATGCATCATGTATTCCATAAAATGTATTGTTGTATTCAGCAGAACAACTGACTTGCCATTACTACAAAGTTTCTGCACATAAATCTCTGACAAGCTTCAGGGTATTTCAAAAGACCTCTGACTGACATTTTTTATTCCCAAATTTTTAGTGATTTTAAGTAGGTACCTTCTAGATGTCCAGTATTCCCAATCTGGCATGAAGTGGAAAACATGTTCCATTGTCTTTAGAAAGAAATTTTAGAAAAATGATTTTTTTTCAAATGTCATTTGCTATATTTGGGTTTATGATTTGGCCAAAATGGATGAGCAGAGAGAAGAGAGAAATGGTGAGGAGGGGACAGGACCTGGGCACAGCAGCAGTGGAGTATGGGTGGGGCTGCAGGCTTGGGAGCTTCTCTCCCTAGCAACAGCTTCATCCATTGCCCATGACTAAAATATTATGTGCCATGAGCAGAGAATGGGAGGGACTGAGGTGCATCATTGTCAGAGGCCTGCTGTAATAATTGGGCCTAAAAACTTAGCCTAATTCTGAGCCCAGCTGTAAGTATCATGTGAAAGTACATAAGTTGTCACAATAACCTGTAATAACAAATAGAAATAGAAAAATATATGAAATAGAGGCTGAAAGACTGAATTACTCCAAATAAAAATGCCTACTGTTATAATATAAGGCCTATGTAAAGATCATACTCAGTAAACAAGAAAAGTATGGTACCAAAAATCTGAGCCAAATTGGTGTGAACCAAAATCGATGTGTCAGAAATTAGGCCCTAAGTAGTAGGGGAAAAAATATGGCATAAGCTATTCCATACCATCATTCCCTTCAGGGGTGCATCAGGCCTTTACCCTTTTGATCCTTACAGAACTAGACAAGGCCGGAGAGCAGGGCCCAGATGACATTGGCACTTCTACAAGCTCCAACTGAATCTCAATCAATTGGGTAAAACAAGATCAGACTCCACTAATCTTAGCTCAACTTATTTTTCACCCCCAAAAAGACAACTATTAGCATCTCTAATACCATCTAGAAGGCTGTCATATGGAGGGGATTTTCCTTCCGAATACTCTCTCAAGCTAAAGAGAGAGGGGAAAAGCCTCATTGAAAAGCCTTTTTAATACTTTACATTTCAAATGTTTTAACTGTTTCTCCTTCTTTTTTATCTTTAATAAAAGGTACAATTATTTTATTAGTGCTTGTGCCATGGTATTAAATAAGGTAAAGTCTCTGTATGTCAAGTCCCTCTTAACACTGTTTAATGTTCAGCAATTCCTGGGTTATATTAACATCTTTGGCCTACATAGCCACCTAAATTAATACTACAGGTCTCTAACACTCAGACAAGCCTGGAAAATAACCTTCCCACTTCTGAAGAGGAAGGTACAAAAAAACCTCTCTCTTTTTAGCAATTTGGTTAGAATTATTCATTCCTCATTTTTTCAGGGACACAAATAGAGTGGAACTACACCAGAAATAAATGTATCCCACTCATATAACATTCTGCATAGGACAAACAGGAGACAATCATCATTTAGGCTATGTCTATACCATCAGGTTATTTCAAAAATAAGTTATTTCGAAATAATAACTCCTGTCGTAACTATTTTGAAATCTGCTCATGGAGAGGAATAAGCTTGAGTTATTATTTCAAAATAACTGGCTTGGTAATGTGGACGTTCACCTTGTTATTTTGAAATAAGAGGAGTTATTTCAAAATAACTTAGAGCCTTTTAACCTTCAAAAAGCCTGCTGAGAAAGGGAAGGGTTAAATAAGCCTAACATTTCAGCAATGAACACATCTGACTGAAAGGTTTGAATGAAAAGTGCATTGTGATCAGAACTGAAAAACTAAGAATTAGGGAGAACACATGCTACAAAACAGATGCATTGATTCAGTTAGGATTTGCATTATGATTTCACTAATTATTACATAAGTAGCAATGAGATTTTTTATATACAAATTTCCCCTAAAATACTATTTTTATTCTCAGCAATAGAAGGAATGGTTGACCATTTCAACAACTTCCACCCCTCAGTTAGCGAGGCTCAGATCATCAGATCTATCTTTTCCAGTCTTGCCACCCCAAAGCTCACTCCTCATCCACTCCAAACAACAGACCATAGCCTTCAAAATATAAGGGGGCTTTGAAAAGACTAGGCTTGCAGGATTTTAACTTGGCTTTCTGGACTTCTCCATGCCACTATACGTTGGTCTTTCTGGCTCCTTTTACAGAATTGACTAGGCGCCTCTTTCTGTGCAAAACTTCTGCCTGTGGAGGTTGCAGGCACAGCCCCCTAATTAATATGCTACAGGCTGTAGTCACTTAGGTATTGATCTTTGTATCATCACCATGTAAAGTGAGAAGAGTAGAGCAGGGTACAGCTTCTCATGCATCCTGCCCTACACATTCACCCATCCCATCCTCACAGAGCCTGTGGCAACATCTTTCTTAATGTCCATGTACCAGTGTTACAAGGGCTGTTACAGAGGAGATCTAATGCTCATAAAATGACATAGCTAATCATTTGATTTACATTGTACCTTTCTGCCACAACCACCAAATAGTGTTACTTGTTTGCCTTGTTTCTTTGCACTGGCTGCGGGTGTCAATGAGTTTCCCAAAATACGCTTTAAATCCTTTTTTTCTTCCTCCTTATGCAAGAGCGTATTCCTTTCATCACCTATTCCCTTGCTCAGTTCTTTATTACCCCCACTGCTGTTACATTTATGAACACTAAGTTACAAAATGATAGAGCTGCATCATTTTAACAAACTATATATGGGCTAAATTCAAGCTTTTTCTTTTGCTGAAACAAACTTTGCGTCAACACATGCTCTTAATTTAGGAGCAAAAGATGTTCCAAACTCTGGTCCTGCTACTGTGGTTAGTAACACAGATGACTTATTGATGTTTCCAAATCCTACGTGCAAGCAAAACAATTCTGATATGTGCTGCCAAAAACACTGCAGCTTATTTATCCAGGAGATATGGGAAAAGGAGGAGGGTTGCAGCAGAAATAGATGAGGAATTGCAATAAAGATTCTTACATAAATCCAAGCCCATCTGTTTCTTCAACCAGTTTAGTAATTAAGTTTGTACTGTACTTTGAAAATACAGCACATTAATGCCAGACTCACAGGCCTTTGGCATGTTCTCTGTGATTACAATAACTTGGAACTAATGGCAATAAAGATGATGGGTTTCTTATTGTTTGTAAGCCTTTCTGCCTCCACTCCTATTTCAGAGACATCTCCAACCTGTCTTCACTGTTCAACGTTCATTGCTGGGAGCAACTGGTTCAAAGCATAAATATCAGGCTGCAATTGGTAAAGCATAATGTAACATTGCTCTGTAGCCAGAACATCCTCATGACTAGAAAGCACAGGCTCTAGCAGTGCCTACAAAGGTGCTATCTGCTTGAAAGACAAAAGATAGGCAGAACAGTACTAACTGGCTGTGTCTAGACTGCATCCCTTTTACGGAAAAGGGATGCAAATTAGACACATCGCAATTGCAAATGAAGCGGGGATTTTAACCCCCCCCTGCGCTTCATTTGCATAAACATCCCTTATTCTTAAAAAAAGGAATAAGGGATCTTTCAGAAAAGGCTTTATTTTCCGTTAGATCCCCATCTAGACTGGCGCTTTTTTCCAGCAAAGCTCCGAGCCGGAAAAAAGCGGCAGCCATGTTTATGCAAATGAAGTGGGGGGATTTAAATCCCAGCTTCATTTGCAATTGCGATGTGTCTAATTTGCATCCCTTTTACGGAAAAGGGATGCAGTCTAGACACAGCCACTGGGTCTAATGGGGAATGCACTGCACACTCTCCATGGATGGCAGAACTTACTCTCACCTATGCGCTCCCCGAGAATCCCGAAATGGAATTCTGGTTGGGTCCTTCCCCAGCCTGAAAAGTCAGAATCTAGCCTTAGAAAATGGAAGGTGGCAAGATAAGCTGTTACAGAAACAAATTGATCAGGTTTTTAAATACAGCTTCCAAAATGCAATCATGGACTGCCAGAGCTCAAAATGTTTGCTGATGATCCAAGAATTGCCTAGCTGTATGAGGCCAATTTTCAAGAGCTTTCTATAATTGTATGTTCCTCAGTTTTTGGATGGTCAACTTGAAACATATGGGGCATGATCTTCAAAACCTGTAACTCCACTTAAAGTCAATGGAAATTGACTCTGTTAATTGGGTCTTCGATTTCAGAACAGGAACACAGAAACAGAGGCTCTCAAAAACTCAGAGGATGCTTCTAAAAGCACTGGGTCTGGTGTTGGCTCTTTCAGTTTTGGCCTTCTTATTACTTTAACAAATGGCTAAAAATACATTACTTTCCTAACATTATTTTAGCTTACAACAATTGCTGTGGCTACATTACTGACATTATTTCATTGCCAGTGGGAGGCTGCATGATTGCGACTGGGCACAGAAATAAGCCATGTCACAAGATAATGTTTACATGTATGGTAAGTCTACACTGCAAAAAAATACATATGGATGGCACCAAGTCTCAGAGACCAGTCAATTTGCTTGGGTTTGCAATGCCTTGCCTGTGACACTGAAAATACCAGTGCAGACATTTCCACTCGGACTGGAGCCCAGGCTCTGAAACCAGGGAGGGGAAAGGATCTTGGAGCATGGACTTGAGCCAAAGCAGGAATATCTACACTGCTATTTTGAGTGTCACAGGACAAGCCCTATGAACCTGAATGAACTGACCCTGCCACTAAAACTTGGCAACGCAGGTTTTTCTTCACAATAGAGATGTCCCTAAGATAAAGTGCCAATAGACAGCACTCAGGAATATTCTGGGTTGTGTAGGAGGAATAAAACTTGCTGTACAAGTACAAATGACTTCCTTTGTGCACCTTTTTACAATAATCTTCCTATTAAGATGTCATCTATGCTATGAAATGTTTAGGACTCTCTGAGGTAGCATATAATCTTTGGGTTATAGCCTCCGCTTTCCTTCACCTGACTCATTTTAAAATTAAAATAAGCCATTCCCTTTTAAAATAGGAGCTGACTTCCAACAAGTGATATATTCACATAAGAAATATTATATTTTGTGAACTGTACGTTTAAGTTTCCTTTAATGGTATTTATGGAACGACTCTGTCTAGTTCTATAAAAAAAAATCCATATTTAAATTGAATTGGATATTATAGGGTGGTATATAACCCATACAAATCCTTTAATTGATGAAAATATTTTAGCTGTTTTGATTCCACTTCTAAAATACTTAATGTTCATTTTAAAAACACCATGTTAAATTACATCTTTGCTATGAGACAGTTCCTATGACACTAACCTACCAACTGCGTTACGTATTCTAGTTAAACAAACCTTATGATACATGTCTCTTAGAGCATGAATATTTGCCCTATTTAGTGAGATGAACTTTTCTGAATATCACCTGTAACAATCACATGGCAGGACAGTAAGGACTGCAAGTATCAGAGCAGAGTTAGGAGGAAAGTTCCAAGTCTTTCGAAAGCATATCATCCAAACTGCTATTGAGTTCAGATTTTCCAGCCTACGAGTGGCATCTCAACCATTTACTTATTCATTCACAATGACAAAAATAATGACAATATACTCCCACTTCATTTGCTGGCTCTTGTGTAGTTGCTGCTACCACCTACAAACCCTGCCCTCCATGTCTTACATTATAGATTTTCATATAAAAAGCCAGAAGAGTTTGTCTGTTTCATGGACACGGGGAAGATTCCAAAGGAAAGATGTTCTCACAGAGAATGCCCCCTCTCTTTTATACCAAGAGTAGTCCAGCTCAACAATTCTTGGGTAGAAAAGTCCTAGCATTCTTACTGAACTTCAGTTTAGCTTTCTGTCCAAATGATGGTATATCTAACAATTCTTTTACATTAGGCATTCACTCTGTTGCTGGGACAAACAGTGCAGCTAAGCCTCCAGCTAAGCCACATCTATGCTCACAGGGGCTAGAATGAGGGCTGCTGGAAGTTTATCACCCCCTATCTTGAAGTAGTTTCCATCATATGAAGGGGTTCCAGTTTGGTTCAATGGCTCTTAGCACCACCATTATAGAAACTCTTCTAGCATCAAGCATTTGAGACACTTAAGGTCCATCTACAAATAACACACTCCCTACTCACTGGTGCAGCAATACACAGAGGACACCCACAGTCCCCAATACAGTTCTCCACAGCAGATGCATATTTTATAAGGTCTGGCATAGCAGCAGGTGCATAATTGTCAGTATAGACTAAAATACGTCATTTCTTTTACTATAAATACAAATGCCATATGCATAGCAGATGATATGGATAGGGGAACAAATCTGAACATTTTTTAGCTTGGTGGCTGGTGGTTCATTTGAGTAATGGGGTTTGGCCCAACAGACTGCGTGTGTCCCAAAGAGCTATGTTTTCATACTATAGTAAGTGGGATGAATGACAGAATTAACATGGGGTGCTACCCTTACCCCTCTATACCTGAGGGAGACTGGGAAGGCAGCCTACTATGATGAACACTGCTTCATCAGTGTTTCCTGATGTATGCTAATTGTTCCTACAGTTCAATGTTTTATTTTATTGGATAGTTTTAAATTATACGCAACCAGGCCCTGCTCAGATGCAACCCACCAGTCTTGCAGTGTGAGCAGCCTCCTATGCTTTCACTTTCTGGATCAGATTCTGAGAAGGATTGAGGCACTGCATATTTCATGGATGTAGGTAGCCATTTTGAGGAAATTCAGGAGGGAGCTGTTTAGCAAGACTGGGATATGAAGCTAAAAAGAGGTAATCATAATATAATGGTGCGATGAACATCGGGTTACAGTAAGATGAAGGGGGGAGTATTACTTTGGGTTCTTTAATACTGTTACTTTTCTTTTTTTGCAAAGGAAAACTAAAAAAAATCTTAAAACTCAAAGGACTGAAATTGAAGGGAGGGTCATGAATGGTGAGAACAGCACACATCAGACACAATCATCCCATCAGTCATGCAGCACCATTACTCTTAAAGCCTACTTGGGATGGGATCTTGGTATTAGACTATGTCTACGCTGGCACTTTCATTATTAAAACTTTTGTTCCTCGGAGGTGTGAAAAACACCGCGAATGACAAATTTTAATGACAAAAAACATTGACGTGGACATTTCATTGGTGGGAGATGTGTTCCCAGCAACAAAGCTCCTGCCCTTCATGGGCAGAGGGTGTTATTTTGTCACCAAGCAGAGCTGGACTAAGACAGTTGGCTTTAGGACTGCAGCCCAAGGCCCTGGGTGAAAGAGTGCCCCTTCGGCCTAGGACCTTGGGCTGAAGCCACTAATGCACCAGGAACACTGGCTGGGGGAGCGGGGGAGACAGCTGTGCACACTGCTGTTCCTCACACCCCATGCTCCTCCGTGGACTGGAGTTGCATCACTGCAAGTCCCAGGAAGCTCAGTACCCATGCTGCACTCACCTGGAGGCTCTGTTCACGCAGCTTCCATTGTTCCCCACAAACACAGGGACGCTTCAGCTGCACCAGATAAGTGCCCTGCACTCCAACCCCTTTCCCCAGTGCTGAGCCCCCTCCTGCATCCAAAGTCCTGCCCAGACCCTGCATCCCCAGCCCACTCCTGGTCCTGAGCTCACTTCCACCCTGCATATCTTCCTACCATTAGCCCCACAGAAATCAGCAACTACAGTAACATCCTCAGAGGTTATGTTGTTTTTCCTACAAATAAAACCTCCTTTGTGAGGCTCTCCCTTTAGACTGTAGGAATCAAACAATAGTCCTTCACACCAGAATCCCATCCAAGTGGCATTGGGTCTTGGTTCCTCACTATCTAGCAGAACTGGGGCAGACACCCAGGATCCCTGAACTTTGCTTCCTAGGGTAGGGAAAAGGACACTGAAAGGTTTTTGAACTGGCTCTCTCAGGGAGATTTCTTTTATTTTGCCCTTTTACATATGCTCACCCCCACGAGTTCTTCTGTGTAGGGGCCAACTGAACATTTAGGTCCAGTATTTTCTGAGGCAAAACTCTTAATGAAGACAGAAAATATCATCGGTGAGGTTGTGCATATGGAAAGAATACATGTGAATAGCTAATGGGAACACAGTAAAGACAATTATCTAACACAAAAAAATAAGTCAGGAGGGTAAAGAGAGAGAGATACTTAAGCTGGGTTTAAGAAGCTGCTACAATTTATATCCTGTAGCTCATCTTGGGTCAGCTCTGTTGTACTCCGCACAAGTTTTTCAATTTGAGATTACATGCTGTTAGAAAAACAGTGAATGGCTGTTTCCCATCAGTGCTGTCAGCAACACACTGACTGGACAAGAGAATAATCATCCTGCAGTGATTGATTTGCTAGGGACAAAGGCTAGTAACAAAAGCCAATAGAAACTACTTGCAGATGCTAGTAGAGGCACACTGTTAGTACAATAGCAGTATAAGATTCAGGACACCAATGTTTTATTTTTAGTTTGTCAGTGGTCCATCCTGGATGTCTACATTGCAGCAGTGACACATATTTTCTTCCTTGCTCATAACAGGTGCCCAGAGAAACAGTTTGGTGTATTACTGTAAAAAAGATGAAGTAATTCAGCACTATGAAAGCACAGGCCTTATCAGTAAAGCTCTCCCTGGAAAGGGAAGTTAATCTCCTAATATACATAAAGAGGTTACAAACATTAAAACACAACATGAAAATTGCCTTCAGGTCAGTATTTCTTACCCAGCAAAAAGAGCTCAGAAAACAGGTTTCTCCTATGTCTCCTTTTTCTTTCCTGAAGCAGCTGCTTCTAGAACCCTGCCCTAGAGCACCTGCATGAGCCTTTAATTGCTATTAACTCTTTTTGTTTCCTGGGGGACTTGGCTAGTCCCCTGTGCATATTATGTGTTAAGAAAACTGATAAAATTTAACAAAATATCATAGTAGGAACTTATTCCAGTGACTCATAGATTGTTTTAGCCCATGCTGCTGCTGTATTCCCCCAAATCAGAGGTTCCCAAACTGTGGGGCATACCACCCTGGGGAGGAGGGGGAGACAGGAACATTTGTGGGGGAGACGTGGGGGGGGGGTACAAACAACCTTCCAAGGGCAAGGAAGTAGGGAAGCCAGTCCAGCTCTGCTGCTGGCCTCAACCCTGGCTGCTGGTCTCAGCTGCCAACCCCACTCCTGGAGCCTTGCACTGCCATTCCCAGTCTCAGCCCTCTTACCATTACATCATTTCCTCCCAGAGCCCAGGTCCTGCTCCTAACCCTGGCTTGGGGAAGGAAATGGACGGGGGTAAGGAAGGGGTTGAGGTAAAAAATTTTTGCTCTACCTCAGCCTTTTTGATACTGTGGTGGGCAATCATGACATGGCATATATGAAGTGGCTTGGTGAAATCTTTTAATCATTTGATACCTGTAACAAACATCCTATGCACACTGTTGCCAACTCTTACAATTTTATCAGGAATCTCATGATATCTTGTGTTTCCTTAAAGCGCCAGCTGCTGGAGTCAACCAAGCCTTCAAGTAAAACTAAAAGTATGTCTCTAGCTTTGTGGTTGTGGAGAAAAGCTTGAACAGGTGACAGGAGTGCATCCTTAAGACTGATAAACAAAAAGGCACATAAAAAGAGCCCAACATTTATTATTTTTTAAAATCTCATGTTTTAAGGCAATCCTCTGATTTGTGAGACCTGATTGACAATTTTGGGAAGCTTTAAAGTGCCAATATTGTATCTTCCTACTCATTCTTTTTAAATCTTCCCTCACCTATTAAGCCTTCCACCCATGACGATGAATTGTTCAGTCTACTCATGTCATGACACCAATAAAAGCAATGCAGCAGAAGAGGCAAAAACCTGGGGACTATCAAAACCTCTAAACTCCCTTTACTTTAGAGCATAAACGTTCTCTTTTGTAGTAAGTAATAATACCTGCCTCTTATACCATGTCTTTCATCAACAGATCTCAAAGTACGTTATGAAAGAGGGCTGTATTAATAGCCCCATTTTATAGATAGTGAAACTGAGGCACAGAGCTCTAAAGTAACTTGTAAAAGGTCACCCAGCAGGCCTGTTGCAGACCCAGGTTACCTAAATACCAGTCCAGGACTCAGACCCTTGTGCAGGCTCTCTAACATGCAAAATAACGATAAGGCTGTCCTTTATAACTGTTCTTGACTCTGTGCACTAGGGTGTAGTGCCCAGAGCAGAGAGACAGACTCAACTCCATGGGACAGGAGCCATTTGTGTAGAGTAAGTGCAGATGGATTTACCCCCCAATCCCTAGAACCTCCCATCTGCACCAAACCGGGATCAGGATTGTAGTGCCAGGGAAGAGGGTGCTGGTGCAGGTGGTCAGTACCCCCTGAGCAGTTTAGTATAGTGCACCCATTGAACTGTGGGTCTGTATCTGTCACAGTATGGAACATGAAGATCGGAGGCTGGCAACTGTGCAAGTGAGAAGATTGTCAGTCAAGTTTATTGATTCACTATGCCTAATCTCAATGTGATATCACTTCATCAGCATGCAGCTCCATTTAAAACAATCTGTTGGAATATTTTTTTTGAGCTAAGGGAAATGAATCATACAAGGAATTCTTAGCACTTTAACATGCCAAGTTTAATTTTGTCTCCATCCTTGCTGTAGGAACTGGTAGTTGGAGACAGAAAGTTACTGCTCTTTTCAGCTCCGTACTAGTAAAAAGGACATACTTTTGCGCAGGAAGTCCGCAAGATAATTAAGGATTACCATTACGATTTTACATACAGAATTCTAAGTAGATGTTCTAATGCCATATTTTTCAAATGTCACCACTAAAAACTAGCATTTGTGCAGAGTTGCCACACTGTGGTATCTGAAGTACTGAAATCAGACCCCACACTTATCACAGAAAATAAGGATGTTACTTCTGATACCACTGCACAATACCTATGGGCAAATGTTGACTTATTAATGGGAACCACTATAGCAAAACACGAACTGTTTCTAGCTAAAATCAAAAAGAATGCTGAGATTTAAACTAGAACTACACAATATATTTAGATCAGACATTAAAGATACTCAATAAGAGTCTCAGGCTAGAGAATTATGTACATTCATGACACTGAAACTGTGTTCATGAACTGCCAGCTCAAGTTGTTTACACAAGTGGGAAGTCCTACTAAGCCAGACTTCCTTGTTCCATCAATAAACTCAATAACTCAATAAATCCCATCTTTTTCCCTGCAAAGACAGGTGAGGTGGGAGGAGCTCTGGAGATTGTAGCCATAAAGGGGGCAATTTTGGATCTATTGCTTTCAGCGTACTTGGTTCCGGCCTAAGCCTCTGATAGTGAAATAAAAGAGTATTTGTCATTGTTTCAATAATAGATGGTAAGCAAATTTTGAAATGTTTGCAGTCCTGGGGTACATTTTTGTCATTATGAGTTTAGAAAATCGGCTTGTAACAAATGTGCATTCAAGGAAAGATTGAGGGCTTAATAGAAGAAAAGTCCTATGTAGTAAATGAAAATAAAGCCAAACTGAGAGGTGGTCAAGTTTCCAATTTTATTCACCTAATGTAAACCTTAAAACAAATTGGTCTTTTGTGGTCTGATGTAGTGAAGAATGATAAAGATACCAGATATGATTAAAAAAGGAGATTGTTCGAGCTTTTCCTGAATAAATAACCTTTAATGGCTTTTCAGTGCTAGCTGCAAGATGGATTTGAAGCATCTAGGGATGCAATTAATAATGTTAATACATGCTAATTACATACTTTAAAATGGCAATAAGAAACATGCATTTAAAAAATCAACAGACTTGATCAATGTCTGATCAATGTGACCTTGCCACATCACATTGTGCTTATACATACTTACCTTCTTTCCTAAAGTACTTTAAGATTTATAAATAAGAAGAATTATATAGATATTAAGTACCAGAATGATTGTTAATTTGGAATTTAGAATCATAGAATTCCAGGGTTGGAAGAGACCAAAGCAGGACCAATCACAACTAAATCATCCCAGCCAGGACTTTGTGAAGCTGGGACTTAAAAACCTCTGGGCTATGTCTACACTGCACATTCTTGCACAAGAAGATATGCAAATGAGGCACAATGATGAATATCGCCATGCCTCATTTGCATACCTAATGAGCTGTCATTTTTGAGCAAGGGGCCTTTGCACAAGAAGGAACTGTCTACACTGCTCCTTGCACAAAACACCCCTCTTGCACAGGGGCCGTTCTGCCACTTACTTTCAGGAAGAACGGCTCATGCGTAAGAGAGTTTTTTGGCACAAGAAGGAGAAGTGTAGAAAGCTCCTTCTTCTGCAAAAGCCCCTTCTGCAAAAATGGCAGCTTATTGGGTATGTAAATGAGGTGCGGGGATATTTATCGCCGCACCTCATTTGCATATCTTCTTGCACAACAATGCGCAGTGTAGACGTAGCTCTAGGGATGAAGATTCCACCACCTCCCTGCATAACGCATTCCAGTGCTTCACCTCCCTCCTAGTGAAATAGTTTCCCCTAATATTCAACCTAGATCTTCTCCATTGTAACTTGCGACCATTGTTCCTTCTTCTGCCATCTGTCACTAATGAGCACAGCCTCTCTCCATTCTCTTTGGAACCCACCTTCAGGATGTTGAAGGCTGCTATCAAATCCCCCCTCACTCTACTCTTCTGCAGACTAAATAAGCCCAAATCCCTCAGCTTTTCTTCATAGGTCATGTGTTCCAGCCCCTTAATCATTTTGATTGACCTCTGCTAGACCCTCTCCAATGCGTCCACATCCTTCCTGTAGTGGGGGGCCCAGAACTGGATGCAGTACTCCAGATGTGGCCTCACCAATGCAGAATAAAGGGGAATAATCACTTCTCTAGAGCTGCTGGCAATGCTCCTTCTAATGCACCCTAATATGCCATTTCCCTTTTTGACTACCAGGGCACACTGTTGCCTCATATCCAGCTTCTCATCCATTGTAATCCCCAGATTCTTTTCTGCAGAACTGCTGCTTAGCTGGTTGGTCCCTAGCCTGTAACAATGCTTGGGATTCTTCCATCTCAAGTGCAGGACTCAGCACTTGTCCTTCTTGAACCTCATCAGATTTCTTCTGATCCAAGCCTCTAATTTTTCTTGTCACTCTGGACCCTATCCCTACTCTCCAATGTATCTATCTCTCCCCCTTGCTTAGTGTAATCTGCAAACTTGCTGAGGGTGCAATCCATCCCCTCATCCAGGTTATTAATAAAGATGTTGAAAAAATCAGGCCCTAGAACTAGTCCTTCGGGCACTCCACTTGAAACCAACCACCAACCAGAAATCAAGCCATTGATCACTACCTATTGTGCCCAACGATCTAGCCAGCTTTCAATCTGCCTTACAGTCCATTCATCCAATCCATACATCCTTAAGCTGCTGGCAAGAATATTATGGGAGACCGTATCAAAAGCTTTGCTAAAGTCAAGGTATATCCCATGTCCACAGAGCCAGTTAATTTCTCATAGAAGCTAATCAGATTGGCATGACTTACCCTTTTTGACTATTCCTGATCACTTTCCCCTCTTCCAAGTGCTTCAGAATGGATTCCCTGAGGATCCCTTCCATTATTTTTCTGGGACTGAGGTAAGGTTGACTGGTCTGTAGTTTCCTGGATTGTCCTTTTTTCCCTTTTTGAAAGATTGGCACAACATTTACTACTGATTCATAAGCAAAACTAGGTCCCAAAGAGATCTCCATATAGCAAATATATATGAGATGAATGCCAAGGGAAAAATATACAACCAAAGGACAGAAACTTAGGACATGTGCTACTGACATTCGCATTTGGTGTGTTCTTGAGCACATTAAACCTCTTGAGACTCAGTATCCCCATCTGTAAAGCAGCACTTTGACCAGTATTACTTGTTTTGCTGCAGGATGGTGTTTTTACTGTACGAGTATAAAGTGTAGCTTTCCTGGCATTGCTGCATCCATGCTTGGAGTATTTTGCCAGTATTGTATACTGCAATTTCGATCCTGCTAAATCACTGAGGGTATGTCTACACTACCCTCCTATTTCGAAGTAGGAGGGTAATGTAGGCATACCGCACTTGCAAATGAAGCCCGGGATTTGAATTTCCCGGACTTCATTTGCATAAGCCGGGCGCCGCCATTTTTAAATGCCGGCTGGTTCGAACCCCGTGCCGCGCGGCTACACGCGGCACGAACTAGGTAGTTCGAACTAGGCTTTCTAGTTCGAACTACCGTTACTCCTCGTGGAATGGTAATCACTAAAAAAGGCATGGGACAAAACCTTTGTAAGAGAGAAATCGCCAGCCCTGCAGTAAGCACAAAAACTATTCTTACTCTCCCTTTTCTTCTTTATCAGTATTCACCCTGGAAAAAGGATCAATCAGCTGTTATAGTGGAGGTCAGCATTAGCCTTTGTCAATAACAAATGAAGAATGTCTTACTGAAGAAAGCACGTATTGTTCCAGTTTTTCCACAACTGTCCTTCAAAGCAATCTGAAGCTTGAGAATCAATAGGGGAAAAACAAAGAGCGCTGTATATGAAATTCTATATCCAGAAGTAAAGCTATTTTCTTTTCATGTTTGGATTAGCACCTTCCCCTTTAAAACAATTTTAGATGCAGTAAATCAGAAAAGGTAGGAAAATGTTTGCTGTTGAACCCTGAGAAATATGAGTTATTGTACATTCTTTTCTAATTGCAGGCTAGATGCATAAAAGAACCACAATACCTGAAATGCAAGAACAATTTTAATATTTCTCCAAGTGGAGAAAAACAAAAATTTGTAAGGAAAACAATATGAATACTTCTTTCAATATCCAATAATGAAAAACAGAGCTACAAGGAAAGTAACAGGTTTCTCTAGCCAAATGAAGCAAGCAGAGTGACACTTGTAAATGATTTATAGTATGTAAGATCACAGCTGTGTTACAAGTCTGAGCCAGCTCATAGTTTGGAGAGTATGTATTCCTATCCTGTTCAGGTTCTTGCACCTCTGTGACAGAGGCATTGGAACAATTTGTATAGTGGAGGTGCTGAAAGATGTTGATCAAAACTGTAAATCCTGTGTATGATGGATACTACTTCAAGCCAGGAGCAGCAACACCCTCCCAACCATAGTTCCAGCATCTCTGACTCTGATACATGAGCTTCTAATATAGATTTGTGTTCATAATGTGGCTAGGATAACATGGCTGTGGAAAAGTGTTAGGTAACCTTAATACAACCTATCATAATACAGTTATTTAACTGAACTGTTCCATTCACACTACACAAACATAACAACAAAACTGAACCAAGACAGACAGCCACACACTGGCAGTTAGGTCTGTAGTTTAAACAAGATTTTAGAGATTTCAGTACGTAGGAACCCATTAGATGGGCAGCTTGAAAAGTGCAGATTTTTTATGTTTTAAAAATTCAAGTGGCAGACAACTTCTTCCAGAGAAGAGGCTATGAGGCTCGGAGTTCCCGGACAAATGGTTTCTCTTTCCCAGTGGAACTCCCATTATAGCCATCTGCAGATGCCATCATAGCCAATGTAGACTATTCCCTTTGCTTATACGTTATTTCCCTTTAAGGGTGAGATTCTAGCCAATCAAATTGTAGTAAAACATTTTGTGTTACATACTGGGCTACAAAACACAATCCAACTGGCTGAAACAATGTCATGTGACCTAATTAGTTTTACAGTCTTATCTTTCTATCTGCCCCCTCTTTTTAATGAAAAAGATTTCCTGATTTAGTAGAACTCGGTGTCCTCTGGACATTACTAGGTCTCCCCCGCCAAGGATTCCTTCATGAGATGAGAATTCTCCATCATTTAGAATGCGCCAAATAATAGGTGGATTCAAAAAATATCTATATACAGTTCTAAGGCACTCAACAAACAAGTATGTATGAGAGCTACACACACAAAAAAAGGCACTGATACTGCCAACATTCAAGGATGTGCTTAATATTACTGCTGTGACTGGTTCCATTGAACTCACAGTAGTAAAAGAAACATGTGTGGGATCCGGGTGCAAATAAGAAAACAAAATCATGAAATATGTGTCCCTGTTTTCATCAGAAAATCAACCATCTCTAATTTGCACCTCTCCCAGGCTTTGTCTTCACTGCAGGGTTTTTGCGCAAGAAGCTTTTTGTGGAAGAGATCGTCCTCAAAAACTTCTTGCGCAAAAGAGCGTCCACAACTCAAAAGTGCATTGCAAAAGCAATGTGCTTTTGCACAAGAGAGCGTCCACACTGCATGGATGCTCTTTCACAAGAAAGTTCTGATTGCCATTCACAGAATGGCCATCAGAGCACCTGTGCTTTTGTGATAGGCTCTTTTTGCACAAGAAACCCCTGTTGAGCAACCACACACACCTTTTTGCACAAGAACTCTTGCACAAAAAAGAGTTATTCCTCATAGAAAGAGATATACCTACAGTGCAAAAAGCTCTCTGTTCTGCTGTTTTACTGTTTTTTACTCAAAAACATGCTTGAGGTGTGGATGCTCCACGGAGTTTTGCGCAAAAACACTGTAGTTTAGACATAGCCTTTGTCCCTGCACTGGGTAAGGACCAAGTTAACCTAGATCGTCCTTGACAAGTGTTTGTTTAACCTCTTCTAATGTTCTACACAATCTTCTTTGGAAGATTATTCCAGTGTTTAAATATCCTGAAGGAAAGGTTTTTAAAAATAATATCTTAGCTAAATCTTCCTTGCTGCAGATTAAACCCATTATTTCTAATTTTAACTTCAGCAGATGTGGAGAACAGCTGATCAACTGATCCTCATCCTCCTTGTATCAACCTTTATATTTGAAGACTGTTTTCAATTCCCATTCTGTCTTTTCCCTAAATTAACATAACCAGGTTTTTTTAATATTTCCTCATAGGGCAGTTTTTACTTTTTATCATTTTTGTTCCTCTTCTTCAGACTCTCTCCAATTTGTCCACATCTTTCCTAAATCGTGGCTACTGGAACAGGACACAATACACCAGCTAAGACTCACCAGTGCCAAACAAAATTGTGTCTCCTGTGTCCTGTGTACAATACTCCTGTGGCTGTGTCTACACTGGCAAGTTATTCTGGAAAATCAGCCGCTTTTCCGGAAAAACTTGCCAGCTGTCTACACTGGCCGCTTGAATTTCCGGAAAAGCACTGACATCCCTTATTTTAAGAGGGATAAGGGATCTTTCGGAAAAGGCTTTATTTTCCGAAAGATCCGCATATAGACTGGCGCTTTTTTCTGGCAAAGCTCCGTGCCGAAAAAAAGCGGCAGCCATTTTTATGCAAATGAAGCGGGGAAGATTTAAATCCCCGCTTCATTAGCAATTGCAATATGTCTAATTTGCATCCCTTTTACGAAAAAGGGATGCACTCTAGATGTAGCTTGTGTGATTTATCCAGGAAAAAACATTCTCAGGTTAATGGAAATGAGTAGTTTAATGTTAAGGCTTTGTGTTAGACTCCAGGCTTAATGAAGTCAGGGTGCAAATTGCTTTTGAGTAGGGAAGAAAAGTGACAGCCTTCTGGAGTGTTGGAGTGTGTTACCAAAATGTACATTCTGAAGGTGGAAAAGAATATAAAAGCATTGCTACTTAACTTCTAAATTCCTTGGTTGCGTCTAGACTCGCATGATTTTACGGAAATACTTTTAACGGAAAAGTTTTTTCCGTTAAAAGTATTTCTGCAAAGAGTGTCTAGATTGGCATGGATGCTTTTGCGCAAAAAGTGCTTTTGTGCAAAAGCATCTGTGCCCAGTATAGACGCGCTTTTGTGCAAGAAAGCTCCGATGGCCATTTTGGCCATTGGGCTTTCTTGTGCAAAAAATTAAGATGCCTGTCTACACTGGCCCTCTTGTGCAAGTATTCTTGTGCAAGAGAGCTTATCCCTGAATGGGAGCGTCAAAGTATTTGCGCAAGAAGCACTGAATTCTTACATTAGAACGTCAGTGCTCTTGTGCAAATTCAAGCGGCTAGTGTAGACAGCTAGCAAGTTTTTGCTGCGCAAAATCTTGCCAGTCTAGATGCACCCCTTGCTTTTAAGCTTTTGAGTGGATCAACTGTGTCCTCACACAACTGTAACTATCATTGTTTGTAACTAACAGAGTTACCCAGCGCAGCCCGGGTTTGGCCCACTGGTAGGGAGGAGGTGGGGGGGAAGGACCACGTAGCCCTCTCGCCGGTGCGCCCCAGGCTGTCCCAGGAAATTGGTAGGGGGCTGGTCTGGGGACATAGAGGTGGACCCACCCAGGAGTTTGAGAAGTGGACCTGGCTTAGGGGTTGGATTTGGGGGAGGGACCCAGCCTGAGGCTGGGGATTGGGGCTGCACATTGGGGCTGCACAGACCTACCCTTGGCCAGCGCTTTCCAGGCCCAGCCTGGTGGAGTAGGGAGGCCTCCCTCACCAGCAGTCCCTCGGGGCTGGAGGTGGGAGTGTGGAGGAAGAGGCAGTGTGTACAGGCTTCCCTCCTCAGCATTCCCCAGTATGGGGAGGCAGGGAGGTAGCACAGGTCTCTACTCCTCAGGCCCAGCTAGAGAGGATGGGGGACGGGGGGAGGAGGGGAGGCAGTGTAAGCCTCCTGCACCAGCACTCCCCAGGCCCAGCCTAGGGCAAGGGGCATGGCCTCCCCCATGCCAGCGCTCCCGAGTCCAGCTCAGGGGATGGAGGTGCACAGGGGTGGCCACAGCATTCACACAGACTAACACAAACCTCTAAAAATATAGAGAGATTTTAGGTTGCCAATTATTGTTTAAATGTATCAAAATAATGATTGTACATGCAATTTTATGTCCTTGTTTGTGGTTTTGTTTTTGTTTGTTTTTTGTGTGTGTGAGGAAGGAGCCTACACATTTTGAGCACTATTCCATATAGGCACTGACTGCAAGATTGGAGCCATAGTTTGGAAAATAGCTGAAAATCTGTATGATCCTTTCTTGAGGACTGTATCTTCACCTGGCTGGGGAGGCTCGTATGCTCCAGTGAACCTGTGAGCTATGCTGGCAGGAGTTTTAACTTCTATTAAGGGCACTTCAGCTGGACATGTCGAGGGACAGATGAAAAGTATCAGAGGGGTAGCCATGTTAGTCTGGATCTGCAAAAGCGACACGGAGTCCTGTGGCACTTTATAGACTAACAGATATATTGAAGCATAAGCTTTCGAGGGCAAAGACCCACCATGCATCTGATGAAGTGGGTCTTTGCCCACAAAAGCTTATGCTCCAATACATCTGTTACTCTATAAGATGAAAAGTAGTTCTTTGACCCTTGAAACTGGGGGTTGAATGATAGGCCATTAACCTAGTCTCATATAAAAGTTAAGATTTAGAAACACAGTGGGGTAGCCATTCTATCAAACAGCATGATTGGCAAGGATGGACTTGTTCATGGCCCAAGTGACATCTGATGGCACAGGAAATATTCAGATTCAGAATTCATATAATAAAATAACATTTGTCACAGCAAGTGTAATATGTTTGTTTTTATTGAAGAAATAAACTTTCAAAGACCAATGGAAAAAATAATTTATTGCAGTTTCTTTTACACATTAGCATGAAACATTTATACATATATTTTTGGGCTGAAAAGATACACTATAGACAAACTTTTATTTTTCACACAAGTAATTGTACTGTACTAACATAATTGTATAAAGCAACTATTTGAAAAATATCATAGAGCTAAGACTGAACATATTATTCCAACAGCAATGCCCTTTACACTGAAGCTAACATAATTATTCCTGACTTTTGTCTAGAACATTATAAAATTCTTCTAAGGACTGAAACAAAAACATTTCTGAAAACTAAAGACACAAAAAATAAAAGGCTTGCTTGATTAACTTGTCCCAGTGCTGTGCCTTTATATGTTTATGGTTGAAAGGAAAAGAACCAAAGCAACATTGAGTGGCATAACATTTTGCAGCAAGTCAGCGGCATTCAGTGAATATGAATCAATGAAAAATAAATGGAAAGTGAGCAGCATTTGGATAGAATTACATTTACACACAATTCAAATTGCAGTATTAGATGACCAACCCCCTCTTTTGAATATAGAAAATGTATATATAGTATATCCAGGTGAAAATTGTACAATAACATCAAAAGAACTGTTGTTTTCACAATACTTATTAGCACAGTGTTTCAAGTGTTGTTCCCAGGAGGAACTGGAGTGCCACATGCTGGCATATTGAAGGAAAATGGATAGCATTAATAAGATAGCTTTTATAATCATGATGAAGACAATGAGCACATGTGAGAAGCACCAAATTAAAAGGGTTAGTTATGGCACACACATTGCATAATGTCATTCAGCACTATCCGATGTTCAGGGCACAAAAAAAGTTACGTGTCCACAAAAATGGCTTGGAAAACATATCCACAGCAAAAACACGATGTCAAAAACTGAGGCAAATACGAATCTGCAGGAAAGCAGTGAATATGATATTTTCAGAATAGGGCAAATAGACAAATGAGAAATGCAAAGTGAAGTATTACCCACAATTCATCATTACTACCAGACCAGTAAGCTGTTTGGGACACAGCATTGCACCCTATCCAGCGTCCTCTTCCTCTTCCCCCAGCTCAGTAAACATCTTGCTTTATTTCCTTGAGTGCATGTAAGGAAAGTTTGAGAAATGAGGGATTTTCTTTGAAAGAGTGATGTGACATTCAGTGACAAAAAAGTTTGATACATTTCATTCCAGCTTTATTATAAATAATAATGAGAGTGAGTAATGGGGATATTGTTGTGCCAGGATCCCGGGCTCTGAGTACCTTATTAGCAGGATTAAGACAATTCCATAGTTAGGCAGCAAGTTGCCCTAATTTGTCCCTCACTATCTAAGGCTGCTGTGATACTTGTGACAGAGAAGGCATAGGACTATCCAGTCACAGAGTCCCTACAGCCATTCATGCTACACCATCTGAGGTTAGAGAGAATGCTGCTTGAGATCAGAATGGGGAACCAGCACAGTGAGGAGTAAGCCCTGGTCTATACTAGGGAACTATTTCGAAATAACTCCCCTTATTTCGAAATAACATTTTTTGATGAGTACAGGATCTTTCGAAAAAGGGTTTCTTTTTCAAAAGAACCATATCTAGATGGCGGTTTCACTTTCAAAATACCCATTTTCAAAAGAATGCGCGGCTGCCATTATGCAAATGAAGAACAGAAAATTTAAATCCTAGCTTCATTTGCAATTTCGATCTGTCTAATTTACATTCCTCTTTCGAAAGAGGGATGTAGTTTAGACATGCCCCATCAAGCCTGTAATTTCAAAATAACGGGCTGGTTATTTCAAAATAATAATTCCTGCTTTCCACGAGGAATAACATTTATTTTGAAATAGTTATTTCAAAATAGCGGTAGTGTGGGTTGCAATTTCAAAATAACTACTCCCCAGAGTCAGTCAAAGTAATTACTCCCCAACATGTCCATATTAAAAAAGCCTGCCTTGGACTTGTTTTGAGACTTCCCTGTAGCATAGGCACACTATTTCGAAATACTTATTTCGGGAGTTATTGTTTTAAAATAAGTTACCTCAAAAATAAATTTCCTAGTGTCGACATGCCCTAAGTGAAGACACTCTGAAAATGGGAAACACGGAGTAGGAGGCATCTGGAGGGATAATACTTACATCAGTTGCCTTCAACATGGTGGATGTTATATTAAGGAACCAATATTTTTATTCCCAATTCCTTTTACTTTGGCTGCAGTTTCCTCCCATTTTTGAATGTTGTAAACCAGAAAGGTAAAAATAAATACCTGAGCTTTTCTATTAACTGGACAATCCTACTCTGTGTTTTTAAAATAAACCTCCCTGTCAGAAGTGAAGCAGCAGCTGCACTTTGTTCTAAAAACACAAAAACAAGGGCATCAGGAACTGAAAACAAAAGATAGAGCCAGAGCCACTGGTGCCAATGCTCAGTTCAGACCATGAACGGTGGGTATCATAGGCAGGAGAAGGCATTTCTTTCTCAAATTGCCTCACCTGGCCTCACCCATGCTCCACTGGAATTCCCCAGGCCTCCTTCCCCAGCCTGTTGTTGCAGTGCCAGAGGATGAGGAAGATAGGCTGGGGTCCACACTGCATGTCCTTCCAGCACCGGGGCACTTCTGGCCATCCAACACTAGGGCTGGACAGTCAGCTGTGGGGCTGGGGTATTTTGGTTAGGGGGCTAGCAATTAGGCATGGCACAGGGAGCCTGAAGCCCACCTCCCAGTTCTTCTCTCTGGTGCTCGGGACCAGGTGAGACTGGGGCCATACTGCCATTGGTTTTCTGGAGCTTTAGGGCTGGGGGAAGCTGGGGACATGCTGTCTGCTGGCTCTTCAGAGCTCCAGTGCAGAAGCAGACTGGGGATGTGCTGCTCGTTGTTTTTCCAGAGCTCACAGGCTCTCCGCAGCTTTGAAGCAGGCTGGGGCCATGCCACCTGATGGAGCTCTGGGGATGAAGGAAGCTGGGGCTGCACTGTCCCAGGCTGGGGGTTCTATCCTGGGCAAGGAGCAAGAGGGGGAGAGCTGAGCAGGGACCAGCAGCCACCACAGTGAGGGGTCTGGGCTCTGGTAGGCACATCAAGTGGAAGGGGCAGAGCTGGAGGGCCGGCTTCCCCAAGTCATGGGGACATTCATCGCCCATGGTTCAGATGTGGGCCTAAAACTGTTGGGTAGAAGAAAGTGCTTAGGGGGAAAACAGAAAAAAGAATACAAAATGCAAGCAAATATTGGTGCTTGGAATATGTAATACTGTAATATGTCAGCGGCTGACATCACTTAGTGATGCTAGAAAAGGGATCTAAACATCTAGTCAACTACCCGATAAGCCTAGACTTTTCGGATAGTAGAGCCGTTACTCAACTAGTCACTTCCCACCCGCCTGCTGTTTCTGTATAAGAGGCAGCAAGGGTGGGGAACAGGAGCTGGTGCAGCAGGGAGCCGACTTAAAAACTGGTTCCACCCCCCAGCATCATCTCTGCAGGGGGGCAGAGGAGGCAGAGGTTCAGTGGGAGTAAGGACATGAGTTGGGTCCTGATTGCTGTGCCTTTGCCTTTTAAATATAGTAAGAGTCCTAGGCTTTTCAGTCCCCACTCAACCCAGGTTCCCTGCTGCACCTCTTCTTTTTCATTGTAGTAAGAGCTGCAAGCAGCTCTTACTACATTTAAAAGGCAGAGGCACTGCCAGGATAGCAAGCGCCCCACTCCCACCCCCTTGTTGACTAATTGAGTAGTCAATGGAAATTCCATCAACTACTCAATTAGCTGATTAATCGAAATTTAACATCCCCTAGTGATAAGCTGCTATAACTCACATTGCTATGTACTGATGCTTTAGGTTACGTCTACACTACAGGCTCCTTGCACAAGAAGCCTTTTGCACTAGAGTTTTTGCACAAAAACTTGTTGCTCAAGAGCACGTTCACACCTCCACACTGCTGGACACTCTTGCGCAAGAAAGCTCTGATGGCCATTCTGTGAATGGCTATCAGAGCACCTGTGCCTTTTTCCATACATGCCTTCTTGCGCAATAGCTGGAACGCTAAAAGCAGTTATGCCTCAGAAAAGGAGGTTTACCTATGGCGGAAAAAGCTCTCTGTTCTGCCATTTATCTTCCCATTTAATTGTGCAAGAGCTCATCTGAGGTGTGGACGCTCCCCAGGTTTTTGCGCAAAAATCTTGTGATGTAGACATAGCCTGAGAAACTCAGGGTCTTTTAAAGTCTGGCACAAAATCTTGATCTACTTGTTGAAAACATTTACTTCTTGTGTTAATTATTGTGATCTAATATAAAATGTTATAAATTAGGAGAAGGTGAGTTTCATCACTGCCTTCTGGGATAAAGAGAATGGACATGGCATATTACCAACATGAATCAATCAATCAGAATCAGAGATAATGGAGGTGAAAAAGATTTTAAGAAATCTTTTAAATATGTAATTCATTCTATGACGCACTCCTTGCAACATGCAGGAAAGTCCCTACTAGATGGTAGAGAGAAGAGGTGGGTGAGGTAATATTGTTTATTAGACTAACTTCTGTTAGTGAGACAGGCATGCTTTTGAGCTTGCACAGAGCTCTTCTGTGATGGGAGGAATCTTACTGAACAGGAACACTGTATTTGTGTGCATCTGTATTTAGGGAAAAGCTGAAACAAAACAATCCCTGTCTTTTACCAGGCAAGGAAATAATCCTATTGGTCTATCAGAGTCTGAAGGAAACTGTACCCTGTGTTTGAGACATGTCTGAGAATTCTAGGTAAATTTATCATAAGAAGCAGAAGACATTTATGTAGCACATGGTCTGAGTCAGACCTAGAGGCATTGTTCTTTCCAGAATACAACTTAGTTTCCCTTCTTCTGGGAGGAAGGTATAAAGCCTATTCTCCACCACACATTCTTTTGGGGCAGCAATTTGCATAGGCTACATTTAAAGAAACTGTTAGGTCAGCTATCCAGAAAGAGACTGAATAGAACTGAAAAGCATGTGTTGTCCTACGATAAAGAGTGCTACAATGCTTGGTAAAACAGATAACTTGGGGTGTGTCTACACTAGCCCCCTAGTTCGAACCAGGGAGGCTAATGTAGGCATTCGAAGTTGCAAATCAAGCCTGGGATTTAAATATCCCTCGCTTGATTTGCATCTTTCCAGTCGGTCGCCATTTTTGAAATTTACAAGTCCGGACTAACTGCCTGCGTCTACATATGGCAGGGACCCGGTAGTTCGAATTAAAGCCCTAAATCGAACTACCTGTTAAACCTCATTCCAGGAGGAATAACAGGTGGTTCGAACTAGGGCTTTAATTCGAACTACCGGGTCCCTGCCGCGTGTAGATGCGGGCAGTTAGTCCGGACTTGTAAATTTCAAAAAATGGCGACCGGCCGGGAAGATGCAAATCAAGCGCAGGATATTTAAAACCCAGGCTTGATTTGCAACTTCGAATGCCTACATTAGCCTCCCTGGTTCGAACTAGGAGGCTAGTGTAGGCATACCCTTAGTTATAACATTTATCTCCGGAGTGAAATAATGTTATGTATAATGCATACAATGGACAGCCCATTACAATATTACATATATAATGGTATCCTAAAGATACTAGATTCTATTTCCTATTCATGTTTTAGAAATAGCTAATGATTTGTGAAAGGGTAAATGAAAATGAGTCAGTAGAGCAATTCATTTATTTTAGTCAGTTGTCAATTGTTAATCATTTATCTTACAGTAGCATCCAGCCTTCTGAGCAAAGGCCTGGGAACCAGCTGCTCCTCAGCTGGTATAACATCCCTGACTGTGGCTATAAGCAAGTTACTTTCAGCCAAAATGTCAAAAGTTGCCATTAGTGATGAGTTTCTCAGTTATGGAGAGTGCAATTTGAAACACCTTGGACCTAGTTTTCAGAAATGCTAAACTCCTGTGACTCTGTAAAAGCTGCAGGTACTTAATGCTCCTAGAAATCAGGCCCAAGATGTCTCTAGCTGTGTTCCTTTGTCTCGGTTCCTCCTCTATAAAAGAGGATTTACAATGTTTTCTTTACCTACTTATCTCTTAAGGGGGTTGGGAAAATGAATAGGTTAGTGTTAATAAAAAGCTGATAATTGCTACATAATATAAATGATAAATATTATTAATATCAGCAGTAGCCTTGATTATATGAACCCTTTAAAAACCACTTTAAATAACTGTTCAGGCTAGAGTGGCTAGTACACACATGGTTATGAATTCCTCTCTAACGCTACATTTAAATACAAGTGCTTTGTTAAATAGGATCTCTATTGTTTTTAAGTTAGGAAAAAATGTTTTGATAAAACTCTTTTACTTCTGACTATGGATCTCAAGTGGAAATGTCAGCCATATGAAATTATGGTATATTCTCAGTTGGTATAAAACACAAATATCAAAGTATCATCAAATGGAGGTGCATAGAATATTCATAAAAGTCACAGAGTCTGTGCTAAGGACTATAAATAAGTTCTAGAGAAAATACAGAATTTTCCCTGAAGTATATTGCCCTAGAATAAGAAATATCAACTTTTAGTATGTACCATTAAAAATCACCATTTGATTGTTCTAATACCTGCAGTAAGAACGGAGAGTAAAATTTGCAAAATGACTAAGTGGCTTAGCAGCCTAAGCCCTATTTTCAAAAGAGATTTAGGCTCTTGGAGTCTAAGTCCCATAGGGTATGTCTACACTACCCCGCTAGTTTGAACTAGGAGGGTAATGTAGGCATACCGCACTTGCAAATGAAGCCCGGGATTTGAATTTCCCGGGCTTCATTTGCATAAGCGGGGAGCCGCCATTTTTAAAACCCCGCTGGTTCGAACCCCGTGCAGCGCAGCTACACGGGGCTCAAACTAGGTAGTTCGGACTAGGATTCTATTCCGAACTACCGGTACACCTCGCACGGGGTTCGAACCAGCGGGGTTTTAAAAATGGCGGCTCCCCGCTTATGCAAATGAAGCCCGGGAAATTCAAATCCCGGCTTCATTTGCAAGTGCGGTATGCCTACATTACCCCGCTAGTTCGAATTAGCGGGGTAGTGTAGACATACCCATAGACTCTGAATGAGGTTCCTGCTGCCGTGGCGGTTGCAGGAGGGTGTAAGACTGCTGCTGCTGCACCAGCCTCCTCCCCAGTGGTCCCCAAAGCCACATCCTTGGGGACTGGGTGCCATAGGGGGCAGAGAGTGGGGCAATAGTGGGAAGGGATGGGGCTTAGGAGCCAGTAACAGACAGCCCACCCTAACCCTCTGGGAATACCAGGCCGGATTGCACAATCTTTCCTTCTTCATGTGGAGAAACCCTGTTGCATAGGACCCTATTGTCTTCAGTATGGAGTCTACCCAGAGGTAGTTGCTGGACTGGCATAAAAAAGGAGATACACTGCATACAGGCAAATGAAGAGTTTTCAAATGGCACTAACTATACGTGTCACTTCAACAGAGATGTACTGTACATTACTAAGTCTAATATTTTAGAGAAATCTGTAAGGAGAGATAAATATTTAAACACTTGGCACTCCCTCAAGGACTTTTTTAAAATACAAAAGTATTTTTTTAGAGAATGCATAAACAACAAAGATAAATAATCAAGACCTTTAATCTGCTGTCAAGATTGTAAACACATTAATTCAACAACATTTTACAAAATGGTCCATTTCTCGTAGGGAACATTTAGTTTTGCAAGTGAAAATGGTTCTCAGTGGTTTAGATTAAACTTGTGTTTATTCCTTGTTTTAAAGAAGAATTACTCTTTGATTAGTCATACCTCTGTCTCTGTACTCTTTCTGGACAAAAACCAAACTTGCATTGGTTCTTTTTTACCCTTCATGGAAACCGGGCCTCTGTGTTCCAGGTGGAATTGTGGATCTGAATTTTCTGGTGACATAAGACACCTGCAATTAAAAACAAACAGATTACAGCCAGACATACATACACACATACATACGCACACGAAAACAGAGAAAACATTAAACATGCTACATCTGAGGACACATTAATTGCACTGACAGGCAATATTATAGACCTGGCTTAACATAAATAATTGGACATGCGTGAGGACTCATTCCTTGGGACACAGGATTAGGGAGATAAATCAATCAGCAGACTGGAAAAAAGAACGTCAGTATTACCTAAAATAAGGGGGAGCCATTCACAATGGACAAGGTAACAATGAATAAAACAAGCTTGGAACGTAAGATGAGGAAAAAAGTAAGTCATACAGGAACAATAAGGCTATGTCTACACTGAAGGCTTTTTGCTTTTTGCGCAAAAACTTGCAGAGCATCTACACTGCACACGTGTTCTTGTGCAAGTAAATTTACAGTAAAGCATTAGAAAAGAGGGCTTCTTGTGCAAGAGTTATTCCTCTCCCCATGAGGAATAAGCCCCCTGTGCAAGAAGGCAGAGTGAGCAGGCAACAGGGGTTTCTTGCGCAGGAAACCCCTATGGCTAAAATGGCCATCAGAGCTTTCTTGTGCAAGAGAGCATCCACAAGGCCATGGATGCACTTATGCAAAAGCACATATCTTGCACAAAAGCACATGCAGTGTGGACATGCTCTTGCACAAGACCTTTTGTGCAAGAACTCTTGTGCAAAACAGTTCTTGCACAAGAAGCCTACAGTGTAGACATAGCCTAAGCGTACAGAACATTCTGTAAGGGGATGGCTTCCTACAAAGTAACCAAGGCAATCCCAAAATGTGTAATGAAATGTATTGTTAATGCAATGAAATGTGTAACTGCAAATAAAGGAAGAAGTTTGCAGCATAACTTTGGATGTGTGGTACTGCTATACCAACCCTACACTTGAGTCTGGTCATCTCAGTATAGCTTTGTTGCATGCCAAATAAAGAAACCCAAGTGACAAGCCTTGTGTCAGAATATATTCTTAGGCAACCTGAGTGGAAGATGTGTCAGAGGAATCCCAACAAATATCTTAAGGCAGGTATCATGTCTCACCACAAATTCCTGTGGCTCAATATATTTGTTTCCTATGGAAATAGTGATCTCTGGTCATGCAACTTGTCCCAACACTGCACGTAAATGCATGTGCTATAATGTACTGAATGGAATTGTCACTATCACTTCTAAAGTTACTTTAAGGATACATTGATAAAGTTGTATCTTCTGAAATTCTTATCAAGAAGGGGTTCTGCATTTCTTACCTGTAGGTGTACTCAGAAACGTTGATTTTTCCCTTTTCTCCGGTGGTTTCTGTTCTGCTCGTTAGATTAACAGTGTTTCCAAAGAGACAGTAGCGTGGCATCCTTTGGCCTATGACACCTGTAACCACCTCTCCAGTGTGGATGCCTATTGTTATCTTTAACAAGAAAAAGCAAGCTAGAATATTTATAGTTCAACATAAATTTTACTAACTTGATGTTTCCAACTAAACACATATACTATACATTCCCTAAACGTTAGAGCTTATTTTTCATGAGTCACCAGTCTTGATTCTTTATCGCCTTACATTACACCACATAGACTGAGTGTAAAATGCTATTCATTCAGAATGGTTGCATTCTACATCCACTTTGCACAGGTATACATGATGTCACAAGGTGAAAGGCAGTGGGAAATTAGGCTCCCTTTTTTGTACAAGAGAAATACCACTCTAAGGGCCACAGAGGATCACATTCACAGATTCAGCAGAGAAGAATTATCTTGTCACGGGATACTGATAATCACAGGCTCTTGTAGGATGCCCACTCCACAAATCCTGGTGCAGGAATATGTTGGTGGTGCAAGATGGAGGTTGCAAGCCACAGTGAAAGCAGTCAGGGAGATTCTGTGGATTCTGTGTGGCAGTGCCACCTGTAGGAGCTCTCCAGGACTATCTAAACTACATCAGGTGCTGTTTCAACTTTTGTAGCAGCCCACATCTAGGACACAAATGAGGCTTCATGCCACCATACTCCCTTGTCCAGGCTCTGTGTTTTATGTTGCACCTCCCCAAAGAACGAGTGAAAGAACACACTAATTGATTTTAATGATTTGTGAGTGTAACTCACAGCAGAATTTGACCACTGTGCATGTTACTAAAGCCAAATGGAGGCTTCAAACACAGAGGTTTAAATATTAGGTGCACAGAACACAAGGTGACTTTTATATATATTTTCTTGTTAACAAGAAAAAAAGTAAGGATTTTTAAGTCTGACATATTGCACACTCTCTGACATATTGCCAACCTCTAATCTGAACTGAGCACACAGATATGTCATTCAAAAACCTCACAAGTGTGTATGAACTCATCTGCAAGAGGGGCAGAGTACTTTTCTTTTTCTTTTACCAAGTTCATTGCCTGAAAATAATGACTAACCCCATTATTCGTATGATCACCAAGATGCATAGCACATCATGGTAGCAAAGGACATTACTTAAAAAGTTAATAATAATGTCTGAAGTTTACAGCTTTTGGGTGAAATTATCAACCCAATTCTCTATTACAGCCACATATATCCAAAGCAATTTCAATATAGCTAATACAGCTTTCTGTGAGATTATTTTATTTCTGCTATATTCCTAATTGTCTCTATTTTTGCTAACATGGGGCTGATTCCACTCTTAAGAAAGTTGGTGTAAATCATGAGTAATTTCAATGGAGCCTTGACAGATGGCTTATTTCTAGAAATGATGGTTAACTTATTTTTAAAATATTATTACTCTTGCTTTGATTACGTCTGGCTTGAATTATTAAATTTAAGCCAGAAGTAATCAAAGCAAGAGTAATATTTTAAAAATAAGTTGTTAGTTCCTGTTTTGATTAAATTAAGCAGTTACTGAATTAAATAGAAGGCACTCGCCTACATTTTCCTATACAGATTATGATGTACACTGAGTCAGAAGTAAGAATGTGTCCCTTTCCATGAAATCCTGTGCATATACACACTAATTAGGAACTGGAAAAACCTTGAAAATATTTCACTACATTTTTAACAAAGCCCGACCCACGTATTGTAACAAGTGGCACTAAATGTATAATTATACAAGAACATGAACCAGCAGGATTTCCTACTTATTGAGCATCCCAACCTTTTCATTTATAATAATTTTATTTAGTGATAAATAGGTCACAAGTGAATCAGGAATTATATACACTCAAACAACTCTGCTAGGATAATATAAGAATTTGCTCAGTGTGGGTGTGTCTAGATTACTAGGTTTTTTCAAAAAAACTTCCCCTGCATCTAGACTGCTGCCGCGTTTTTTTCCGAAAGTAAATAGAAAGAACTCGGCAGTTTTTTCAACAGCGGTAAACCTCATTGTACGAGGAATAACGACTTTTTTTTAAAGTGCTCTTTTGAAAAAAGGCACTATGTAATGCAAACTATGCTTTTTCGAAAGAGAACATCCAGACCGCCTGGGTGCTCTCTTTTGAAAAAGCAGCTTGCTTTTTCGAAAGTACTGGTTATAGTCTAGATGCTCTTTTTCGAAAGAGGCTTTTTGGAAAGTATCTTTTGAAAAATCCTCTTTCGAAAGAGGCTTGTAGTCTAGATGTAGCCTGGGGGTTTTGTGGCTCAGTTTTATACAGGCATGTTGCTTATTAGCAAAGATGCTTCTCACTATAAAGAATGGGATTAAGTCCTTTTAGAGACCTCTTGGTTAGTGCAGAGCATCAAATCCATGCCTTCTCCACTGCTATGCTCATAAATAGAAAAACATGGGGCCAAATATGCTACTGGCAAAAAGGAACAGGAGCAATTCAATTCATGTACATAGGATTTATTCAGTGGCTCTTTTTCTAAAGATGAAAGATTATTACAAGAACTTTAATTCTGTGTTAATTCAAAATGTAACTTCTAGTAGTCACAGTATTGCCTGCCATTCTCAACAAATGCCTAGAGAAACGTACACGGCTCTGAAATGAAAGATTTTCCCAAGTTGGCTAGTGGCTCTAAACTAGAATCAAAATGGGTTGGGGAGAGAACAATATTGTTCTGTACACTGTGTTTCAAGCCCATACATACTGCAGGCAAACGTGGCCATGGACAGAATTTGGACCTTAATAAGATTGATACACTCAGTATCTATCTTTTGGGAGTTTGGAGGATGCGTTACACATATGACACATATTTCTGTTTCATCTTATCACTAAAAAGATCACTCATCTTTCAGCAATAATAAAACCTCTGATGACTGTATTTTGAGTTGTATTATATTTCAGTGGTGGGATTTTAAAAGAAATCTACAGCAACAAATACTAACCTGTACAGGCTCTCCATCTACTTGAACCTGTCCTGCTATTTCCATCATATCCAATGCCAGGTGGCAGATAGATCGTGCATGATGAATGCATGGCTCTGGTAGACCACTCACTGTCATATACTTGTCTCCAACTGTTTCCACCTATCAAAACACGTACGGCAATTATGCATTAGAAAGCTTGAGCTACTATGGAGTTTCCTTCAAAATTGTGAACACTTTATCTTTTTCCACATTCCTAACACAGCCTTGAAGAATCATGTAGATAATTCCTTAACATTAGTTAGGAAACTCAGTATCCATTGATGAATTGCTTATTCTATCTTTATTTGCCAAAGAGTACTTATTTTAATGATTGCATGAATTTATTTCATTGTGCAGTGCTCCAAATAAGAGCTCTTTATTCTGTATGGTGTTAAAACTAGCATTGGACATGTTCTTTTCTTCACTGAGGATTAAATCCATACCAAAGTTGTAATAATGTCTGAATTTCAATGGACTGTACAGATATTTTATTTATTTTATGACACTACCTGATAGCAAAACAGTAGCAATGCCCACAAATCTCATATTTACCTTATAAACAAATGGATTCCTTCGTGAATCAGTTAGAATGTCAAATCTTGTGTAAAGGTCATTTAAAAGATTAACAATTTTCATGGCTCCTTCTCCAGAGGCATGTTTACTGCAGAATGCATTGAATCCAACAATGCCACTGAACAGAATGGTCACGTTATCATACCGCTTAGCTGGCACAGGCCGCTTGTGTCTCAGTTCATTTGCAACAGATGGAGGAAGCACAGAATACAGCAATCTAGACATGTAAAATAAGCAAAGGATATGAAAGAGAGAGAGAGAGAGAGGGGAGAGAGAGAGAGAGAGAATATTAATGCAATACTTAAATATGACCCAAATATTTCCCTAACGTGTTATTATACAGTAGTCATATCCAACTGTTAGTGATATGGGCTTATACTGAAGTATCTACTCCTTAAACAGCAGGATCGGATATGCATCTGTACGGTTCATACGGTTAAAGCTATTACATTACAAACACACATGCTAGTAGATTAAAATTACCATGTAACTACCAAGAAATATGTTAGTAATTCTTTTATCACAATCTGTTAAAGAAACCTGGTATTACCTATTCCTATTCCTAAAGTACATTGGCCAGATCCTCAGCTCATGTAACTTGGTTTTGCTCCACTGATTTCAGTGGATCTTCACCAATTTACACTATCAGTGTATCTGGCCCTTATGGTTTATTACATTTTTTTTTTAAATCGAACAGTGAATAGGACAAAAAGAAACCAGTGTGTATTGTAAATCACCATGCACATTAAAAACTAAATCCTACACATAAGACCATATTCTACCCTCATGCTCATCCCATACAGCTTTTCATCTGTCCCTGTACAGAATTCAGACTCAGCAATTTGCCAAAGCACTAACTGTTCATTGCTTAACAAAAATATCTGATAGTGACACAGATTAAATGATACTACTTTGGAATCTAAAATTTTGCATTTTAAGGTTCTGGGAGCCTGTAAATATTACAGGTTAAGAGAGACATGAAAGTTAAGAAGAAACAGGAGGAGAAAGATAAGGAACAAAAATAAGAATAATGGATTGATGCACTTTCCCAAAGAATAATAGTTGGAATTCTCTGAAATTATTTGATTTAAAACACATCAAAGTGCACAGTCTCAATTACTGGACCTACTTAAACTGGTTTAAAACACATTCCCGATCTTCCTACACAATGCTAAACTCTCTTGCAGGTGATAGATATGGGCATGTCTGCACTTGGAAATGATTTTGAAATAACTTATTTTGAAATAACTACTCCCAAAATAACTATTTTAAAATAGCATGTCCACATTACAGGAAGTCTCAAAATTAGTCCGAGGCAGGCTCCCGTTATTTTGGAATAATGTCCATTATTCCGAAATAACTGTGAGAGCATTTACGCAGCTAGTCTATTATTTTGAAATAATTTTGAAATAATTGGCGGCTTATTTCGACATTTGTAAACCTCATTCCATGACGAATAACGCCTCTTCCGAAATAGCTATTTCAGAATAGCAGTAGTGTGGATGCTCCACTGCTGCTATTTTGAAATAGCTCCTTCCCCAGGCCATTCAAAATAATTACTCCTCACTGCTTCCTGGGGTAGTACATAGACATTAGAGGATTCTGCTTTGGGCTTTTTCCAGAATTTCCTGTAGTGTAGATGCACTATTTCAAAATAAGCTATTTTGGAGTATTTCTTCCAGAATAGCTTATTCTGAAATAATGGTGCAGTGTAGATGTAGCCTTAATGTGGACAGGCTACCTCGATTTAGAGCCCCAGGAAGCACTAGGAAATGATTACTTTGAATGACTCTGGGAAATAGTTATTTCGAAATAGCAACAGTAGAGCATCCACATTACAGCTATTTCGAAATAACTATGTCAAAATAAGCATTATTCCTCATTGAAAGCTGGAGTTACTTAAAAAAAGCCGGCACCTTATTTTGAAATAATGGGCTTGGTAATGTGGACACTCCACTTGTTATTTCAAAATAACTCCCTAGTGTAGACCAGGGCTATGACTGTGGTACCTTCTGCATGTGTGGCAAAAGGGCAGGGAAGGGAGTACAAGGCGTTTTTCCTCTCTCAATTATGCAATGGCACACAGGATATCTTGCAACTTGGTTCTTACCATCTCTGAGTACAAAGAAGAAGATAGAATTCTAGCCAGGTACAGGCAGTCCCCGGGTTATGTACAAGATAGGGACTGTAGGTTTGTTCTTAAGTTGAATCTGTATGTAAGACGGAACTGGCGTCCAGATTCAGTGGCTGCTGAAACTGACCAGCGGCTGACTACAGGAAGCCCGAGGCAGAGTTGCTCTGCCCCAGGTTTCCTGGAATCAGCCTCTGATCAGTTTCAACAGGCTGAATCTGGATGCCAGTTCCGACTTACATACAGATTCACCTTAAGAACCCCAGGCGTCCCCAAGTCAGCTGCTGCTGAAACTGATCAGCGGCTGATTCCAGGAAGCCCGGGGCAGAGCAACTTTGCCTCGGGCTTCCTGTAGTCAGCGCTGGTCAGTTTCAGCAGCAGCTGAATCAGGACGCCTGGGGCAGAGCAGCTGGGGTGCTGCCGGGTTGATCCAGTAGCGCCCAGAGCGGCGCTGCGGGACCAACCGGCAGCTCCCCAGCTGCTCTACCACAGGCGTCCGGAGAAAAGCCTGGACTGCTGGGGAGGGAGGGGGGAGTACTAGCTGCGCCCCGCCCCCAGCAGACCAGGGAGACACGGGCGGGGGACCGAGACGCACCACGGTCCCGCTGCCCAGGTCCTCTGTGGCTTTGCTCCCCGTCTCCCTGGTCTGCTGGTCTGCTGGAGACCAGCAGACCAGGGAGACGCGGAGCAAAGCCACGGAGGACCCGGGCGGAGGACCGCTGCCCGCGTGCTCCCCGGCTTTGCTCCCCGTCTCCCTGGTCTGGGGAGACGTGGAGCAAAGCCGCGGAGCACGCGGGCAGCGGACAGCCCGGACGCACCGCGGCTGTCCCGCTGCCAGCGTCATCAGAGGCTTTGCTTCCCGTCTCCCTGGTCTGCTGGTCTCCTGGGAGACGGGCAGCAAACCCCATTCGTAACTGCGGATCCGACATAAGTCGGATCCACGTAACTCGGGGACTGCCTGTATATCAAATCCAAAAGAGAGATTTTAATGGGACTACTTGCATGAGCAAGGGGCTACTTTCATAAGTAAAAATGTGATGGCTGAATCCTATTTCTACACTAAATTTTAAACTTCTGTCATTTTTGCTGTAACTCTGTTCTGACAACCATGGGTAGAATTGTTTCCTCTTCTGCCTCTAGACTATGATTCAGTTTTCAAATAAGAAAATCAAATTTCTTGTACCCTGATTGTGTTTTCTGTCATGCTCAAATTCATAATTAAATGTTCCATATGACAGATCATGAATTCCTTAATATTTTATTATTTCTCTCAGTGTTATTTCAAATGAATTATCTCCTTTATTTACAGGCCCCAAAGTAAATTACAGAGTGATTTCTGCATCACTGGCAATTTGTCACTGGCTCGTCCTAATGCAGCTTCATTAAGATGTTTTCCTGGATCACTGCTTGCTTAGATCATTTCTAAAGTTATGGATACTGTTGGTTCACTTTAGTTTTTAGCTCTCCACAGCAAAGAAGGGACTGTTCTTCAGTTTTCTGTGTGTGTGGTATTCTATATTGCAGCTGCTGAATGAGAGCCTTCATTATATATTATAAAGAAAAAAGAGTTTGTGCTCTCTTTGCTCTGCAATTACCAGCATTTTTTTGTTTTTGTTTCAGATTAAAACTAGAAATTAATTCTTACGTGTCTGTCTTTTTCTTTTCATCTTCTAGGGCTCTGAGTGTGTGCTGAAGTCTGTCTGTGAGGATCTCCAGTTCTTGAGTTAGTTTGTATTCCTCTCTGAACTGCTCTCCCAAAAGAACTAGGTCACGGGTAGCATCATGCAATGGAATGTCACTCAAATATAGCCCCCTTCTGGTTAAATCATCCAAGTTCATCACACTGTTATACAGAAAAATGTACTTTATTATAAATGAAATGCACATTAAAATAAACTTGCCTAAGGAACTCTTTAAAATACTGGTTAGTAGAAGTAGTGGGGTTAAATGGGTAAACAGTGAGCTAATATTGTTAATGAAACTTTTGGAAATGAGGTAAAACAAGTGGCTTCCATCATCTATCTTGTAATTGTATGCATTAATGTATATATTTATGTGTAATACAGCACGCTGATTAAAAATTACAAACAGCAGCAATGTTAGTGGAACCTACTGGTTAACATGTGTTACCAGTATCCACAAGTACCTGTTCCACATAGGATATAAATGTATTATGTAGAGGACTGATCCTTTAACTCAAACTACACAGGTTCATGCTTTTAGCTCTGAAGGTCCTTTGTCAAAATGAAGATGATAGTTGTCACGCTAGGACATGGAGTCCATTACATAATTTATTTTCTAAATTAATTTTTCAAGTGATTTTTAAATATCAGTGCATCTCACTGTGAAAATTGCATTGAAACTATTATACATCACCAACTGAGAAACTGATTCCTAGTTCTTCTTAGTGTTATAAAATTCAAAACCCAAATATCATGATTTATTAAGCCACTCAGTTAATGAGATGTTCTGCTTAAAAATAGATGGGATATTATGACCCAAAGGTTGAAATGAATAATTTTTAAATGCACCATTCTATTCTCTATGTGCAACCCACTTATAACAATGAGCTTGCACTACTATAACATAGAACAGAATCTGTTCCAGTGAGTTTTATACACATTTAGTGACACTTGCAATTTGGTGGCTATTCAGCAAAGTATTTTTATTACTTAAAGTACCTTGGAGAACAAAGAAAGAGAATACTGTCTGCTTCAGGTAAGTAGATCATTTGACCTTTGAGGCGTAAGCAGCTGATTTCCGTGCCAGTTAGATCATCTTCACACTCCAGCTTTTCTACATCCAACAAACCTTCCTTTTAATGAAAAAGTAGTAATAATTAAATAATAATAATGATTCCTGTATAACTTCATCAAACAAAAGTGCGCATGAAAACAGACACATGTAAACCTTCACTAGAGGTAAGCTCAGGATGCCTGGAATCAATCCATAAATCATAGACTACATTACACTGAAGATCAAATGAACTAGTTTCTTGAACTTGCCAACTACAGTATTATTAACTTATCTAAAGCTTCCTATATCCATTACTTGCTCTTGCCATCCCTATTACTCGACACTTTTTTCTGATTTCTTCACAATTATTTGATACTTAAGCTTATGCTGACTTTCTTTCATCTCCATCATGTTTTTGTTACTTGCCTAATGTTGACACTGACACAGCATGCATGCACTTTGCTGGTTTTGTCCGCCTTTTTCTGTTAGACGTCATCAAACTGGTGGTCTGATCCTGTCTCGGCATATGCAACATTTAAAATACAAAGACACAGCAGGGGTAGGTCTGGGAATCGACAGTCTTGGCTCATGCCAGATCCCGGAATACTGTATTTCTGCCTTTTAAATGTAGTAAGAACCACCCAGCTCTCACAACATTTAAATGCAGAGCCGCAGCAGGGTTAGGTATGGGACCTGGTGCGAGCTGGGACTGAACAGTTCTGACTCGCACCGGATCCCAGGGTATGTCTACACTACAACATTAATTCGAACTAAGCTAATTCGAACTAACGGATCCAGACTAAAAAACTAGTCCGAATTAGCGTTTTGCTAATTCGAACTAGCATGTCCACATTAAGTGGACCCTGAACCGGGCTTAAGGATGGCCAGAAGCAGTGCCGGCAGGGCATCAGAGGAGGACTTAGAGCGTGGAGATGCTGTCTCAGGCTAGCCGAGGGCTGTGCTTAAAGGGTCCCGACCCCCACCCCGGACAGACAGTTCTCAGGGGTGCCCCGCTTGCAAAGCAGTCCTGGCTTGGAGTGCCCTGAGTGCCCACACTGGGCACATCACAGCACTCGGCCATCAGCCCGGCTGCACTTGCCGCAGGCTGCCATCTGGGGAGAGGCGGCAATTGGGGGGCTGCAGGAGAGCTTCCATCCCCAGAAGCCCGCAGAGCCAGTCCAGTCCTCCCCATCGGGGGCTCGTACCCCATTCCTCCCTCACCTCCTTCCACTTACCCTTCCCTAGCCCCTCTTCTTGATGTACAAAATAAAGATAACGTGTCTTCCAAAATGGAATCTGTCTTTATTGAACAAAACTGGAGGAGACTGGGAAAAGGAGGTGGGAGAGGGGAAGAGAGAGGCTGGGAGAGGGGAGGGCAACTAAAATGATCAGGGGTTGGGAACAGGTCCCATATGAAGAGAGGCTAAAGAGACTGGGACTTTTCAGCTTAGAAAAGAGGAGACGGAGGGGGGACAGGATAGAGGTCTCTAAAAGCATGAGTGGGGTGGAGAGGGTGCATACAGAAAAGTTCTTCATTAGTTCCCATAAAGAAGGACTAGAGGACACCAAAGGAAAGGAATGGGTAGCAGGCTTCAGACTAGTAACAGAAAGTTCTTCTTCACAAAGCAAAGAGTCAACCTGTGGAACTCCTTGCTGCAGGAGGCTGTGAAGGCTAGAACTAGAACAGAGTTTAAAGGGAAGTGAGATCAAGTCATGGAGGTTGGGTCCATGGAGTGGTATTAGCCAGGGGGTAGGAGTGGTGTCCCTGCCAAAGGTTTGTGGAAGGCTGGAGAGGGATGGCACAAGACAAATGGCTTGGTCACTTTCTTCGGTCCATCCCCTCCAGGGTTCCTAGGGTTGGCCGCTGTCAGCAGACAGGCTACTGGGCTTGATGGACCTTTGGTCTGACCCAGCATGGCCATTGTAAGCTCAGGGCTCAGGGTCCGGGGTCTCAGTGGACCCCCTTGATTCTCTTGCACACCTGCTCCTGGGTGGCCAGGCTGGCAGCTCTCCTGCCCTAGCCGGCCACTTTCCTGTGCCTAGTGCGGAGATCGTGGATGAGGTCCACGATGTCTGCACTAGCCCAGGCGGGTGCCCGCCTCTTGCGGTCCCGGGCAAGCTCCCGGGAGCCGCCAGCCTGGTCCCGGGAAGAGGGGGAGGGCTGGGGGGCATCGGGTGGGTGGCTCAATCCGTGCCAGGTGCAGGGTCTGCTGTCTGGGTGCTGGCAGGCTTGCACCTGGCACAGGCACCGTAGCCAGCCCGTGCCACTTTAAGGGGTCTGGGGCCGGGAGGAGGCAGACGAGTTTCCCTGGTGTTGGCCAGAGTGGCCACCAGGGAAAGCTGGGGAGGGCTAGCCTCCCACTAGTTCGAATTAAGGGGCTACACACCCCTTAATTTGAACTAGCTAGTTCGAACTAGGCTTAATCCTCGTAAAATGAGGTTTTCCTAGTTCGAACTAAGCGCTCCGCTAGTTCGATTTAAATTCGAACTAGCGGAGCGGTAGTGTAGTGCCTATTAAAGTTATTTCAAACTAACGTCTGTTTCTTCGAATTAACTTTGTAGTGTAGACATACCCTCAGACTGCTGCAGCTCCGATTCCCTTCCAACCCCTTCCCCTCCACACCATGGAGATGGTGCTGGGGGAAACAGCTCCTGTGTCCATCCCCGCCTTGCTGCCTCTGAGACAGAGGCAGCAAGGGAGAGGGAATGAAACTACTCGAGTAGTGGATTGATTACTCAGTAAGCCTAGGCTTATCAGGTATTCAACTACTTGAGTAGTCGGGGGGAGGGAGGAAGAGGTGGAGGAGAGAGAGAGAAAGAGAGAGAGAGAGAGACTGTGTCTGTGTGTGTCCAAACAATGATATGCCTAAATACTGTACTCCCAAACTATTGCATAGTTGCTTCCCTTCCAAAATCAGGAGCAGCGGCTGTCATTCAGTTACTTCTAGTGGAAGGCTGCATTTCTGCAAAGTCATTTATTTGTACAGGATCATCTTTTATAAAGAAGACATTATAGACAGAGCCCTGCACACATAAAAGTTATCCAAATCTGCATCTACAAAAAATTATTCACAGATATTTGCATCCACATCTGTGGATATCCGCCTATATAAACCAGATATCCTCAGATTTGTAGGATTCTAGATACAAAATGTGTATCCACATCCATATCTACAAAAATGAGCCATGGAGATCCACGTGCATATCCATGCATGCAAATACCCATGATTTAAAGCGGATATCTTTGGATTTGCAGGGCTCTGATCATAGGTGCAAAAATACGCACCATCCTGTATCTGCTCCTACAGCCTATTCTAACAACAACATATGAATTCATGAATCTGGCTTTTTCTTGGCCCAAGACACAGAATGGGCTCAGGGCTTACTACTGTGCAAAAGATTTTTGCTGAAGGCCTTTGAGTGTTCTCATATCTCTGTAAAATTACTTATGCAAAAGCCAGATGAATATTATTTGATTACCTTGCTCCTCAATACAAAGACAGTGTTGATGTGTGAGAGGATCCCATGGAAACTAATATCAATATGAGGCCGAACCAAGGAAAAAACTGACAATAGATTGCAGTTTCCTGGCAGAAGCTAAAACATAAACAAGACAAAAAGAAGCTCATTAGCTCAGGAAATAAAGGATTTTTCTACAACCAGAAAATATTCACATAGTGAGTGTATTTTTCACTGCATATACAACATAAGGTAGAAGAGTTTTACAGTTATTGACCTAAAGAATGCAGGTATAAATTTTTTATATAAAATATTAGACTAAATTATGGTTTATCACAAATAAATATGAAAATATAATATCACTTGAGTCTTGTTATTAAAATAATATCTAAAACACTAGTAACAGCTGCCCACATAAGACAATGGTCTGACCTGTGGAAGGACTCTGTATATAGCATTGCCACACTGTGTGACCACCAGGTCTCTGTCAAATATTATGTGGAAAGGAAAAGCCTTGCAGAAAGTGTAAGGACTGATGCGGGACTCCTGGGTCCCATTCTCTTCAAATCTGTCAAGGTCTTCATAAAAGTCCTCTTCCTTAGACTCTTTCTCTTCTATTAAAAATTGAGTGTGGTCACACTCTCCATTTCTTTGTTGAATGACCTGGACAAAAGAAGAGAAAGACTGCAGGAAGCAATAATCTCCATCATGTGTCAATAACTGCAATTCCATTGCAAAGACAAGAACACAGTTAGAGAAAATAGATACATAAATACCAAAATAATGAGTTCCAGCTCTTACATTAATTCAGTATTTCCGTATAAATCTCCAGTTTTAAAAAGTTTCTACAAGTGAAGGGGGAGGGGGAAGCATTTATTTGTTAAAGCACAGTGGCTCTTGGGACTAACTGAAGGCCATTCAAATATAAATTGTAAATTCTAAATTAAACAGATATTTCTGCACCAACTGAAGATCCTGAAAATATGGAGTCATACTCAGCCATAGATTATGCTTAGCTCTGCTGGTATAGCCCAGAAGACAGGAACCCTTGTGAGGGAAAGTCCCCCTGGAAGGTTTTGCATTGCCCAAACCACCTCCACCTTTATTTCTGTGGGGGCCTGCAGCTGGTCAATGGATTCCCAATGGTAGATAATGCTGTCAGGGGAGAGATCATGGCTAATCTAAGGATAGACTCATGCAGCACATGGCTTTGGCAGACTTCACTGCCAGGGCTCTTCAATAGTATAATACTTCCCTCCCCTGTTGAACTTCCAAGAAGAAGAAGAAAACCAACCAGCTACCAATTCCCAACCCTTCCTTTGTTGGAGATGCACCAGATAGCTCAAGGAGGGGTAATTAGAACTTGCACCAGTGAAGGTAGATTAAGTCTATGATGTCTGGCAGAACATAAATATAATAGTAAATAGCTGGCTTATAACAAAGAACTAGCTCCCCATTACTCCTCACTTTGTAGAAATAAATGAAAGAAAAGCATGTGGCTATTCCCATTTGTAACTCAATCTCTGTTATTATAGAGCAAGGCTTTAACAAACTAAAGTATACACAAGTGTGAGCCTTTAACAAACTATATGCGGTTTTCTTTTTTAACAAATTGTTATGACATGTGAGAATGTGTTGATTGATGCAGACGCAGTAGTGAAATGAGGACAGACATATCCATGGAATTAAGCAACAGGCCTCAGCTTTTATTAAACTTTTACTAGAAAGGCGTGCTTTTCCCCCATCATACATATCCTTTAACACTAAACACTTAACTGGTTCCAGGTCAGGTTTGTAAGGCACCAAACCATCTAACCCCAGCCTACTTTTAGGACTTAGCTCTCTCTGAGTCCTAGCAAACCTTGGAAGATTAACAGGCTAAAGGAGCACTCAAGGACAATAAGATCATTGTGGAAAAACTAAATTAATTCTTTGCTTTGGTCTTTCTGGCTGAGGATGTGATGTATATTCTGAAACCTGAGCTATTCTTTTAGGTGACAAATCTGAGGAACTGTCCCAGATTGAGGTGTCATTAGAGGAAGTTTTGGAACAAACTGATAGACTAAACAGTAATACGTCTCCAGGACCAGATGGCAGTCACCCAAGAGTTCTGAAGGAACTCAAATGCAAAACTCCGGAACTACGAACTGTGATTTGTAATCTATCCTTTAAATCAGCTGCTGTATCTAATGACTGGAGGATAAATTAATGTGATGTCAATTTTTTAAAAGGGCTCTAACGGTGATCCTGGCAATTACAGGCTGGAAAATCTAACTTCAGTACCAGGTAATTGGTTGAAACTATAGTAAAGAACAGAACGGTTAGATACAAAGATGAACATAATTTGTTAGGGAAGTGTCAATGTAGTTTTTGTAAAGGGAAATCATGTCTCACCAATCTACTAAAATTCTTTGAGGGGGGGTCAGCAAGCAAGTGCACAAGGAAGATCCAGTGAATAGGGTGTACTTAGATTTACAGAAAGCCCTTGAAAAGGTCTTCTTACCAAAGGCTCTTAAATAAAGTAAGTTGTCATGGGATAAAAAGGAAGGTCCTCTCATGGACTGATAACTAGTCAAAAGAAAGGAAACAAAGGGTAGAAATAAATTATTAGTTTTTAGAACAGAGAGAGGTAACTAGAGGCGTCCCCCAGAGGTCTGTACTGGGACCAGTCCTATTCAACATGTTCATAAATAATCTGGAGAAAAGTGTCAACAGTGAGTTGGCAATATGCATATTGGAAAACCTAATCCCATCTATACAAATAAAATGATGAGGTCTACGTTAACTATTACCACTAAAGAGAGAAATCCAGGAGTCATTGTAGATAATTCTTTGAAAACAGCCACTCGATGTGCAGTGGCTGTCAAAAAAGCAAACAACACATTGGAAATCATTATTTGTCCCTTTTTAAAATAAGAGAAAATATCATACTGCCTCTATATACATCCACAGTACACCCGATCTTGAACACTGTGTGGAAGTGCAGTTGTTTTAGCTCAAAAAAGATATACTGGAATGGGAAAATATCAAAAAAAGGCAACAAAAATTATTTGGGGTATGGAATAGCTTCCATAAGAGTATAGATAAAGAAGACTGGGACTTTTCAGTTTGGAAAAGAAACATCTCCATTGGTCACACCGTCTACTGGGAGCAGAGACCAGCAGATCAGCAAATGCCGATGTCTATCCGCATCCATAGGTAGACATTTGTAACTTTGCAGGGCTCTACCCATATTCAAGTTGTGATCCAGTATAATCCCAACTCCTTTTCCGCATTACAGCTGCTTCGCCAGTTATTCCCTATTTTGTAGTTGTGCATTTGATTTTTCCTTCCCAAGAGTAGTACGATGCATTTGCCTTATTGAAGGTCATCTTGCGGATTTCAGACCAATTCTCCAAATTGTCAGCATCATTTTGAATGTTAATGCTATCCACCAAAATACTTGTTACTGCTCTTACCTTTGTGTCATCTGCAAATGTAATATGTAGATACTCTCTAGTCTATTAGTGACTCTATTAGATATATCCTCTTAGTTTGATAGCAAACCACTGGTAACTATTCTCAGAGTGCACTCTTTCAATCAAATGTGCATCCAGTTTACTGTAATTTCAGGTAGATAAATTTCCCTAGTTTGCTTATGAGATAGTAGTCCTGTCTAAAAAAATATAATCATGTAATTCAAGATTGTAACATAATGAATATACCACTCCTTTAACTTCTGGCTCTGTGTAGCAGTTCCATTCTCCTCGCCTACCCAGCCTTCAGAATTAAACACATAACATGTAATTAAAGATTGCATAATTAAATAATGTATTAAAATGCATATAAAATCATGCCTGGAATGGAAAAATTGAATAAATAAAAGTTTCTCATAACACAAGAACTAGGGGGTCACCAAATGAAATCAATACGCTGAAGGTTTAAAACAAGCAAAAGGAAGGATTTTATCAGTGTTCAAAAAAGAACTAGATAAATTCATGCAGAATAGGTCCATCAACGGCTATTAGCCAGGATGGGCAGGAATGGTGAGCCTATCTTCTGTTTGTTAGAAGCTGGGAATGGGTGACAGAGATCACTTAGAATCATAGAATACTAGAACTGGAAGGAACCTCAAGAGGTCATGAATTCCAGTCCTCTGCACCCATGGCAGGACCAAGCAGCTTCTAGATCATTCCTGATAGATGTCTATTTGCTCTTAAATATTTCCAGTGATGGAGATTCCACAACCTCTCTAGGCAATTTATTCCAGTGTTTAATCACCCTGTTAGGAAGTTTTTCCTAATGTTCAACTGAAACCTCCCTTGCTGCAATTTAAGCCCATTGCTTCTTGTCCTATCATCAGAGGCCAAGAAGAACAATTTTTCTCCCTCCTCCTTGTGACACCCTTTTAGATACTTGAAAACAGCTATCATGTGCACTTTCAGTATTCTCTTTTCTAAACTAAACAAGCCCAATTCTTTCAGCCTTCCCTTATAGGACATGTTTTCTAGATCTTTAATCATTTTTATTGCTCTTCCCTGGACCTTCCCCAAATCTTTCTTGAAATGTGGTGTTCAATACTGGACACAATACTCCAACTGAGGCTTAATCAGTGCAGAGTAGAGTGCAATAATTACTTCTAGTGTCTTGCTCATAACACTCCTGTTAATGAATCCCAGAATCATGTTTGCTTTTTTTGCAACAGTGTCACACTGTTGACTCATATTCAGCTTCTGTTCCACTATGACCCCTAGATTCCTTTCAGCAGTACTCCTTCCTAGTCAATTGCTCCCCATTCTGTATGTGTGAAGCTGATTGTTCCTTCCTAAGTGGAATACTTTGCATTTGTCTCTGTTAAACTTCATCTTCTTAACTTCAGACCATTTCTCCAGTTTGTCCAGATTATTCTGAATTGTGACTCTACCCTAAAGCATTTGTAACACCTCTCAGCTTGGTATCATCCCCAAATTTAATAAGTGTACTCTCTATGCCAATATCTAAATCACTGATGATGATATTGAACAGAATAGATCCTAAAACAGACCTCTGCAGAATCCCACTTGTTATGCTCTTCCAGCATGACTGTGAACCATTAATAATTACTCTCAAAGGGTATGTCTACACTACAAAGTTAGTTCGAACTAAAGTTCGAACTAACTTTCATAGGCGCTACACTAGCGCTCCATTAGTTCAAATTTAATTCGAACTAACGGAGCGCTTAGTTCGAACTAGGTAATCCTCATTCCACGAGGATTAAGCTTAGTTTGAACTTACTAGTTCGAATTAAGGGCTGTGTAGACCCTTAATTCGAAGTAGTGGGAGGCTAGCCCTCCCCAGGTTTCCCTGGTGGCCACTCTGGCCAACACCAGGGAAACTTGTCTGCCCCCCTCCCGGCCCCGGACCCCTTAAAGTGGCACGGGCTGGCTATGGTGCCCGTGCCAGGTGCAAGCCTGCCAGCACCCAGCCAGCAGACCCTGCACCTGGCACAGATCGAGCCACCCACCCGATGCCCCCCAGCCCTCCCCCTCTTCCCGGGACCAGGCTGGCGGCTCCCGGAAGCTTGCCCGGGACCGCGAGAGGTGGGCACCCGCCTCGGCTAGTGCGGACATTGTGGACCTCGTCCACGATCTCCGCACTAGGCACAGGAAAGTGCCAGCCAGGGCAGGAGAGCTGCCAGCCTGGCCACCCAGGAGCAGGTGTGCAAGAGAATCACGGGGGTCCACTGAGACCCCCGATCCTGAGCCCTGAGCTTACAATGGCCGTCCTGGGTCAGACCAAAGGTCCATCTAGCCCAGTAGCCTGTCTGCCGACAGCGACCACCACTAGGGACCCTGGAGGGGATGGACCGAAGACAGTGACCAAGCCATTTGTCTCGTGCCATCCCTCTCCAGCCTTCCACAAACCTTGGGCAGGGACACCACTCCTACCCCCTGGCTAATACCACTCCATGGACCCAACCTCCATGACTTGATCTCACTTCCCTTTAAACTCTGTTCTAGTTGTAGCCTTCACAGCCTCCTGCAGCAAGGAGTTCCACAGGTTGACTCTTTGCTTTGTGAAGAACAACTTTCTCTTACTAGTTTGAAGCCTGCTACCCATTCCTTTCCTTTGGTGTCCTCTAGTCCTTCTTTATGGGAACTAATGAAGAACTTTTCTGTATGCACCCTCTCCACCCAACTCCTGCTTTTAGAGACCTCTATCCTGTCCCCCCTCCGTCTCCTCTTTTCTAAGCTGAAAAGTCCCAGACTCTTTAGCCTCTCTTCATATGGGACCTGTTCCCAACCCCTGATCATTTTAGTTGCCCTCCCCTCTCCCAGCCTCTCTCTTCCCCTCTCCCACCTCCTTTTCCCAGTCTCCCCCAGTTTTGTTCAATAAAGACAGATTCCATTTTGGAAGACACGTTATCTTTATTTTGTACATCAAGAAAAGGGGCTAGGGAAGGGTAAGTGGAAGGAGGTGAGGGAGGAATGGGGCACGAGCCCCCGATGGGGAGGACTGGGCTGGCTCTGCGGGCTTTTGGGGTGGAAGCTCTCCTGCAGCCCCCCGATTGCCCTCCTCTCCCCAGATGGCAGCCTGCAGCAAGTGCAGCCGGTCTGATGGCCGAGTGCTGTGATGTGCCCAGTGTGGGTACTCCGGGCACTCCAAGCCAGGACTGCTTTTCAAGCGGGGCACCCCTGAGAACTGTCTGTCCGGGGTGGATGTCGGGACCCTTTAAGCGCAGCCCTCGGCTAGCCTGAGACAGCATCTCCACGCTCTAAGTCCTCCTCTGATGCCCTGCTGGCACTGCTTCCGGCCATCCTTAAGCCTGGTTCAGGGTCCACTTAATGTGGACATGCTAATTCGAATTAGCAAAACGCTAATTCGAACTAGTTTTTTAGTCTAGATCCATTAGTTCGAATTAGCTTAGTTCGAATTAACTAATTCGAACTAAGTTAGTTCGAATTATCGTTGTAGTGTAGACGTACCCTAAGAATGGTTATCCAGCCAATTAAGCACCCACCTTATAGTAGCCCCATCTAGGTTGTATATGTCAAATTTATTGATAAGAAGGTCATGTGAGACCACATCAAATGCTTTACTAAAGTCTAAGTATACAACATCCACCGCTTGTCTCTTATCCACAAGACTCGTTATCCTATCAAAGAAAGCTGTCAATTGATCTGACATGATTTGTTCTTTACAAATCCATGCTGGCTGTTACCTATCGTCACCTTATTATCTTCCAGGTCTTTGCAGTATTGTTTAGCAGCAATATATTGGAATATATTAGGCTCAATTCTGTCTTCACTTCTGGCCTAATGCAAGGTTTATTAACATCAGTGAGATACTCCCCCATTGACTTCAGTGAACATTAAAACTTATACCCTGAGCAATCCTATATATTTCAGTGAGGCGTAAATCAAGACTGAAAGCCATAGTTCCTAGTCATGTTCAAAAAATCCAGTTAACCATACAAAAACCTGGATTCAAGAATGCATTGTACATCCCTTTTAAAAAATAAACTAAAAGTCTTAAAATATACAAGATCAAAACACAGAAAAACAAGACTTTAGGGCTACGTCTAGACTGGCATGATTTTCTGGAAAAGCTTTGTGCAAAAGGGACTTTTGCCCGAATGGGAGTAGCATAGTATTTCCACAAAAAGCACTGATTTCTTACAGTAGGAAGTCGGTGCTTTTGCAGAAATTCAAGCGGCCAGTGTAGACAGCTGGCAAGTTTTTCCAGAAAAGCGGCTGATTTTCCGGAAAAACTTGCCAGTCTAGACACAACCTAGGAGTTCTGAGGTGAGCAGATATATCTTGAAATGTTCCAAAACACTCTGGACATTTAAACTAAAGATATTGGCACAAATTATTATGCACCACAAATGCAATCACTTAAATACATAGCATATTGAGAGGTCTTTCCCCCTCTCTGAATCATCATAATTCATGTGTGTTAACAGCACAGGCAAGAATGTTACAAAATTTGCTTCCCATTTTTGCATGGAGAAACAATGTGTAACAGGCTCATCACTTATAAAACCATCTTGTAGTCTTTAAAGTGCTACATAGTTTTTCCTTTTGTTTTTGTAAGATCAGACTAACACGGCTACTTCTCTATTATTGTTCTCTTCTGACATCGGGAGGGTCTAAGGATCTCAAAATGCTTTACACACATCAAAGAATTAAGCCACAAATATCTTAGAAAACACTCATATAACTACAAGTCACCATTTAACACAGAGAAAAGGTGTGATAGAGTTCTTTGGACTCCCAGTCTTGTGCATTACACACCAGCCCATCCTTCCTTTCTGCAGTCCTATAAAAGATGTCATTAACTCCCTTTGTCTATCTGGTGGATTAGTTTAAGCTTCATGCTGCTCAGTATGTGCATTATCAATGTGGAGCGCCAGCTCTGCAGTGGAAGGATTTGTAGCAAGCAGTCACAGCTGGAGAGCCTAGAATATATATGAGTTCGGAAATTACTTGTTGCCACATGAAGGAAAACAATATCTGTGAATTTTTGAAAGTGCCAGTGAGGCTTAGACTTTTGTTTTTTGTGAATTCAGAGTTTAAGTGACCACTACCCCTTCATCTTCCAAGAGATCATTACTCTGTATTTGAAAGAAGTAAAGAGGCTATAGCCACACTGTAGTTAGATAGTATTGGTGGTTCTGAAGGGAAGGAAGGGTTTCTCTTTATTGGCCACAAAATGTTTTGTTTTGTTTTTTGATAGGGACAACTGGGCCGCTAGAATTTAACTGATTAACCTCTTCAAAAATCCATAGAGGTATCATCTTCATTAAAAACATTAGAACATAAGAACAGCCATACTGGGTCAGACCAAAGGTCCATCTAGCCCAGTACCCTGTCTGCCGACAGTGGCCAATCTCAGATACCCCAGAGCGAGGGATCACAACAGGAAATCCTCATGTGATCCCTCCCCTGTCACGCACTTCCAGAGAAACAGAGGCTAGGGATACCATTAAACTAGGTCTTCCAGATTATCATTTCCATTGATGACTTCCATGGGATTAAAGCCTAGAATTTGGATCCCACTTCTAAGAAATCTCATGTATCACAACCAGGAAAACTTGTATAGCTTGGGTGAAAAACTTTTCTTTTTGAAAGCAAATAGTTTGGAAACTATTTTTTAAATCTCATATTCCAAGAAAATTTGCAGTTGAATACTATATCTTCCAACTACATGAATAATATCACCTCACGATAGTCTCTCTAGTTCTCTGCTGTCATGCTGAACCTCTTTACAGGTTTACATCTTTTCTTATCGGTAACAAAGCCATTAAAAACAATCAACCAATAAATGCTTGGATTCAGTATAAAACACTAGCCATAAAAGACTAGCAATTGGCAATCTATTTTTAGCTTTTTATACTAAACATCTCAGTAAAGCAATTTCATTCACCCAAATCTCCAATGTGCTGCATCAGCATAGGAATCAAAGAGTGTGGGTGAAAGCAAATGCTAATTGCCAAAGTCCTATCATATTGAAGGAGGTATCAGAATGACTATATCACAGTGTTTCTTAAACTTTTTAAGACCGAGGAACACCAAACAATTTTTTTATGAGAAACACCAAGGATTTTTTGTTGACGGGGAAAAAAAGGGGTGGGGGGGAGTTACTGACCAAAAAAAAAAAAAAAAGGATCACCTGCCCCTTTTAAGGGCGGCCATTTTGAACTCTGTTCTCTGTGGCATACCAGTGTACTGCAGAACATAGTTTAAAAACCACTGCTATATCATATACACTTCATATATCTTGAGTCATCTAGCTAGGGCTGAGTTGTGACCTTACACAGACACAGCAACAGCAAGCTTTCAGTTTAATAAAGGCAGCATGCTACTGTGTGGAAGTGCTGTGCTAATCTCTTAACCTTTATAGAATGTAAACATGTCAATAGCAGCACAAAGATACAGTCAGAAACACAATGTAGAATACTGACTTTGATGTGAGCACTTAACAGGCAGCACCGTGAAAGGCAACTGCAACTCATCCATGTATAGAAAGAGGGAACATCTCCATCACTGAATATAGAGGAAATGTAAGAAACAAACAAGATAATTAAATGCCTCAGCCAAAGCCCATTGAAGTCATTGGGAGTTGTTCAACTATTTTCAATGCACTCTGGATCACATCCTAGATTACAGTGTATTCAGCTGCCTATTAAAACTGGAGACAAGGTTAGGTATTGTTCTGGAATCCTCCATAAAGAATTTAATAGAAAACTATATCCTTTCTGTTGATTTTAAAGAATTGAATGGAATATTATATTACCACAATAAAATTTTATAGGATTATTCAAAACCTATAGAACGGATTATATTCTCTGTTAAATTGTACAGATTTTTATAGTAGTTTCTATACAACCCTATTGATTTCATACTAGTTAAATTTTATTAACTTTTTCTGTATGTACCATGTCCTTTTGCTTGTGTGCCTTCTTTAAAATTAAACTTCTGAGTATTTAAACATGCATCTAAATTCTGCATTCAGCTTCACCCAGGCAAATATAGGCAAAACAAACTGAGCCAAATCTTCAGATGACATTTATGGGGTCTGGCCCAAAATGACTGACCTAATATCACTGGTATAAATCTCGAGCACATGAGGACAATGTCTTATTATTATAATCAAGTTTACAAGCCACAGAATTCCAACATTATGTAAATATTTCCAAAGAAGATGCTATCAAAGCTTGATAAATGAGAGATCAGCATCAGCAGTGACAAAGCCAGGAGTCAAGTTTAATTCTTCTCTTTTCCCTGTGTGGTTTTAGTTGGTAAGTGATATCAATCTGCTAAGTAGAAGAGCTCAATCACTATGGTAACTACAGTTAAAATTCAGACAAATTGTCCTTCCAGCTTCAAAGAGAGTATCTAGCTGTTTCTGCCCCCTGAGTTTTGCAACCAAATGCATCTTCAGAATATGTCCCTACTTAGCTAAATGAAAAGTCTCAACACTACTGAAGAGAATGACCATTTTGAAAATGTCTTAAGTCTGGTCCAAGTAATTGGAAATATTGCCCAAGAGTACTTGAAGCCCTCTTTGCTTTGGAAAAATCAGAATAATTTTAGAAGTATTTATTGGCTTATACTGTGGATCTCATATGACAAGACATGTATTTCAGCTTTATGAAATGCAAACATTATTGCAACTGATCTACATACATTCACCTTCTGCAAAAACAGCATCTATATAAATGTTATCCACTAAACTTTAAAAGAAATAAAGCAAATAATAAATACAGTCTTACATCAAACATGTTTAATCTTGATCCCACTGGTTTCATCTACTGTTGTGTCTTAGAAAAATTGAAGAGGGGCACCATTCTTCAGTTTATGACCATATATACAAATTCAGTTGAAATTTAGGGTACATCTACACTGTACGGCTATTTCAGGATACCAGAGTTATCCTGAAATAGCTACCCCATGTCTGCACAAGCCACCTGTTATTTTGAGATATTTTTCGAAATAACGGGCACACTTTCCTGAAGTTACAATCTTTGCCAAAGTAAAAACTGTGTTTTTCTTCAATCTTTCTTTGTCCTTGTCTCTTATGTGATTGGCAGGGTCGGAGCTGTGTGTGTCTTAGCCTTTGCAACCAGAAGAGTTAGAATCTTGAATTTGTTTTTAAAATACATGAACACTTAGAGTCTCTCTCGATCACTGTTTGTGGCAAGGGATGGATTGAACTGCAAATTTCAGAGCTGTACACTCTCAGAAAACAGAAGATGATGGCCATAGTAAACCACCACATAGGATCTAATGACTTAATGAAACAAAACTATTTATACTGAAAATCACTTAAAATTTGCTATAGATTTCATAGAAACTTGATGTGTGTGACCTGAATGAGCAATTTCCTTGCAGACATAAGCAGAACTATCCATATACAAAACCTCTACGCAAAAAGAGACTTAATATTGTGCATTATCTTTTATTCTTTCAACCAACAGATTTGTTTTAGCATTTGCTCTAACACCTATAAAAAGCTCAGATGATAAAGTAATTAAATGTAAAAAAGGGTAGCCATCCATTTGGCAGTAGGATGGACACTGAATGGACACTATCCTGCATTTAAGCTGTGATTACCATGGAAGGAGTGGCCATCAGGGCACCTGTGCTTTTCCCTCTTTCCTCTTCTTTTGAAAGAACTCCCTCTTCCCCGTCCACACACATTTTTTTCCAAAAGAGCTCTTTCAGAAGAAGGCCTCTTTCTTGTAGAAAGAGGTTTACCAATGTTGGAAAAAACCCCGTTCTTTTGTCATTTTTTTTTTCAAAATAATGTGATTGCAGTGTGGACATAAATTAAGCTTTTTTGGAAAAACCACTTTTTTTTTGGAAAAACAGTGTTTTTTTCCGAAAAAACTTTGCAGTGTAGACATACTCTTGCTAATCCATTGACAAGAGAATTTATATATATAAAGTAAAGCTCATAATTTGTATCTGATTGGTCAAGTTCTGTCAGTATGAATGGAATCTTGAAAGTTTAATAGATTCCAATTATACATATGGCTGTCATTGATCATAGCAGGGGTGGATGGGACATATTATGAATCACATAAAAGAAATATGTTACTAAAAGACGGAACATGGAAACACTAAGCAAAACTTGGTATGTGGAATTATGGTAAAAATATACAACTGATTGTTTATGGCCTTATTTTTCCAAGTGATTTTTGAAGTGTTTATTTGGAAAATATTTGTGCGGGGAGGCAACAGCTTTATTGGGCCCCTAGAGGATGGCTCTGCCCTCCCAGAAGGGGTGGGCCCTTGGGTGGAAAGAACGGACGGGGAGGGCAGCCATCCCTCATAGCCTCCCAGAACGCACCATGCCCCCTCCCCACTCAGCCAACCCTTAGCACTGTCCAGAGCGTACTGTGTAGTGTTACAGCAGCAACTAAAGGGTCTAGGGTTCCAGCTGCTGCCACAGCTACAGTGGTTGAGAGCCTCAGGCCCTTCTGAATCACCGGGCCCCAAGGCAATTGAGTCCTCCTCCCACCCCCCACCATTGGCAGGCCTATGTGTGTGATTAATGTTTGACCATTGGTGTATATATATATATATATATATATATATATATATATATATATATATATATATATATATATATATACACACACATACACTTTGTTTTCATGAATAAGCTGTGGCCGTGATACTGAGGGAAAGATTCTGACCCATCATCTCAGACTAAATAGCATCTTATTCCATAAATAAATGCCACTGAAGTCAGTAGGACAATTCGTGGAATAAGGTGCTATTTAATGCAATTAGGGGTGTCAGAATTCATCTTGCAGAGCCAGAGAAAAGTTCATTTGAGGATGGAGGCCACATGCCATTTTAAAGTAAGCCCCATTATTTGTTACAATTAGGAATAATGTTTCATTAACAAATCAACAAATGTGAAGTGCAATTTATTCAGTTCTTATGGTATGTAAACAGTGTGTACATTTCACAGTTTAGAAGTACATGACTACTGATTAATTTATAATAAGGACTTTATGCCTCTGGTTCTCATAATTTGGAATGTCTTTGGATTTAAATTAAATGCTATGTACAGTTATAATAGTTTAGACTGATGTTGGTCAGTTTATTTTTAATATCAGTTCAGTAATGAAAACACTAAAATAAGGAATGCTCTTTTGAGGAGATAATGTTAATGAGAAAAAATAAATCCACTTTCAATATTTATTCTCGTTAGTGTATTTATTGTGCCTGAAAAGTGCTAGATTGATGTCTGTGGAGATGAACATCCTCTTTCCCTCCACAGAACAGGATGAGCAGTATTAATGCAAGCTTTCCAACATTACTCCCACTCCTGTCTCAACACTGGTCTGGAGGAACCCCCACTTCCAGTGTGGAGCAGGTTGCTCATTTCTGCATATCTGTTCATTCATCAAAGGTCCTCTAGAATGCAAACTGAGACCACCACTCTGAGACGAGAAATTTCCATCACTACAGGTTGGACCTCCGTGGTCCGGCACCCTCAGGACCTGACTGGTCCCAGATGAGGGATTTTTCAGGACCAGGGGAGGTCATTACAGGCCCCTACACCAGCCCTCCCCATGCCAGCCCTCCCACTGCCAGCACCCACTTCCTGGTTCCCCCCAGAACCTAGCTGAGCTATGAGCAGACTCCAGGCACTCTACCTCTCTGCCAAAGTCCCATGGAGCTGCATGCCTCCCCACCCCGCAGCCCAGATGAGCCACAATTTGGCTTTCAGGCCCCCACACCCTTGCAGCATGCCAGGACTTTGCTCCTAGAACATCCATGGTCATGCCAGACCACGGATGTTGCCAGACCAGAGAATCACGGATTTTAGAGGTGCAACCTGTACAAACTTCTGTTGGATTTAACAAGAAACCCAAAACCTAGACTCCAGCTTCTCATTACCAATCTATTGGTCATCCATTCCCCAATAAATATATCATACGAGTTAGATAATGTTTTTCCTTTTAATTCAATGAATAATTCCACCAAGGACAGGACAAGAAACAATGGGCTTAACTTGCAGCAAAGGAGATTTAGATTAGATATTAGGAAAAACTTTCTAATTAAAGGATAGAATTCTGGAATAGGCTTACAAGGAGGCTGTGTAATCCCTGTCACTGGAGGTTTTAAAGAATAGGTTTGACAAATGCCTATCAGGCATGGTCTAGGTTAACCTGATTCTGCCTAAGTGCAGGGAGCTGGACTCAATGCCTTCTCAAGGTATCTTCCAGCCCCACATTTCTATGATCCTGCTGAATGAATAAACCAAACATGCTTTAGAAACAAGCATAGAAGTTTATACCTACTCTGTGTTAACTGTATATTTAAGTCTCAGGTTAAACCAGATTCAAAGTAAAACCAAGTATCACTCTTGGTTTTGGAGTAATAGTGGAATGCAACTTTACTAAAATATATGCTGATGTGTTACTAGAAGGATGCTGAAAAAATGCCTGGAGTGTAAGGAGATTATCTGTTTATTTTTTTGCTCACTTGCTAAGAATTGTTTGATCCATGCTGATAATTACTGTAATTGTCAAACACTTTTAAACACTGGTCTTCTATTGGTTACATTCCCTTAGACTTGCAACTGATATGATATAAACAGGATTGGGCCTGATCCAGTTATGGATTAATATTTTCTATTATCCCAGAGAGACACTAAGGGGGTTTAGGAAGGGATTTAGGAGCCCAAATCACATCTTCATAAGTGACTGCAGTACATAAGAGTATAAGGGTATGTCTTTTCTAAACATGGTATAGAGCAGGCCTGTGCAAAATACGGCCCTTGGGCCAGATCCAGCCCACCAAGCCAACAGATCCAGCCCATGGAGACAGTCGGGAGCCCCAGGCAGGCTCCCCTGCTTGTCCCACATGCTGCTCAGAAACATGGCTACACGGCGCTTTCTTTTTATGAGTCCGGAGGGGTGGGGAGAGGGGGGAAGATTCAGATGCTGCTCCTTCCTCCAGCACAATCCCATTGGCCAGATTTGGGCAGAAACTGGTCAATGAGAGCTGCCTGTTTGAATAACAGGCAGCCATGAAGCATAACACTCCTGCTGATTTACTCACTCAAGCACATGTCCGAGCAGACAGAAACATTTAAGCTCTGCAAGCCTTTAGCTCTGCTACTAAGTCTCCTAGCCAGAACCTGCCTCTGGCACCCCAGGTCCTCCCTCCTCCCCCCAACCCTCTGCCCCCCATTCCTGCCCCGCTACTCCACATGCATCCATTGCCGCAGATCTGGCACTCCAATCTCCTGCCCAAGATCACAATCCCTGCTTACCCTAGGTTGCATCCTAAAACCCTGCACCTCAGTTCCCTGCCATAGGTCACAACTGCCTCCTTCACCCAAACTCCCTCCCAGACTCCATTCTCCCTCCTGCACCCCAATCCCTTACCCCAAGCTCCCTCCTACATCCAACGTCCATACCAAACCCTGCACCTGCTCCATTAATACCATGGAAGAGTGCAGCCTTTGACCACTTTCCAAAATGTTGGAGTGGCCCCCATGAAAAATTATTGCTCACCCCTGGTGTACTGTCACAGCTGCACTGCTGTAGCTTTTCAGTATACACACTCACTACAGAGATGGGAGGGGATCTTTTGTCACTGTCATTAGTCCACCTCTCCAAGAGATTGTAGCTATATTGACAGAAGAATCCTGCCTACCTAGCACTGAAACATCATCTCTGTACCTCTTTTTTCTTTCTTTGGATTACTGGCTATTGTCATGAGCCACTGGAAAACTGAACTATATGAAAATTAATACTAGGCTGTTCAGCACCAGACTGACATATTTCCCGGTTAAACATGAATAGTGCTAGTGAGTCAGTAGGTAGCACTCCAGAGACAGTTCTGAATCAATGTACCATTGTGGTACTAAAGAGACAGAACAGTTGTAATCTTTCTCATAAGCAAGATATTTTTTTAAAAGAGAGCTCCTGAACACTTATTGCCATTAAAGATTCCATGGTACATTGTGCTAGATGTGCTTCCTCTGGTATCCCGGCCAAATGGCAAGCAAGCTGGATTTACATTCTTCCAATGCAACATTCTCTCTGCAGTTTCAAGTGGACATATTAATCTTCATTTCTTGGTCTATATCGTCATTTATGCTGTGACATGGTGTTCTGGTTAGTGAAAAGCAGTCCTAAAATTGTCAGATAATATCACTGGAGGATCCTACCAGTATAGGGAGATGTCAGTTGGTACAGGGGCTCCTATGCCATGCTCCTTTTCTGTTGCTAGTACAGGGGTATATTCAGGGCAAAGACAGGTGACCTTGAAGGTATTAGATTGATAAGGGGGAAGGTAATGAGGATAAAAAAATATTATTTTCCATTATATCATATAGCGCTTTCAATATTATGAATGAAATCAACATTCAATCAGAACATACCAGGAAATATTACCTTCATATCTATTTCTGTACCATGGATCTGCTGAGCTACTGTTTTGATTATTCCAATGACAATATCCTGAAGTCCTTCTCTCTCTGAATAATAATGCAGAATGAGTCCTTTCCCTTTTTCTGCATCAGTGCACCTAAAGGAAGGGGCACGCATACCCGGATAAATAGTAGCCAGATGGTCATGTAGAGCATCCAAGTTCTAAAGGGATAAAAAACACACATATCAGAATAGAATTCATGACTGTGGCAAACCACCAATTTGAGAATACAAGTAGTTCAAGTAATAGTTTTAAAGACCTAAACTACATCTATATCTCAATATCTCTATCAATATTTAGGTAGGTATATACGTTATTGATTCAACACATTTCCTGGCTACTCTGGCCCCTCCATGTCCATAATAATAACAATTTTTGTGGGTTTTTGTCAGCAAGTTTCAGACCCTCATGCAAGGCTTCTAGGCAGGTTGCAATGCTGTTTTTAACTTCTGGGAAGAGTGCTGAGGGTACCACTGCTGGGGGACCACACATCTGACCATGAGTTTAGTCTATGATTGGCACTGAAAATAATGCCAGTAAAAGTCACTTAACAGAGAAAAGAGAATTACTGGACTGTGCTACATTTCCAAGTCTTGTTTTTTTATTTCACATGCTTAAAGTTAAACAGCCTTTGTTAATGTTTCTAATGAAAGAGTAGAGTAGTGATGCATTTTTAAACATTAACAAAAGTTTATAAGCTCTGCCAGTATATAAGAAAGAGTTTTCAAAGTTAGAAATTGTAGAGCTAATATCTTTAAAATTAATCTACCACATTTTCTAAAATTGTTCAGTCACATGATTTCATTGAGAACAAGTGAATGAATCCAAATTAATTCTAGAACAGAACGTAGTTGAAACAAAGCACTTTAAAAAGTGAGACCTTTAAACAAAACAGCTCTGCTTTTTTAAACTCTCTTTATGTCCCAGACATTTTCTTTGATAAATCTCAAACTTTGGAAAAAGTAAATTATTCTCTGGATAGGAAACGTGTCTCATAAACTGGAAATTGGGATCAGAATCAGACTACGGCTATGGAGTCATTTTTCTATTCACTTTGTAATAGCTTAGGGTATATCTATACTACACAGCTTTTAGTGAGAAGGCTGTGTTAACACAGCCCTGTCGCTAAAAGTCAGAGATGGCAAAAGTCTGTTGGCAAGAGAGTGCTTCTGGTGACAAAGCAGCATTCACAAGTGCACTTGCAGTGGCAAAACTTTGCTATTCACAGGGAGAGGAGTTTAAGCATCCATGCTCAATTTGTCGAGCAAGTGCAAGTGTAAACATAGCCTTAGATAGAAAGGATAACCAGACTGGCCGAATAGTATTACAAGCCAGGTAATTATCTACCAATATTCTTGTCAAGATTGTATATTCTCTCCATTTAATGGGTGGTTAGCACTGTCCTACATTTTTTCCACTTTAACACTTTCCCGCACTGGGTATTGTTTTGTGATTTTTGCCAGTTAAGGGTACAATGAAGATGTTCTAAATTTGCAGAATGGATCACTTCCCTTTTCTTAACATCTGTAGATCTTCAAAGTTGTGATGGTAGCTTGAACAGCTGCTGCTTTTCTTGGAAGGCCTCCAAAGGAAATGAGTCTCTTATAAATGAATTCCTTGGGATGCATGCATCCTGGAACATCCTTCTTTACTTTTTTTATTTTGTAATCCATTTGTATTTTTATTGCAATGATATATCACTACCTGAAATTAAAACTGGAGGCAAAAATCTGTGGCCTCAACAGAGCCCAGCCATTACCATGAATACAATGGTGAAGATACATGGAACCAACCACTTGCAGACATTTGTAGGGACCAGAAACATTCCCCTTGAGAGGTAGAGACCAACTCTATAATTGCTTGAAAAACTACAGGTGAGTGGGGAGCTTGAGAGCTGGAAAGGTGCTCAGATGGGAAATTCACTGGGGATTGCATGAAAGGGTGCCAATCAAGCTGTTCTTCCAGTGTGTCCGCCTCAGGAGAATCTTGGATATCTAGAAGCTTTGGAAGATGTCTATTAAGAAGGGACTCAGAAGAGTCATCTTCCTCTGCACAGAGCCATCCACACTTGAACAGTCTCAAAAGAGTTTAAGTCCAACACAGGTCGAACCTCCTTTGTCCGGTACCCTCAGGACCTGAGTGGTCTCGAACCAAGAAGTTTGCCGGACAAGGGGAGGTGAAGGTTCCCAACACTGCTACTGGCTCTGCTCCCGGCTGGGGCTGCACTCCTTGCTGCCTGCTGCTGCCTCCAGTCCCCCACCATGCCAGCCCTGACTGAGGCTGCGCCCCCAGAACACCAGCCCCACACAAGGGCCGCCCCTCTGCCTCTAGCCCCAGATGGAGATGTACCCTCCAAAACACTGATCCGGGTTGCACACCCAGCTGCTGGCCCTGCTGACTCCAGCCCTGGCTGGGGCTGTGCTCTTTGCTGTCAGCAGCAGCCAGGACTGTGCTCCTGACTGCAAACCCTGCTGCCTCCAACTCTGGCTGGGGCTGCGTTTCCCCCCACCCCAAGGCGCCAGCCCTGACCAGGCTGTGTTTCTTACAGCGCCAGCTCTGGGTGGGGCTGTACTCCTCACCATGACAACCTCAGTCATAGCTGTGCCCCTGGCCACTGGCCCCATTGCCTCCAACCCCGCCTGGGGCTGCATTCTTTGCCATCAGCTCTGGCCAGGGCTGTGCTCCCCACTGTGCCAGCCCACTGGAATGCACTCCCGACTGCCAGCCCAACTTGGGATGCACTTCTGAACCTGGGGGCTCTCTGGTCCATCAATAGTCATGGTCCTACTGGACTGCAGATGTTGCTGGACCAGAGAGTCATGGATTTTAGAGGTTCAACTTGTATTATGGAAAAGGGCATAAGATGTATTCCACACACTGATTTTCTGTAAAATATTAGCACAAAATTCCAATACCCTTATTAACAATTCAATCATCCACTAGTTCATTTGAAATCTTACTTTTAGAGTAAGGCATTACTCAACATGAGCAAGAGCATCAGAATCTAGCCCTGAGAGAACTTTAGCAGGTAGTCTTACATTTTTTATTTCAGCTTTGCAGTTCTTCTTGTGACTATTTCACATATATTTAGTAAAGTTATATCGCACATATTACTAAAGCACTTGCATGATAGATAAATTCCTATTGGTTAAGTATTCTGGGACTACTTATTATGCTAAACAATGATTTTTCTATTACTTTGTCATCCTCTTTTCCAGCCTAAGACTTGTCTATTGTGTGTGCATGGTGTCATTCACCATATGCGTCATGTTAAAACTGTAAATTCTCTGGAAGATGAAGTGTGTGTGTGTGCATGCACGCACACATTACCTGGGCTGCTATATTTTATGTCAGGGCTAGCATGTTACTGCTTTTCGATCGTGCAGCAGTAATCAGACTCTTGCTCATGCTGTTTTTTTCTGACAAATGGATTTTAGTGCAGTACAGAAACTGAACCAATAATCATAAATCAAATTGAAACTACTCTAGAAATTGTCTGTGTGTGATTCTTTTCCAGGATTATGGTTGTGCTGCTCAGATATCTATGTGCTATATCACGTATGTGAATACTTTGGTAAAGAGAAATAAAACATAGATTTATTGGATTGATTTTACTATTAATTCAACAGACAATTAAACGATTCCCTGAAGGATTTGGTATTAGCCACTACTCATGAGTCTGATTGATTTTCCCTAGATAGTTTTTAACATAAAAGCACACTTGAGAATTCTTAGATTGCATCTCTCTTCAGATTGCATCTCTGTGCCATGTTCTTTTAACATGACTAGCAATTTTTTCAGACCCATGTTGTACAGTGAGGAAGAAGTACTTTAATTCTAAGTATTTCCCTTTTGTAGAGTCTTTAAATTTACCTGCCCTTATTTGCTTAAATTACCTGTGGCATTTCTATAAACAATCTCCTTTACAACAGATTCCAATGAACATGAAATATAATAGTCAAAATTGTTTACACAGGCTTTAAAAACAAAACCTTTAATTGTTTGTTACATTATGGGCTCAGTATAAATTGTAATTTAGGTACTGTGTTTATACAGAGTTCAGCACAATGGGCCCCCATCCATATTGGGGCGTATGAGGACGTTTGTTATACAAATAATAAATCAGTATCATCCTCTAGCATAACTTCTCAAAGTAGTAACAAGAAATCATAGATAATTAAAAATGATCTGAGCTTCATAATTGCAGCTACAAAAACCCAATCTCATGTTGTCAGTAGAAATACCTATATATTCCTTCTGTTTATATTTACAAATGTGCAAATGGCCAATATCATCTGTTCAAACTGGAATTCCAACAAATGACAGTCTCAGATATTGAGGTTACAAGAATACAAATGTAATGTTACTACAGAGGTTTTCCTGCACTACAGTCTTACCTTCAACTTTCCCATCTGGTAAATAATGAAAAATTATATGAAAAGAGGAGCCTGCCCATTATTCTGTTCCCAAGCTGAGGATGGAATAAGTCAGCTATGGATTTTAATTTTGTCTGTTTCTACTCTGACAAATTTTGCTCACCCAGGGAATGCAGACTGGCAGTATATTATGTTCTGCTGAAGGCTGCACATTCCAATAGGCCAATGCTGGGCACAGCTTGTGAACTCAGCTGGAGTACAAAATTATGGAAAGACATTGTTCTGCAAGGTAAAAAATGAACTGTTTGAAAAAATGATTTTGATAGAACCTTTCCTTTGTGTATATTGTATGTGGCATCCTATGCTGGGAACATATAGAGATCCATTCAGGCTCTCAAGTAGTCAGGTTGAAGAGGTACTGCAAGGGATAAGAATGCCAGGGTGTGGGGAGGTCTTGGTCTCCAGCAGGGGTACGTCTAGACTACAGGCTTCTGTCGACAGAAGTTTTGTCGACAGATACTGTCGACAAAACTTCTGTCGACAAAGAGCGTCTAGACTACATTGAGTTCTGTCGACAAAGCAAGCTGCTTTGTCGACATGGTAGTGTAGACGCAAAGGACAGTTTACATGCAATAACACTTTCTGTCGACAGAAACTCTGTCGACAGAAGGCGTTATGCCTCGTAAAATGAGGTTTACCAGCATCGACAAAACTGCTGAGTTATGTCGACGTTATGTCGACAGAACTCAGCGGTAGTGTGGACGCAGGTATAGTTTTGTCGACAAAAGTCCACTTTTGTCGACAAAACCCTGTAGTCTAGACACACCCCAGATGTATGCTCAAGCAACTGAATAACTGTATTGAGAGAGCCTTTAAATCGGGAAGGAAAATATACAAACTATGCACTACCCTCTTCACTTCTTTATAATGGAGAAAATTTCCAAAGGCCCAGATGGCAGCTGCATGCTCAACTCCCATTGGTAGTCAACTATAATCATCATTTATGCATTTGAAAATATTCCGAATATTTGAATCAGTTCATGTGCTTTAAATTTATTACAGCATATGTTCCTCACTGAAAGCTACAGTCACTCTGAATTTGAAATTCGAAATCCAAACTCTTTTCACGTGAGAATAATGTTCTGGGATCAAATAACCTCACCTACCACTATTTTACCCCATATTTAGATCAGCTCCTATAGATCTGCCTAGATTTCCTTGATATTAATAAAGCAAAATGGATTTTCATTTTTCAACATTAACAGCAATATAAATTCACATTGTTCTGAGAGACTGGGGCAGCACAAAAGTAGTGTATTTGCTCTTCCCTGTTCCTCAACATGTGGACAAGGAGTAACTCTCTTGAGCTATGAGACAGAAGTAACAGCTAGCACTTCTCAAAGGAGCCAGATAATACACATATTGAAATGATCAGTGTCAACAGTAATTAGTCAGCCAGTCTTTTGGAGAAGAAAGAGCTCATCACCCACTAGACCAAAATTTTTGCTGGTGTCAAATGGTAAGCTGCGCCCAGTGACACCAATAATGTATTTGATCCAACATGCTTCAGGGAAAGGAACAGTGAATTAAATCTCATAAAGAAAAACTATGTTAAAAAGACTGTTACTTAGGCTGCCAAGCTGAAAATTAGGAAATGCCAGATTTATTATTGTTGTACAACCTTTGTTTTGTTCCCTGCTAATTCCATCCTGCGCACTGAAGAGCTAAGGACAAGTGCAAAATATAGTATGTGATCATGTAATGGAAGACTGTATCAAAATGTATATGCAATAAAGGGTGTAATGCCAAAATTTCCCTGAGAAATAAAACTCTATAACAAGGAAAGGGAAAGGAAGCAATTTACTAAGATCACTTGCCAGACAAGTAATAGAAGCCCAAACAGAACCCAAGCTTCCTTACTCCCAGGCCAATGCCCTATCCAAAAGGCCCTAATCTGCCTGCACCGTGCTACCTCACTTTAAATTAGTAGGCACAACATTCTTACCTGCAAAAATTCTCTGACATTTGATCCCAAGACACGGAGGATTGTGTCATAACCAGATTCTTGACAGAACACAAAGAACATCTTCCCAAACATTTGAAGGATTTCTCCTGCATTAAGATCTATTTAAAATACAGAAAATCGGATTCATTTAAGGCACTGCATTGTTTGTACAGTACTTTGCTATCAATTTTAGACTCCATTTTATGATACCATAATTATATGTAAAATTAGTTATTTTGCATAGTTATTTTCTATCTGCAGTCCAGAGAACACAGTACCTCAGATCAGCCCCACCACCAAAAAAATACCGAGCTCATTTTTCCATCAGGGGATAAATTTTCCTCACCTTTTCTTCCCTCCCACCAACTACTCTTCTACTCAGTAAGAAGCAGCTGGTTTCACCTTTAACCCATAGTCCCCTGAAGATCAGTGTAAGCCAGAGCTATCTATGCAAAAACAGTGGATTCTTCTCCAGAAGAATTAGTGGCTGGTTGCTGGTTCACTGTGACTGCAGAGATGGGATTACAATTAAGACATTAGGGATGGGGATAATACTACCTTTCTAATTCCAGCTCAGAGCAGCAGAAGCTGAAAATCAGTGCTATGCAAATTGATGGCCTATATGAGGTATGCCCTTCACAACAACCCCACATTTGGGCACCCTTGCTAACTATCTCAGCTGAGAAGCCAATGATTGAATGGGCCTGGAGACTAAATTACACTATCAAGAAGAAGTCAGGTGGTTAGGTACATGGGGTGGGGAGGACATAGTGGCATACTGTAGTGCAATGCCACTGCATGTAATATATGTCTTGTGCATAACATTTCATTTTCCTGAGATAGCAACCTGACATATATCAGAAGCATTGAATTCATTCTCAAAAATGAAAGGAAGAAAACTGATTTTAAATAAACTTAGGTAACCAATAACTCTTTTTCTGAGCAAGTCTTTTTTTCTAACCATAACCACAATTCACTTCCTCTGTGTTAAATCCCCGTTATACTTATTTGCATACTTATTACACTTACATACGTAATTTACTAAGAAACAAATGCATTAAAGTTATAGAGAAATCAGAGACCTCACTGCATGAGGCCTAACCTATTAAAAGAAGGTATAATTTCTAAGAGATAGCCATATTACTCACTAAGCACTTTGCTTGCTGCTGCAACCAGATCGTATGTTTTAGAATCATCATAAATTATTCTGACTAGAAACTGTCCTTCTTCATCCAACTGTGCTTCTTTTCTAAATGGAAACACAACAAAAATACAGTCATTGAGAATTAAGACTTATGCATTGACTATATAAATCAATTACTTACAATCTGGAATATGTCTTTGAAATGAAATAAATTTGTTGGCTCCATCTTTGAGAAGTTAGTTAATGTTCAACCTTAAAATGTACTAAGAAGAAATCTGTTACATATTTTACTGTAATTAAGGGTTAGAACAAAATTTCTGCTCTCACTCTTGTCCAGAAAGCCACAAATCATTGGGAGAAAAAAAATCTCCTTTAACAATAAACAATCCCAGAAAAGGAGTAATTCAGATAAGAAAGGCCCAAGTCTGACAGTTGAGAATATGTTATTCTTAATATCTAATAGACTGGAAAACTGCAAGAAATAATATACTTAGATAAATATTGTTATGAAGGGTTTTTAGTACATACATTATTTCATTGTTTCAAATCATGATTATATTTTATTTACAGAAGGCATAGCAATTTTTTTTAAATTGACACCTGTCTAAATTTTCAAAGAACAGAACTTAAAATCCATATTTAGATATTTAACAAAGTGACCTGATTATCTGAAGTGTTGAGCACTCACCAGATCCCAATGATAAAAAAAATACCTAGGGCTTTTGCATCACAGCTCTTCAAGGCATGGATCAGCTCTATATTTGTATAGTGCCTAGCACAATTGGCTTCTAGGGACTGCCACAATACAAATAATTAAGAAATAGCAACAACAAAATCTGTGCTGCTTTTTCATTCAGAAAGTGCTCCTGGCACAATGCTACAAAAAATGAGGTAACATATAAATATTTATCTGAAAACTGTAGGCAACCCAAACACTACTTTAACAAAACAAACCAGCAATTAGGACCAGCATGTCTGCGTATCCCTAATAACTTTCAATAAATAAGACATACATCCTGCAGCAACAGTCTCAACTAATAAATAAATTAAGACATCCTGCTACTACACAAAAATCTCAGCCCCCATTAAGTCCCCCAGTGTTGCAACACTAATAAAAAAGGTGTGTTCTTGTCACATTTTAGCTAACACATAAGTATAATCCTGAAGACAAAGCAATTTTTTTTTTTTACATGTGCAAGTCAAGCTAAACACTAGGGGGAAGTCTAAGGTTTACTTCAACCTATTAATACATGTGAGAACTACAAACTGCTTTCTCCTCACTAGGATTTTACCAAGTGTGTGTTATCTAAGGCATGGTAAAAACACACCGGTTTTTCTAGTGAAGACAACAATCCAACCTTTCAAGCAAGGCTACTGTGGATGCACATGCCACATGCACATTTTGTACTACTGCTGAGTTAAAAGCAGTGAAAATAAAATGGAAAGAAAAGTAGAGCAGAGAACAACAGACCCTCACTTTATTTCTATAAATATATCATTGTTTCTTTCAGTTTGAGCACTGAGCCAGCAGCTTGTCTCCTAGGCAGTCAGCTGTATACTCTGACTGCTTCTTTCTCCTGGATGAGAGAGAATAGGCTTTTTCACCACAATAAATGTTGCTTTCCCTGTGGGATCAACTGTGCTATAGCAGGCCACAGACTCCCATGCTTCTCAGTGTTCTGACCTCCTTGTGCTCCCCAGCACTCATGAGCAATATGCACAGCTCTAGTAGCCACAGGCTGATGCACAGGTGTGAGACAGTCATGCTTGCACCCCCTGTGGGTAATAAGCACCTTCCTGAGAACAAAGAAGGAGCAGTCCTTGTGCTCCCTAAATGCAGGAACAAGTACATAGGGAGTGCAGAAATAGGAAGGAGTTTTTGCTCATTCCTCCTAGTACATCTGTGAAAAGAGCCCTATATTAGCTCATCATTACTGGGTATTGCTTTCTTCTGAGGTGGACATGTAATTGGACACGTACTGTTCTCAGTTACTGAAGATCTAGGATGTTTCATTAAGTGGCTTTGATTTGCATTTCTCATGTTTTGCATAAACCCCCACTTCTTTTTTAAATACAGTTATTTTACAGTGATTAAATCTCCATGCATGGGCTTGCTTGTGATGATTACTGAGAGAGACACAGTGTCACCTGTAGCTGAAACAAAAAACAGGCCTATGTAGCACTTTAAAGACTAACAAGACGGCTTATTAGATGATGAGCTTTCGCGGACCAGACCCACTTCCTCAGATCAAATAGTGGAAGAAAATTGTCACAACCATACATACCAAAGGATACAATTTTTTTGTATCCCACGAAAGCTCATCGCCTAATAAACCATTTTGTTAGTCTTTAAAGTGCTACATAGTCCTGTTTTTTGTTTCAGCTACACCAGACTAACACTGCTACATTTCTATCACTATGTCACTTGTAGGATAATGATAAAATGATACTTATAAGTCTTTGTGTGCTTTAATTTAATACACTCAAGATTATATTTCAATTCAGTAAAATACTATGATGGCTCAAGGCATCAAAATAATATCTTAGGGTACGTCTAGACTACAGGGTTTTGTCGACGGAAGTTTTGTCGACAGATACTGTCGACAAAACTTCTGTTGACATAGAGTGTCTAGACACATTCAGTTCTGTCGACAAAGCAACTTGCTTTGTCGACAAAACCCTGTAGTCTAGATGCAACCCTACAGGCAATAACACCTTCTGTCGACAGAACTCTGTCGACAGAAGGTGTTATGCCTCGTAAAATGAGGTTTACCAGCGTCGACAAAACTGCTGAGTTCTGTAGACGTTATGTCGACAGAACTCAACGGTAGTGTAGACGCAGGTATAGTTTTGTCGACAAAAGTCCACTTTTGTCGACAAAACTCAGTAGACTAGACACACCCTTAAAGTGCAGAAGGTCACAGATACCTTATTTAAAAATATTCTTCTATCTATACATATCTGTTCTTCAGAAAAACAAGGAAAGCAAAAGAGGGAGGCAAGTTTAGGAAAGAACTGATGAGTTACATTTTTTCATGTGATGAAAAAAATCTAGCAAAAGAATTGTTCAGGAAAAAACACAGAATTAGAAGAAAGCATAAGGAAATAAATGATGAGGTAGATCCTAGTAGTGACTCAGCACACGTCATTTAAATTCAATGGATTAAGTCAAGGAGGGAGACATCTTCTCAGAGTTGGGGCCATCATCTTTGTAGTTCACAAACAAAAAAGGAACCATTAATAAGAATGAATTATTAGTATTCCTAGTAAGAATGAAAGGTCTTTATGGTAGCAGGGATAATAGCATCACTAGAAGTAAGTTTATTCTTAATCAGCCAGTTATTTTATGTGCTCTAAGTTTCCATTGGCCATTAGATGAAAAAAAGTAAAAGCATGGTATAGGTCAACTGTATAAAATCCTCCAGTTCCCTTCCTGGCAATAGAAAGTTAATGCATCTCTCTAAAAAATAATGATGAAGTGGTGGTCCACTAACCAAAACAAAACTATGTTTGACTGTATCTTTGACTCTAATTTCCTCAAATTGGCATTCAACTATTTAAAAATGAAATTATGTAAAATGCTAATTCTTTACATGATAAGAATTAAACAAGTAATCACAAATTACAGTTGCATTAGATAGCCATAAGAGAATGGAAATATTTCTTGTATTAATTCAAAGGGAGAAAGCTCTGCATTTCTTGTGCAGAAACCACATCACATTTTTTTTTAATATTCATCTTTGAAGGAACTAGCAGCTGCAGCTCCAATGAAAACTGGTTTAACTGGCTAATGTTTAACTGGTTAATGACTAAACAGGCTGGTGGGCAGGAGACTGATCCTGCAGGGCTCCCACTCGCAGCCTCGTGTGTGGCTGGCTGCCATCTCTTGGCCCCAGACCCAGTTGCGTGGGATGAAGTGACCTACCAGCTGGGGGCGCCACACAGGAGCCTGGCAGGACTGGAGCAGCCCTCTGCCCACAGCAGGATGTGGGTAGGGGGCTGCTCCCAGGTAACCAGTTACCCATTCACATCCCTAAAAGCCACCAATTTCAGTGTCTGTATCTGATAAGGACTGATACGACTACACTCCACATATTGTATGATATTTCATATTTCCATGCTTCACAAATATATTCCCAAAGCTTTCCCCACAAAAGACTCTAGTAACTGGGTTAAATGAAGTACTCCAGGATGCTAAATGGCTTCCCTGTAGTTCCTACGTATTTCAAATTACTGGCTTCAGAAGCTGGACTCAGACATTTAGAGAGGCAGTTGCTGGTGTAAACAAGCAAATGGGAGAGGCAGGAGCCTGTCACAGAAATAGCAACTTCTGGCAATATCTGTGGGAGACTGGGAGAGCTCATTGGATTTAATTTATATAGCTTTGGAGTCAGCTGTATTATAAATGCGAAGTTTATGTATTATTATGTGATAGTCTGTAACTTCTTTAGGAAGATGATGTGGCCAGTGTACACCCTGGGAAATAATATAAGCTTAATAGGACTATTTCAATATGCCTGACAGGAAGGAATTTCCAGGACAAGCAAAGTAAGGGAGTGCAAATTCCCACCTCTGGACCCAGCCTTTGTAAACTGTCGTAAAGACGGAACAACTGTTTGGCTAGATTACCTGTTCACAGTCTCTGCAGATCAAAGATCTTGACTGTATAAAGGAAAGGCTAATCTATGCAAGAGCGACTAGTGGGAGGGACCCCAGTAACCTCCTTGCATGATCTCCCCGTGTGACTTGTTCTTGCCCCTAGCCCATGAGCCCTTGTGCTCTCCCCGTGCTCTCTGCAGGGAATATTGCCCAACGGGGTGGTGGGCACTCTGTCCTCTCCCAGGCAGCTTTTGGTCACACTGCCTGCTTGGGATGCTGCCCAGTGCAGCCCGACAGCTGCTTGGGAGAATGCAGCCACTGCACTGCACCAGGCAGCATCCCAGGTAGGCAGCATGGCCAGAACTGGAAAAGGAGATGCTATAGCTCCACCTCTTCCCTTCACATTTTGCCACTGTCCCCTTGCCCTACCTCGGTGTTTTAGGGAAGGTTATGTGATTATGTATCCTCTTATCACGCATTGCCCCGACCCCGTGCATATAGGGTTGCCAGATGTCTGGTATTTTTGCATCCTGTCTGGTAAAAAATGTCAGAAAATACCGGACACCTAAAATGTCCAGTATTTTCTGATTTTTTCCCACCCAGGAGGCGAAAATCCTAGGTGCTTACTGGGTTCTGTAGGGGAGCTGTCCGGCCTGGTGCAGGGAGGCAAGATGGTGGGCAGCCACCAGCAAAAAAGCCTCAAAAGCATTTCTTAAAGGGGCCACGCTGTTTTGTTTTGTTGCTTAACAACTCTCGGGGTCCTTTTTTTTTGTTCAGTATTTTTTCAGAAACCATCTTGCAACTCTATGTACATAGGAGTCCTTGTTCTGAGAAAAAGCTCTTATGAATATGTGACCACAGAAAAAATATTTGGAGGGGTTGAAGGACTGACATCTACCAGAACCTTTGTTTTGGAGCTGGGTGTGATCTCTGATAAAATTATTTTCATGTGTAACAGTTCTTGTATGTTTTTGATGGGTCTTCTGCCTAGTTCTTTCATTTTAAGGATCGTGTGTTAGCCTACAAAAGGATGTGTGATACCTTATCAGTTGGCAATTATACTGTTCATCACATTGAAGGAGAATGCAAAGCGCAGACACTAGCCTGCTCAGGTAGTCTGACTTGCAGGGAAACTCACAATGTTAGTAGCAAACTGCGCAGCCTAGAAAAGCCCATTTCAGGAGGGGAAGAGGTGTGGGCCTCTGCCTATGTGAGTCGATGGCTGAGGAGCTAGGAGCCTAGAATAGCTGCCCTTGCTGGACCATGGAGGGAGAAATATATAGGTTCAGTCACTGTCACATTCCTGAGTACCTCTAAGGTACTTCCCCCTATGGATGGGTGTGATGAAAAATTAGACACGGCAAAGGAACCACCTCAGATCAATATTGGTATTTCCTGTACATGTCATGAAAGAATGCTGCTAGAATTAGTAACTATTTTAAAATGGCAAACTCAGTATAATGGTACCACTTGTATATTTGTGGAGGTATTTGTGCCTGGAAAATTCATAGCAATATAGGTTATCAGATAATAAGTTTGCTTGAGGGTACATATGTTCAATAATACTGCAACATATTTGGCTACTACTTCAATATTTATATATTGCATACTTTAAAAGCCTACCCTTTACTAATGCAAACTATGCCATACTTTAAAACTTGACCTCAGTGTTACAGCTTTCCTTCATCTCCAAATGTATCTATCTATTTTTAAACAATAATACTTAAACTACCCACTTTCACAATAATTAAACGACTCTAACTGCACAACAAGTCCAGCACAAGCTATGCCAATTTTCACATGAACCTCAGTCCCTAGGATTAGGATAAAACCACTATCATATGCACACAGGCCAGTGTGCAGCTACAGGATGGTAAAGACTGTCTACTATAATTGACCAGGACAAACCACACTGCAATTGTATTCTTTTGAAAAAAAATCGAAAGAACAGAGGGGTTCTTCCAACAGTGGTAATCCTCTTTCTATGAGGAAAGTGCTCTTTCAGAAAAAGGCATGTGTGGATGGGGAGGAAGGTTTTCTTTCAGAAGAGGAGGCCTCCAGGAAATAACACGGGTGCCCTGGTGGACATTCCATCCAAAGTAATCACAACGCTATAGTTCCTGTCTCCTGGTCCCTCGTAAAGCTGCAGGCATCCTGGACAAGCTTTGTGGCAGGAAGCCAGCCCTGGGAGCAGCACCTGACCATGTGGCTCTCCCTGCTACCCCAGACTGTTAACAATAACCAAGCCACAAGTCCCCCAAGACCCTCTTGGCCCTTGAAGGGAGCACAAGCAGGGTTCCCAGGACCCACCAAGGTGGACCAAGAGGTGGGCACCTTCCTGGTCTGGAGCGGAGATCCTGTCCCTCTTCAAGCTGTGGAACAAGAAGGAGACACTGCAGGATCTCCGCTCTAGGGCTATGTCTAGACTGCAAGCCTCTTTCAAAAGAGGCTCTTTTGAAAGCATCTTTCGAAAGAGCCTCTTTCGAAAGAGAGCGTCTAGACTGCATGGAGAAATTTCGAAAAAGCGGCTTGCTTTTTCGAAAGAAAGCATCCAGTGAGTCTGGATGCTCTCTTTTGAAGAAGCCCTATTTACATTGAAGAACGCCTTCTTTCGAAAGAGGAACTTTCGAAAGAAGGCGTTCTTCCTCGTGAAATGAGGTTTACCGCCATTGAAAGAAAAGCCGCATTCTTTCGAATTAATTTCGAAAGAACGCGGCTTGAGTCTGGACGCAGGGGAAGTTTTTTTGAAAAAAGGCTACTTTTTTCTAAAAAAAACCCTGAGTCTGGACACAGCCTAAGTGCCAGAACACAGACATTTTTGGGTGCATGGCCGAATCCCTGACAGAGTGCAGACACCCACCCCAGACCTTGTAACAGGTCTGGAGTAAGGTGAAAGAGCTCCACCCGGGATATGTGAAGGCCAGAGAGCATAGTTCATGCTCCGGGGCAGGACCCCACACCTGCCCCTAAGCTGCACCAGACCCTGGAGGGTGGGGAAGCTGTTTCCCCACCCCTCATGGTGGACTCCGGTCTCGACATACCTGTCATCGCCCAGCTGGAGGTCACAGCAGAGGAGGAGGAGGACTAGGGGCAGCAGCAGGAGGAGGAGGAGGCAGATGATATGGCCTCCATCACGCTCTCATTGGAGCCAGTTTCCTTGAGCCTGGACGTCTCCCAGGCCTTGTCTGATCCCAGGGAGGGATCTTCAGGTGAGTGCTCTCAGTTTGTCACACACACAGGGCGGGGGAGGTGAGCACGGAGGGGGAGGAGTGTGAGCGTCTCTTGGCCTGCTTGGGCTGGAAATCGTGCTGCAGTCCATGCACGTGGAACCACATGCAGCATTAGTGTGCACCACGCGGACTCAGCAGGCAGCCCCTGAGCATGCCCGGGAACGGGGGAGGCCCTCCCAGCACTTACCATGGCTGGAAGCAGGCTAACCACAAGGGCACAGGCACGACCCCAGACACACCAAGGAGTGCTGCACACAGCACACAGGCATGCCTGCATGTGCAAGGCAGCACCCACTCCCACGGGCAGTGCTGCCAGGTGCAGGTTTCTGCTGCCAGGGTCCATGAAGACTGGATACAGCAGCACTTCAGCATCCTGCATGACATGCAGCGGACCCTGGCACAGAAGACCCGGGACGACGCAGGGTGGTGGAACCATGCGTGGAACCAGCTCGTGCAGTGGTGCAATAGCATGTGTGCCATCATGCGCAACATGATGACACGTCCGGCTGCTGTCACTGCTCCTACCTACCACCCTCCTGCGCCCCTGCTATGCCCATTCCCCCTCCCCCGCAAGCGATGCTTCTGTTCCCTCTTCAAGCAATGCCTCTGCTCCTTCCCCAAACAATGCCATGTGCCCTCCCCAAGTGATGCTTATGCCCCCTTCCCCTACCCCCCTGACATCCCTGACCCCACTCCAGCTCCCCCTCCTGTGGTCCCAGGACCCACCCAACCCTAAGTCTAACGAGGTCCCTGTACCCGAGGTGGCACATCCAGCCGCCCCCTACGCCACTCCGAGCCTTCCTCCTCCTTCAAGTTATGAGCCCTCTTCTCCTCCCCAACTTTTTTTAATGAAAGATCAATACAGAGTTCATTTTGTTCAAAACCAAACAGGTGTCTTTATTGAGAGGTCAGGGAAGGGATGAAGGGAGGGGTTGTGGTGGGAAACACCCCCAAGTGAGCAACAAACCACAGGCCCATGGAGGAGGCCTTGGGATGAGTTACTGGGGTCCATGAGAGAAACTCTCCCTCAGGGCCTCCCGGATGTGCACCCCAGCCTGATGGGCCTGGCAAATGGCAGCTGTCTGTGGCTACTCAAAGGGTCTCCCTTCGCAGCCAGCATCTGACCCCCACCCTGGGAGGAAGGTCTCCCCCTTCCTCTCCACAATGTTGTGGAGGACACAACATGCCGCGACCACCTCAGAGATGTTGTGCTCCCCCACGTCCAGGTGGGTCACGATGCACCTGAAACACGCCTTGAGGCAGCCAAAGGCACAGTCGACCTGAATCCTGGCTTGGTTGAGATGGGCATTAAATTGGTTCCTGCTGGGGTCCAGGTAGCCAGTATAAGGCTTCATAGGTCATGGTATCAGGTGGTTGGCTATGTCCCCCACTATGCACAATGGCATCTGCACATCCCCAACCGCAAAGTCACAGAGGGGGAAGAATGTGCCCACCTCCAGCTTCCCGTAGAGGCTGGAATTCCAAAAAATCCGGGCATCGTGTGCCCTACCCGACCCCACTCCACCCCCCAAGACCGCAACCCTCCTTTCCCAAGGGTCCTCCTTCTCCAGCTCTCCCCTTCCCCCCCTTCTCTCCCAGGCAGGGACTGCAGCCTGAGAGTATCTTACTTCCATGAGGAGGGCCCCAAGGGTGGACTTCCCCATGCCGAACTGGTTTCTCAATGACTGGTAACTATCTGGGGTGGTGAGCTTCTATACAGCAATGGCAACTTGCTTCTCCATGGGGATGGCGGGCCGCAGGTGGGTGTCGTGTCATCAGAGGGCAGGGGTGAGCCAGGCACACAGCTCCAAAAAAGTGACCTTCCACATGAAGTTTTGGAGCCACACTGCTGGTCGTCCCAGCGCTCCATATCCAGCCAGTCCGTCCCACTAGTAGGAACTGGTGTCCAACCTCCAGAAATGCCTCTCCACTGTGGGTTACAGTTGCAAGGGTGTTGCTCCCGCACCCAGGGAGAGGATACCAAGAATGAGCTCAGTGTGGACATTATCTTTCAAAAAAGCAGATTGCTTTTTCAATGCACTTGGACAGTGTGGACACTCTCTTTCGGAAGAAGTTTTTTCAGAAGATCTCTTCTGGAAAAGCCTGCAGTCTAGACGTAGCCTCTGTGTATCTTGTTTTCCTCTTATATTATCCCACTGCTTCTCAACCCACAGCTGCATTTTTGCTCAGTTGGCACACAACCACATCCCATGTGACAGTCTCAGGACTATACTGGTTGTAAATATACATTGTGTGGATATGCGTCACATAACATCTAGAGAGATGCAGGTGTGGTCCACAATGGTAAATAGAAATTACCAATAACCTGGTTAAAACATCACATTTTAGTTTTGTGCAAGCACACACGTCGCGATACACTTTTGGGAACCACTACCTGACCTTTTGTGTATCTTGTCTATTTATACTGAATGCTATTGAAGTTGGGGAGGGTGTGTCAACACTGCACCCAGAGCTTGAAAATAAGCTACGCAATTTGAGCTGCACAAATTGTGTGGCTTATTTTGAGTTATTTTCTAAATAGCTTATTTTGAAATTTGGTCCTGTCTACACAGTGCCAAATTTCAAAAAAGAGCGCTATTCCGAAATGTCCCTTACTCCTTGTGGAATGAAGTTTACAGGGACATTGGAATAGCAAGCCCGTTACATTCCGAAATAACGAACGCACTCAAAACACATGGAATACCTATTTCAGGATTTAGCGCCTCAGTGTAGATGTAGCCGGACTGTCTTTCACTATATTTGTCATGTGGCTAGTACACTGGAGCTCTGATCCCAGCTGAAGCTATTAGGTGTTATGCAATAATAAATAATAATCTAATTTCGTACTAAGCAAACAGCATAATTTTAAAAATGATTCTGTTAAAGGGAATATTCACATCAGATCATCTTCATGTAATTCAAGCCAGGAAATTCAAAGCAGTTTAAGGTTCAATGTGCTACCCTAGTTCCACTCTAGCTGACCTCCACTGAAGTTCTATGCAAAGATCGTGGGAAGAGCTACATAGAAAATTCAGAAGATTCAACATTTTAATGAAAAATGGGCAACACTTTTCTTTGGTATTTTTGCTGAAGTATTTGTCCCTATTTTGTGACTAGCTCTAATTGTGAACAAAAGTTAGTATAACAGTGATAACTTGGAAATTTTATGCAAATTGTAGGATCTGACAATTTTATGCAAATTGTAGGTAATAGCAACAGTAAACATGTGGTGACTTTCTTAATAGACTGGCTGGAAATCAGCCAGTAGCAACAATATCTGGCAAACTCAGAAGTGCAGCTGCAGTTGATTTCTTAGCAAGTTAGCAGCATTATAGTAGCAAACTTTAACCTTCTGTATGTGTTTTTCTTTGAAAACAGCTTCCAAGCCAAACAGAAAAATAGCAATAACATGATTTACGATTTATGTCACCTTTACATTTCTGAAAACAAAAGAAAGGGTGTACTTCATTCCTAACTAGGTGAACGTACTAAACTTCAAAAACTCCAGTAGACAGGTAATCTCACTTCTTGCCCAAACTGACCCCCAAGGTAGATACATCATACCTGATTTATTATTGCTCTGAACTTGGATAGCAATTTACACCTTTATAAAATGTTACCAAAGCAGATACGCAGCAATTTATACCTACTTTACACTCTCGTTTTGCACTCATGTAAAAAGCTAGACAAATTGTAGGGAAACAGAGACTCAAACTTAGGGTCTTCTGAGATTCATTAGCACCTCCCCCTCAGCCTCAAAAAAAAACAAAAAAAAAACCTTGCATAAATCATCCAGGCCAATCTGAACAGGAACAGGTCAGCCCAGTATGTAATAGGGAGAAAAAAATCTTGCTTACTGTGAAGTAGGAGACAGCAGAGCTGGCAGCGAACTTATATAAGGTGGATCGATGATCCCATTCAAGTCAATGGAAAAGTTTCTAGTGATTAGAATGATGCAGTATCATTTTCAAGCCTAAAATGAGCCTTGCCTCAAACCGATTTAAAGATAAAGAAAGGAGGAAATTAGGGGTCTTTCATGCCTCGTGGAAAGTGCAGCCGTTCTAGCAGTACAGAAAAGCTAATGTCTTCAGGTGCCTCTGAACATACACCATGGGTCCTTTGAAAATGTTCTTATTGCGAGAGTAGTTTTGTGCGAGAAAACATATTCCCATTGTTAGATTTGTTGGTAATGTTAATAATTTACAAAGAAGGATGAAGAGTTAACACTAGGACAAAAATTGTCTTTAAAAACAAGAGATTTTCCATTATGGAATTAAAAAAAAACTGATTTAATATATTTTAAAAGATTTACACTGTAAAGAACTATGAGATATGACTAAAACAAGTTCATTTGTGTTTAGGTCAGGGATTCTTAATTAGCATTCATGGCAAGAGACTTGCTATTAGCATGAAGCTTTAAGATCAAGAAAATGTGTAATCATTTATTTACTTTCTTTTGGCTGGAGGAAAGGAGCAGTTTGCCATTCTTGGTATGATGAGATACATTCTACATTATTTTTATACATGTGTCTAGTATGTATTCAATATTTTAGACTGAAGGTGGATTTTTGATGGTTTTTTTTTTGTGATAGTACTTCTGAATTCAAAGGTAAATTATAATCACTTGAAGAGTTGCTTCTCTTAGATACCCTTTTATCCTTTTAATTTCAGTACTTGGCATCTAATTGTGTCCTGTCATGAAGTTAAAAATAAAAATAAAACCTTTCTTTGATTAAAAAAAACTTCTTTGGAGAATAGTTAGTTACATTTTACTTTCTGGTACATATTATTATTTATGCTTTCATTTTGCACTCACGTAAAAACCTAGACAGTTTAGGGAAAGAGAGACCTCAAATTTAGGGTCTTTGGAGATTTATTCAGAATTAGAAACATGGTGGTAAAAATCTTCTAGAAATTTGTTTTGTGAAACTGTGCAGGCTTCTTTGTGACATAAAACACACTACACAACCTAGAAAAATTAAAGTTTAGAAGCCTCTGACCCTCCATTTACAGCTGGCTTTGTAAATTGCAAATGCAGCTGTATCTCTTCCTACTGAGCCTGTGTTCTTGAGAGCATACACTGTGTATAGCATCTTCAACACACCATATTGAAAAACATGTGCAAAATGACTCCTAGGAGTTTTTGCACAATAGATGTTGTTACTGTTGGGATTTCCCTCCCATACACACACACACTGTGCTTCACTATTCCTGGAGTTCTATGGATGGTGCGAAGCAATTTCCAAGGATGGAAAAAATGCTCATTGAACTGACTATACTAGACATAATAACCGTAATGGTATAATAGTATACTCAGACATTGGGCATGATTCTGCTTTCACTGACAATGGAGTAAATCAAGAGTGAGTAAAAAGTAACTGAATTAAAGTCAACAGAATTACACAGGTGTAAAACTAAAATTGGCATAACCGGAATCAGATACAGGACCTTTGCTTCATACCAAATGCATGCTTTAATGTTTAAATTATACAATTACTGAGTGGTGTGTTACCTCAGAGATTATCTTTATCTTTTTCACCTTAATCATCTTCCTTTCAGATGGTTCACTGGGGCACATTGTTAAAACATATCAACAGTATTGATCTACCTAAAAAACAAATGACCTGTATGTATTCTAGATGGTCTAAAGATATTTTAAACATTCAGTTGGGACAAAAACATAAATTACCGTGAGCCACAAGATTAAATAAAATGGGAATCTATCCAGGAAACTGACTTTCTGCATAAAGTAAATAGGTGTATTTATGGACTTCAGAACTCAGAGTTGCTTCCCTGGTCTATGGATTGGAGATGAGAATGTTTAATGTAGGCTTTCAGAATAAGATAATCCTAGGTGATACAGTCAACTGTAACAAATTTACAAGCTGCATGTTACTATGCCAAAAACTAAAAATATGATAAAGAATACAAAGCCAATATTATTTTGCTTCCTTTATACAAGTTGACCGAAAGGAATGCTATTTACAAAAGGCTTTCATTTGTAATAACTGATGTATTTATAGCACATTTTATCCCAACAGATCTCAAAGCACTGTACAAACTGTGGACTAAAATATTCCCCTACGCAGTGAAACCCAGGAGATGGAGTAAGAGATTGAAAAAATCTCTGGTTCATATTTTGCCATCGTTTCCTCTTTTTTTTTTTTTTTTAGCAGAAATCCCCCACAGAAATAAACAGGAAGTACTGTTAGAAATCAGATCTCCCCACATCAGATTTCCTTAATGAAGGTTTCTTCAGTGAGAGTCAACCCCTTGATATTATGTGTTTGTAATATGAAAAGAATAACTTCACTCTTAACATTCAGGTTGTTAATTAATCTTTGGAATAATATGAATGAAAGAGTTTCATTTAGGAATTTAACTGGCTATCCATTAGTGCCACTTAAATCACTATTTGAAAGAAAACTCATTAAATGTTAAAAGGCCTAATGGAAAAATGTAGAATCCTTTATTGGCCTTTCACTAATGAAGATTTCATACTGAATTATCTTTTACACACAAATGAAATCCATTCAGTAGCATCTTTGTGGTCCTAGGAATGTGATCCTAGGAAGTCTTAAAATTAACGGAGGCTTCAGATTTCAATCTCTGTCCAACTTGCTATCTGTAAAATGGGGGCAATACAACTCCTTCACTTCTCAAGGGTTTTGTGAAAATCCATTGTTTGTAAGGCACTCTTGTTAGTATAGTGATAAGCACCACAGAAAAGCCTATGAGGAAATCAGAAATTAATTCTTCAGGGCAGGATTTGAATAAATCAGGCTTCAGCCACACACTGAATAGTGAAGAGAAAATAAAACACAGGCCTGAGGACAGAGTGGGTGTACAGGGGCCAGTTACCCCAGGGCCCAGTGATTCAAAAGGCAACACTGAATGGCTGGGGTGGGGCTCAGCAGGGTCCAGGCAACACTAAGAGCTGCCTGTCCCACTCCTGCCCCTTCTGGGAGTGCAGAACCAACCACATACATATTGCCCAGCAGCTCAGCAATCCTGTCATCCCTTACTCCCATCCCAGGAGAAAATAAAATAGTGTATGTCTACACTACAAAGTTAATTCGAACTAACAGCCGTTAGTTCGAATTAACTTTGATAGGCGCTACACATACAAACCGCTAGTTCGAACTTAATTCAAACTAGCGGAGCGCTTAATTCAAACTAGGTAATCCTCATTCTACGAGGACTAATGCCTAGTTCGAATTAAGCAGTTCGAATTAAGGGCTGTGTAGCCACTTAATTCGAACTAGTGGGAGGCTAGCCCTCCCCAGCTTTCCCTGGTGGCCACTCTGGGCACCACCAGGGAAACTTGTCTGCCCCCCTCCCGGCCCCGGAGCCCTTAAAGGGGCACAGTCTGGCAACGGTGCCCGTGCCAGATGCAAGCCTGCCAGCACCCAGACGGCAGACCCTGCACCTGGCATGGCATGAACCAGCTACCCACTGCCACCCAGCCCTCCACCTCTTCCCAGGACCAGGCTGGCAGCTCCCGGGAGCCTGCCTGGGTCCGCAAGAGGCAGGCGCCCACCTGGTCTAGTGCGGAGATTGTGGACCTCATCCACGACGTCTGCAGGAGGCACAGGAAAGTGGCCTAGGGCAGGATAGCTGCCAGCCTGGCCACCCAGGATCAGGTCTGCATGAAAATCAAGGTGGTCCAGTGAGACCCCCGACCCTGAGCCCTGAGCTTAGAATGGCCGTACTGGGTCAGACCAAAGGTCCATCTAGCCCAATAGCCTGTCTGCCGACAGCGGCCAACACTAGGGACCCTGGAGGGGATGGACCGAAACAATGACCAAGCCACTTATCTCATGCCATCCATCTCCAGCCTTCCACAAACATAGGGCAGGGACACCACTCCTACCCCCTGGCTAATACCACTCCATGGACCCAACCTCCATGACTTTATCTCACTTCTCTTTAAATTCTGTTATAGTTCTAGCCTTCACAGCCTCCTGCAGCAAGGAGTTCCACAGGTTGACTATTTGCTTTGTGAAGAAGAACTTTCTCTTATTAGTTTGAAGCCTGCTACCCATTCATTTAATTTAGTGTCCTCTAGTCCTTCTATTATGGGAACTAATGAAGAACTTTTCTTTATGCACCCTTTCCACACCACTCATGCTTTTATAAACCTCTATCATATCCCCCCTCAGTCTCCTCTTTTCTAAGCTGAAAAGTTCCAGTCTCTTTAGCCTCTCTTCATATGGGACCTGTTCCAAACCCCTGACCATTTTAGTTGCCCTCCCCTCTCCCACCCTCTCTCTTCCCCTCTCCCACCTCCTTTTCCCAGTCTCCCCGAGTTTTGTTCAATAAAGAGAGTTTCTATTTTTGAACACACGTGTCCTTTATTTTGTATATGAGGAAGGGGGGCTAGGGAGGGGTAAGTGGATGGAGGTGAGGGAGGAATGGGGTACGAGCCCCCAATGGGGAGGACTGGGATGGCTCTGCGGGCTCCTCGGGGTGGAAGATCTCCTGCAGCCCCCCGATTGACCCCCCTCTCTGGATGGCAGCCTGCGGCAAGTGCAGCTGGGCTGATGGCCGAGTGCTGTAATGTGCCGAGTGTGGGCACTCAGGGCACTCCAAGCCAGGACTGCTTTGCTGTCCCTCATCAAGTTAGACAAGCAAGCGGGGAACCCCTGGAACTGTCTGTCCGGGGTGGGGGTCCCTTTAAGCACAGCCCTCGGCTAGCCTGAGACATTCCTGAGTCCTAACCTGATGCCCTGCCGGCACTGCTTCCAGCCATCCTTAACCCTGGTTCAGGGTCCACTTAATGTGGACATGCTAGTTCGAATTAGCAAAATGCTAATTCGAACTAGTTTTAAGGTCTAGATGCACTAGTTCGAATTATCTTAGTTCGAATTAACTAATTCGAATTAAGTTAATTCGAATTAGTGCTGTAGTGTAGACATACCCATACTGAATAGCTGTTCATTAAGGGTATGTCTAGACTACATGCCTCTGCTGACCGGTTTACAGGAGCGGTCGACAAAGGCTTCCCTTGTTGATTGATCTGCGTCTTGACTCGCGCGCTGTGCTGACGATCAGCTGAGCCGGCACAGCGCGGCGGCCATTTTTATTTTAATGAAGCCGGGGATATTTAAACCTCTGCTTCATTGACTATGTTGGGTAGCCTATTTTACATGCTTCTGTCGGCAGAGGCATGTAGTCTAGACATACCCTAAGTGAGCACCATCTGTTCTGTGCATGGAATGAGGTAGAGATTGTGTGGAAAAAATAGTATGAGTCAAGTAATTAAAGACTGTATCATAATGCACAAGACAGTTGAATAAAAGTTACCCATACAACCTTAACACTAGCATTTCCTAACTCTTGAGTGCTTGACTTTGCAACCTTAATAATGTTCTTGTAGCATAAATTTGTGTGAATGTAATAAATACTGCATTTTTGCTTTTCTCTTTCATGCTTATGTTCTGGGGTGTGTGCACACACACAGGTGTTCACAACTGTTGCTGAAATGATCATCATAGCAATTACAAGCATTGACTGTCATGATAGGTACCTTATCACCAACCCGTGCCTACTTCCATACACTCCAACAATACTAGCACTTCTGACACATTAACATTCACACCTTATGAGGAATGGAATTTCTCTTGAGGGCTCCAATGACAGAACAGATCCCCTGAAGCCCCTCCAGTGAACTAAGAGAAAACAAGATTAAACTATAGTTCAAATACTCACTAAGCAATTTGGGTTGAGACTTTTTGTTCTGTGTTTGGGCAGAGCCTCACACATTGGAGTCCTGGGCCATGACCAGGGATCCTAGATGCTACCTTTACCATTACTAATATTAATAACAAATGCACTTTGAAAGGCTATTTTTCTTCTTTAATGCTGCAAGTAAAGGATTCTTATCAATGTTAATAAGAATTCTCCATTCTGACTGGCAGCAGATTAGACCTCTTTTGGTGGAATTTGTAATAATCAATAGTCCACTTATATTCAACTCAAACTCCAATTAAATAATAATATAGCAGTTTTTAGGATGAAATTTCAGGCAAAAACATCTAATATTGGGTGGTATGGGAACTCTACAAGGGTATGTCTACACTACCCCGCTAGTTCGAACTAGCGGGGTAATGTAGGCATTCCGCACTTGCAAATGAAGCCCGGGATTTGAATTTCCCGGGCTTCATTTGCATAAGCGGGGAGCCGCCATTTTTAAAACCCCGCTGGTTCGAACCCCGTGCAGTGCGGCTAAACGGGGCTCGAACTAGGTAGTTCGGACTAGGCTTCCTATTCCGAACTACCGGTACACCTCGTCCAGAAGCCTAGTCCGAACTACCTAGTTCGAGCCCCGTGTAGCCGCGCTGCACGGGGTTTGAACCAGTGGGGTTTTAAAAATGGCGGCTCCCCGCTTATGCAAATGAAGCCTGGGAAATTCAAATCCCGGGCTTCATTTGCAAGTGCGGTATGCCTACATTACCCTCCTAGTTCGAACTAGGAGGGTAGTGTAGACATACCCCAAGTTGTCTGAGAGACAGCACAGTAAGATAGTTGCTTTCTCATGGGTCAATGGCAGAATATTAAGATCACATCAGTTCATACAGCTAAATTTTTTAAACATTTCTGGGAAGGAGCAACTTTATTTAAGTCTTAATTTATGGTTAATTGTAACTTGGACTAACATGCAAAGAACTACAAAGAACTATTAGATGATGAGGAACCACTAATTAGCAGGCAACCCTAACCCTGAATCTGGGCAGAGGCCATACTTTCATTTATTCTCCCACCACACAACAAGTGGGCAAAGAGGGAATGGCTAGAGCCATGGATCTATTGCAAATGCTGAACACCGAGGAAACAAATTACTAACCCCCACCCAGATCAAAATGGGGAGCAAGGAGAGAACTGTAGCTCCTGGGTTCAGAGTAACACAACACAACTTGCTATGTATTCATTGTGACACATTTGTTCTTAGATCTTCTTCTTTAGGGAGTCTACTACAGTATCACCAATTATTTAGTGGCAGCCTTTTGTAGTAAGGACAGGCTTCATCATCTGGTCTATTTCTTTCTACACTCACCAGATCATGGAACCTTTTTTATGGGAACCTTTGGCATAGCAACTGAAAGAAGACAGAGATTTCATTCAAAGAGCTTTCTTTAGCTCCAGGCAACACTTGGATTTCACAGAGCCAGATCTTTCAAGATCTGCTATTTAGGAAGAGGATTATTTATTCTGCATTAATTTGAAAGGAGACTGCAAAGGATCTCATTGCTGTGAAGAAGAGTTTTGCTGTTGTGTTTTAATAAGACATTTAAAAACTCACTCATATATTTTTGGAAATCTCACTCACTGAAAGTGTCACAAATTGTGGGTCAAGTCTAGCTGAAAACCAGATACTGGAGGCCACAGAGGCACCTTGGATTTGTTTAAAGATAATCCAGCTCAAAACCTAACCATACTGACAGAAGCTCAGGGTAAAACAGTAATTTACATATTCCCGACTGGAAACATTGCCTTCAGTAAGCCCATATGACTTAAGGCTGCTGAAACCATGCACCTGTTTAAAGCATACATCCCTGTTCATTACGTCTGCTAGGTGGTTAAACCCTTAGCATTGAAGAGAGGTGCCAGGAGGTTTTCAGGTGTGCTAGCAATGTAGCCCAGCTATATGTGACACTTTTTCTGCAGGAAATCTCAAAGCGTATCCATGACTTTTTAATATGTATGTACTTCTCTTTTTAAGATATTTAATGTCAACACATTAATGTAGAACAGGACAATAAGAAGCACCTAGCATTGGTGGCTATCCTTTTGGCATTTAGAGTTGCATTGTATAAAATAAACATATGAAAGACTGTTAAAAACAGCACGATGATAATGTCCACAGACATAGGTTAAATATTCAGTGCAGTATGTAGCAATTCTCTTTAACAGAATGAAACTCATAGCATTAAATTCCTGTACACCCAGTTGCAAACACATACCCGAATGTGAAGATAACCCAATGACAGCAAAGAAGTAAATGACAACAAATAACCTCATTTGTTTCTAGCAGTGGGTAATTAGAGAAAAGTACAAATGGCCATACCATATGCAACAATCACAAAAATTAAGTGTCTGAAATCTATTTTTCTGAGAAAGGGAAGCAAACATCAAAAGTCTCTAAATATATTTTTAAAAAGAAACTGAGCCCTTACTTAGCATGAAAACCCTTGTATATAAAATAATATAATATTAGTCTGGATATAGTGAAGCATGTGTCCCATATCCAGAGTTATGTTCTTCAGAAGAAATTAATTGAAAAAGTGGATTAAAATGACAAGCATAACACAGACCATGTAACTTTTAGATCTAACTTTTAAACCAGGCTGGCTTAAGGTACATCATCCAGCTTTGCAAAATGTGTAGGTGGATTCAGCTTACCTTAAGATGAGACACCACTACGTCTACACTGCGGAAGGCCGACTCCTCTCAGAATGAGGAGTACTGGATGATGGCAGCAGCTGCCTTTAGCCTTCGATCTGGGGTCTACACTAGCCCCGCTAAATCTAATGCTAGAAAATCGATCTCCATAGTATAGACATGCCCTCTCTAAGATAAAATAATGGAAAATATTATCTTGGAACATCCATCCTTTATTTTAAGGATAATCTGCTACAACAATGCCCATCCACTTCATGGAGACTTTACCCCATGTGGATATCACTCTCCTATCATATCCAGCTGCATCCATATAGGGAAGTGGCATGACTCATGCCAGGAAAACCATTGAAAAATCCCAGATTCTTAATTTTAGGAGGACCAGGGAGAGAAAAATGTATAAAGTAGCTCCTGTAAATACTAAGATGTGGAAACCAATGGAAGTGCTATAACTCAGGATTACATTCCATCAGCCAGATTTTAGCCTTTTCATCTTTTTTTCCCGGATTTAATCTATGATCTATGATTTATTTGGGACCTTCCATATTGATTCAGTAAAGCAGACTTCCAGAGTTTCTCTGAATGTGTATTAATTAATTAATTAATTATTATTATTAATAATAATAATAACACTAATAATAATACTGTTCTTTTGTAATTCCAGGTCTTTATTAAAAATCAAACCAGATTTCCACTCAAAGTATGACAGTATTGTTATCAGCTTGTAATCATTCAAGTCTCACCATAACCTACTTGAGTTGCTTTTATAAATTCAGTTCAGTGTTTCTGTGTAGAGTCCCTTGGTCTGTAAAAAAGCATGTTATATTTTGGGTGGAGTGCAATCTATTTATAGGTGGATGCAAATGTACAGACCTAATCCTCCTGACAGTTCCACTTTGTGTCATTTGCACACTTTTTTCAATAACACAGATTATGAGGCTGATGGTGGTTGTAAAGGAATCCTGTAGAACTGTTTGAAGGCCAAGAGTAGAGACTTAAATTGTAATTGTGTCTATGTTTTGAGGATAACGGTGACAACAAAATGTCACTCTTACAGCAGCATGAAAAAATGCACCAATGATTTGCTCTTTCACTTCTATAGACAAAGCTCCATTCAATGGTACATTAGATCTTGATAAATCTAAGAAAAATAATGTACTGCAGGCTAGCAGACGAATACAAATCCTTTCAAATTTACTGCTTAATAACTCTTCACACACAAAAATTAAAATAATACTAAAAAAATAGGTTGCCAATTGAAAGGAGAATTATACCCCTAATTAACTGAGGTAAACCTAAAAAATTCTACTGCTCATTTAAAATAACACATTATGCCCATGTATTACATCCTGTTTTTCATCTGCTTTTCTACAATCCATCATTATTACTAAGCCTAGGGCTAAAGGAGAAATTTCTTACAGGGCAAATTTAAAACTATATAATGCATTTATGAATTCAGAATATATTGTGTCTTTAATCTATTTCTCCTATGATTTTGGTTAAATATCGAAGTAACTGTATTTTATTTAAATGGAGGTTTGTTCTCATAATCCAAATCATACTTCTGTTTAATCCAGCAGTGAAAATTTAATCATCCTTCAATATTTTGACATAATAATTAGTCCCTTGGATACAGACAAATTTCACAAACTATATTTGGCATTCCTTGGAGGATTGTTTTTCTTATTTCAAGTTCAGTATGAAAATTGCTTGTTAATGTCATTTTTATATTGTATTTTAATATAATTAAGAAGGTATATCTACAAATTCCACTTGAACTCTTTCAGGAATTTGCAAGAAATCTAATTGTTGTGTCTACCAAACACTGATCTGACACAAGGATGTTATGTAGTCTCCCCATGCAGTGTCTGAATCCTCTACATACACAATATTTATTTCCTTATCAAGGAGTCAAAATGGGACCACATTCAAGAACCATTAGCAGCAGAGGTCAATTTCATCCTTGAGGGAATTCCATTGAAATCAATGGAAAGAGAATGAATCAAGCCCGAGCTGAACTAAAATGGACTTTACCCTGAATTAATTTGAAAATGCCTTGATAATCTTGTCACAGCAAGAGGTTACTTTTTGATGACCACTTGTAGCTACATGCAGTTATACAACCCTGTATAATTAACATGATATATATTTTAACTTAAAATGCAATATCTACCACAAGTCCAGATGCAAAAGTGTGCAGGCAAGAAGGGTGTGTGAAAAGTATCAAGTGTTTGTGTACTATTTGGTGAACAACTTCACAGAAGTGTGCATGTATACCCTGACTTGAACATACACATCAGGTGAGGTGATTGGTTTATGCAATCCCTCCTGCATACTATTGTAGATGTTGTACATTGAAAAACATGTCTCCCTTGGGGGATCATGTTAACAGTGCACTGTGGGGGTTAAAACACTTACCACTTTGTTAACAAATAAAATCCCTAAATTAGGAAAAGAGTGAAAATAAACACTCTTTTTCCACTGTACATTTATCGTGTGCGTCTGCACTGAGCCCAGCTCAGCGGCCGCGATCCGAAGGAAGGGACGGGGCTGAGATCGGGGATGGGCAGCAGCCCTTCGACTCTCCCTCGGGAGCTCGGCGTAGGATCAGCGCATTCCCACGATCAGCAGCTGAGCTCGGATCGGCCGGTTCCGGAGGCTGAGTCTGTGGCACCGACCTTGCTCCTTCCTTCCCACGAACCCGAGCGCTGCCTCTCACCAGCCCCAGCGAGCCGGGACCTGCCTCTCGCTCGCAGCCCTGACCCGTGTCCCCCGCACGGGTTGCTGCGGCTGCCTCCGCTCCCCCTGCTCTGAGCGTGGGAACCAGCCGTGGCTGCCCTGGCTCGGGCTGCAGCTGCGAGTGCTCGGGCGGGGGGGACCCCTACGGGGCGAGGGAGCCGCAATCAGCACGGGGGTGGGGGGCTCCTGCGCTGCCGCGGGCCCCCCAATGAGACCAGAGGCAGATGGGGACGGGGGGGGGGGGGAGACTCCCGGGCAGAGCGAGCGAGCCGGGTCCCACAGCGCGCTGGGGGCGGCACTTACTTGATGTCCTCCCAGACCTCCGGGCCGTAATTCCGGATCACCAGCAGCTCCAGGGCGTGATTGACGAACCCGTACTGCGGACAAGGGGCGAGGGGGGCGGGTCAGTCCCGGGGGGGCAAAGAACGAAGGCGAGGGGGGACTCGTGGGGGGACCCGAGGGATCTAGGAGCAGGGCGGGGGTAGCTGTCACTTGCCATGGCCGGGGGAAAGAGCCCCGCATCTTGCACCCCCCGCATCCTGGCTGCGTTCCGGGGCTGATCCCCAGGCGCGAGCATCGCCACAGCGGGTGCCAGCTGCAGCCTGGGCCGCCTCCCCCAGCGCAGCAGCCCCCGGGGATATATCTGCCTTCCCAGGGCTCTGCACGCTCCGCTGCACCCGCCACCGCCATCACCCTGCCGGTCACCCCCTGCCTTCCCCTCCACCGCGGCCGCCCCGCGCCCATCTCTGATAACCCCTCTCTGTTCCCCTCCCCCCGCCCCCCATAGCAAGGGCCGGGATCCGAACAGGCGCGGGCGAGCACCCTGGGGAGAGCGGGAAGTGCCCCCCGCCGCAGCCGCCGCGGGCTCTCACCATTGCGCCGCCACTCGCTCCCCTCCGCTCGCTGACGCCCTCTGCCCGACCGCTCTCGGGGACCCTGGCCGCCGCTCCTCCAGCAGGAGCCGGAGCGCTAGCCACCGCCACCCCCGCTGCGCCTGACTGCCACCTCCCGCCGGCCAATCCGCGCCCTGGCCCAGGCCCGGCTTCCAATCACAGGCAGAGGAGGGAATTCGGATGCCTCGAGGATGCTGTTCGAGGCCCCCCCCCCCCCCCCCCCCGGGGAAGCGAAGCGGGGAGGGGGAGAAATGCTTTTCCTGGGGATGGAGAGAATGTGATGGCAGCAGCCGCAGCGAACCCCTTTGCAGTAGGTTTCAAGTGCAGGACCAATGTAAACAGCTGACGGTGAGCGGCGGTGGCTGCAGCCTGGAGGTATTTGTGGTTACTGTTCTGGGTAGCTGGGGTTACCTGGTTGCTTGGCTTGTGACAATAACAGGTCTTTCCATTCCTTGGTTTCTCTGGCTCGTACATGGTAAATATGTAACATGTGTGGTTTCTCTTGCCTCAGTCCTGCTAGAGAATACATGCCGTCATATGTGTACCCGAAAAAGACAGGAAGATATGAGAAACAGAAGGTTTAATGGCCTGACCGGATTTAAGGGATTTAAGGACATGCCTTTGGGCTTGCTGCTTTGCTCAGGGCTTCCGTTTTGCCACAGAGGGGGACACAGAAATCATGAATTAGAGTAAGGTCAGTGAAATTTTGGAAATAGTCATAAAAACATCTGTGATTAGGTCCCCAAACCAAGAGGTATTAATACCTGGTACATGGGTCACAGCTGCACTAGGTTGCAAACATCCTGAACAAGGAGTAATTTCTTCTCTCCCAGCCCACATACACACACTACTCCACTTCTTCTGTGAAATTTACTAAAAATGTCCATGGCATACATAATGCTATTATGGGTTAATGCCCTTATATCTTTTATGCTAGCCCACAGTGTGATGGGTTCTGTGTATGCTACATGTTATAGAAAACATTATATTGTTAACATTAACACCATGAAATAGAACCTCATTTTTCCTAATGTTCTCTGCAGGGAACCATCTGTCATATAGTTCAAGTAGTTTGTATCAGAAAGATCTTTTAATTGTAATGCTGACAGGTGGCCCCTAGAGCTTAGTGTATGAGCCTCTACTCCACCATATGAGCTAAAAGCCAACTGGCTATCAGCTAAGGCTGTAGAGCAACCTTATTATTCTTTCTGTAAGTGCTCTCAAGTGCCACTATATGGGACAATACACCACACCCAGAGGGTGTGTGGGTTACATAACCTCTTATATTTCTGGATAGGAGACAGTAGGACTGACCTGACATGGCTGCTGAGTGTTCAGTGTCCTAGAAGTTTATATTATACATTATATTTATATTATAATAAGTAACAAATACCAAATGGGCAAATATGCACTTTGGTTTGACTGGTTTTTTTTTTTTTTTGTAATGGCCAAAAGAGATAATTTTGAAAGGAACCAAGTGGACTTACATTTAATCAAAGGTCTAAATTTTGTTTAAACTGATGTCTTCATAATTAAGACCAACAAAAATGTTTCTACAATTGTTTTAAATTCCAGTGAAAACACATAGGATTATCTCACTACTATTTGAAAACCAAATATTCCTGCACTAAAAACCTATAAATACAAATTAATATTCCTTCACTGATTTTCCTATTCCACTACAAGTGAAATACAAAAGATAAATCGATAGCGCCAATGACAAGCAGGTTACATTTTTAAAAATTCTCTCTTAATCATTTAATGATTCAACCACATATGATTTAATAAATTGAGAGTGTCATTGTAATTAGCACACGGAAAGGAAAAGTCACAGAATAGCAGTAGTACAGCCTTCCTGCGGGTCCAACAGCTGTTACTGGCCCTGGGGCAAGATATTAGACGGGGGTGGCTTCATGCCCCAAGAATGGGCAGGGCTGAGATCACTCAGCCTTTAGCACCACCCTGACTGCTGAGCCCTCCCTGCCCCCAGCCCTCAGAACCACGCTAAGTGGCACTCCAGTGGCAATTCAAAGAGGCTCGGGTTTCTGGTTGCCACCGCCACAGTAGTTGTGGCCGGGAGCTCCAGGGCCTTTTGAATCTCCAGGCCCCAGGGCAATTGCCCCCTTTGCCTCTCCCTGTCTGTGGGCCTGCAGCCTACTGAATAAGGGTGCATCTACATTGCACCCATAGCTCGAAAAAAGCTACGCAATTTGGGCTACGCAGCTAAACAGAGCCAAATTTTGAAATAAACCACTATTCCAAAAGATCCCTTAACAAGGTGTATGGGGATGTTGGAATAGCAAGCCTGTTATTTCAAAAGCTATTTCAAAAGAATGGGCTTGTTTAAAAGACATGGAATAGCTGTTTCAGCATACCAGAAGTATCCCGAAATAGTGATGCAGTGTAGATGTATCTTAAGGTGTTATTCACAGATAAGCAACCAACTGAAACATGCATTTCCAGATGGAGTTTTGGATACATTAAAGAGGACAATATGCAGGCAGACAGAGTTCATGGTGATCATTGACTCTAGAGCCTAGAAGTCCTACATTTCAATCATGAACTAGAAACTCATTGTGGTAGGCACTGTGCAAATACAATGAAAACCAAAGCTAAGATAATACAGCATTTGGAAAAGTGAGGACATTTCAAACTACTGTAGGTTAAAAGCTCACTTTCATTTAAACATCTTTTATATCTTTAACCTTTATTGTAATACACAAAATTAAGCAGCATGAAACAAAAAAAGTACAATTAAAACTAGAAGATAATTAAAGACCTGTGAAGTTTTGGGACAATAGACCAAATTTCAAAATGAGATTTCTTATAATTGTAATGTATAGACAAATACAAAATAATTTATGCTTTGCAGAGACTTTTAAAACCATCTATCTCAAGAAAGTTAAAATAAGGGCAGTGGGACAATGGAAAACAAGATGCTCCTTAATCAAGGAATGCTTCTTCAGCCAAAGGAATAACTGTTGTTTTCTTCTATTACTTACCCACAGCCTTGGAGGCTTTTATGATTACAGTCAAATTAAGGTTAAAAAGACTGTCCTCTTGGCAAAGAAAACC